>NC_090941.1:934300901-934603931 GCF_040938575.1 Ambystoma mexicanum
CAACATGAACAGTGGTATTTACCCACTTTGAGAGTCCGCAAGCCATCGCTTTTTGCTCACTGTACTTTTCACAAAGGAGGAATAACCATTTGCATATCAGTCTTTGTCCCGCCCACAGCGGCAGTCCCGCACAAAAATGCCAGGTAAACGTCCTTTGAAGAAGACTACCAACAGCAACCCCAGACATGTGTTTCAGCCTTGTTGGGCCTAATTAGTAAAGTTTAGCTGTACCTTTCTGAGCAGAGTGAGAAGGTGGTCCACGTCTGGGTTCCCCCAGGTAATTTAGGGTGACCACCCAAATGTTGCTTGCAAAAATACAAAAAATGTAGCAGCCGCCCTTCTCTTGAATGAACATGGCATGATAACCTTTTCAGTGGTTTTTATCCACTTTGAGGGGCCGCCGCCAACACATTTTGCTCACTGTACTTTTCACAATGGAGGAATACCCATTTGCATATTCGTCTTTGTCCCACCCACAAGGACATGCAGCACCGAATTGCCAGGCAAACCTCCTTTGAACAAGAGTACCAACAGCAACCACAGACACGTGTTTCAGCCTTGTTGGGCGTTATCAGTGATGTGGAGCTCTGCCTCTCTGAGCATAGTGAGCAGGGGGCCCATGTCTGGGTTCCCCCAGGAAACCTAGGGTGACCACCCCCAAGTTCCTTGCAAAAATACAAAAAAGGTAGCAGACGCCCCTCTCTAGAAAGAACATGGCATGATAGCATGTTCAGTGGTATTCACCCACTTTGAGGATCGCAGGCATCGCTTTTTGCTCACTGTACTTTTTACAAAGGAGGAATACCATTTGCATATCAAACTTTGTCTCACCCACAATGGCAGTCCCGCACCCAAATGCCAGGCAAACCTCCTTCAAACAAGACTACAAACAGAAACCCCAGACTCGTGTTTCAGCCTTGTTGGGCCTAATCAGTGATGTAGAGCTGTACCTTTCTGAGCACAGTGAGCAGGTGGTCCACGTCTGGGTTCCCCCAGGAAACCTAGTGTGACCACCCCAAGTTCCTTGCAAAAATACAAAAAAGGTTGCAGGCGTCCCTCTCTAGAAAGAACATGGCATGATAACCTGTTCATTGGTTTTTATCCACTTTCAGTGTCCGCAGTCATCGCTTTTTGCACACTGTACTTTTCACAAAGGAGGAATACCAATTTTCATATCAGTCTTTGTCTCACCCACAATGGGAGTCCCGCACCAAAATGCCAGGCAAACCTCCTTCAAACAAGACTACCAACAGCAACCCCAGACACATGTTTCAGCTTTGTTGGGCCTAATCAGTGATGTGGAGCTGTACCTTTCTGAGCACATTGAGAAGGGGGTCCACGTGTGGGTTCCCCCAGGTAACTTAGGGTGACCACCCCCAAGTTCCTTGCAAAAATACAAAAAAAGGTATCAGACGCCCCTCTCTAGAAAGAATATGGCATGATAACATGTTCAGTGGTATTTACCCACTTTGAGAGTCCGCAAGCCATCGCTTTTTGCTTACTGTACTTTTCACAAAGGAGGAATAACCATTTTCATATCAGTCTTTGGCCCGCCCACAGCGGCAGTCCCGCACAAAAATGCCAGGTAAACGTCCTTTGAAGAAGACTACCAACAGCATCCCAAGACAGGTGTTTCAGCCTTGTTGGGCCTAATCAGTGAAGTGGAGCTGTACCTCTCTGAGCACAGTGAGCAGGTGGTAAACGTCTGGCTTCCCCCAGGTAACTTAGGGTGACCACCCCCATGTTGCTTGCAAAAATACAGAAAATGTAGCAGGCTAACTTCTATAGAATGAAAATGGCATGGTAACCTTTTCAGTGGTTTTTATCCGCTTTGAGGGGCCGCCGCCAACGCTTTTTGCTCACTGTAATTTCACAACAGAGGAATTCCCATTTGCATATTCGTCTTTGTTCCACTCACAAGGGCAGTGCAGCTCCAAATTGCCAGGCAAACCTCCTTTGAACAAGAGTACCAAAAGCAACCACAGACACATGTTTCAGCCTTGTTGGGCGTTATCAGTGATGTGGAGCTCTGCCTCTCTGAGCACAGTGAGCAGGGGGCCCATGTTTGGGTTCCCCCAGGAAACCTAGGGTGACCACCCCAAAGTTCCTTGCAAAAATACAAAAAAGGTAGAAGGTGTCCCTCTCTAGAAATAACATGGCATGATAACCTGTTAATTGTTTTTTATCCACTTTGCGGGTCCGGAGCCATCGCCTTTTGCTCACTATACATTTCACAAAGAAAGAATATCCATTTGCATATCAGTCTTTGTCCCGCCCACAAGGGCAGTCCCACACCGAAATGCCAGGCAAACCTCCTTTGAACAAGAGTACCAACAGCAACCGCAGACTTGTGTTTCAGCCTTGTTGGGCCTAATCAGTGAAGTGGAGCTGTATCTCTCTTAGCACAGTGAGCAGGGGGTCCACATCTGGGTTCCCCCAGGTAATTTAGGGTGACCACCCCCAAGTTCCTTGCAAAAATACAAAAAAGGTAGCAGACGCCCCTCTCTAGAAAGAACATGGCATGATAGCATGTTCAGTGGTATTTACCCACTTTGAGAGTCTGCAGTCATGGCTTTTTGCTCACTGTACATTTCACAAAGGAGGAATATCCATTTGCATATCAGTCTTTGTCCCGCCCACAAGGGCAGTCCTGCACCGAAATGCCAGGCAAACCTCCTTTAAACAAGTGTACCAACAGAAACCTCAGACATGTGTTTCAGCCTCGTTGGGCCTAATCAGTGAAGTGGAGCTGTCCCTCTCTGAGCACAGTGAGCAGGTGATCCACGTCTGGGTGCCCCCAGGTAACTTACTGTGACCTCTCCCACGTTCCTTGCAAAAATACAAAAAAGGTAGCAGACGCCCCTCTCTAGAAAGAACATTGCATGATAGCATGTTCAGTGGTATTTACCCACTTTGAGAGTCTGCAGTCATCGCTTTTTGCTCACTGTACAATTCACAAAGGAGGAATATCCATTTGCATTTCAGTCTTTGTCCTGCCCACAACTGCAGTCCCGCACCGAAATGCCAGGCAAACCTCCTTTGAACAAGTGTACCAACAGCAACCCCAAACACGTGTTTCAGCCTTGTTGGGCCTAATCAGTGATGTGGAGCTGTACCTTTCTGAGCACAGTGAGAAGGGGGTCCACACGTGGGTTCACCCAGGTAGCTTAGGGTGACCACCACCAAGTTCCTTGCAAAAATACAAAAAGGTAGCAGACGCCCCTCTCTAGAAAGAACATGGCATGATAACCTTTTTAGGGGTATTCACCCACTTTGAGGATCGCAGCCATCGCTTTTAGCTCACTGTACTTTTCAAAAAGGAGGAATACCATTTGCATATCAAACTTTGTCTCACCCACAATGGCAGCCCCGCACTCAAATGCCAGGCAAACCTCCTTCAAACAAGACTACCAACAGAAACCCCAGAAACATGTTTCAGCCTTGTTGGGCCTAATCAGAGATGTAGAGCTGTACCTTTCTGAGCACAGTGAGCAGGTGGTCCACGTCTGGGTTCCCCCAGGAAACCTAGCGTGACCACCCCCAAGTTCCTTGCAAAAATACAAAAAAGGTAGCAGGCGTCCCTCTCTAGAAAGAACATAGCATGATAACCTGTTCATTGGTTTTTATCCACTTTGAGGGTCCGCAGCCATCGCTTTTCACTCACTGTACTTTTCACAAAGGAGGAATATCAATTTGCATATCAGTCTTTGTCTCACCCACAATGGCAGTCCCGCACCAAAATGCCTGGCAAACCTCCTTCAAACAAGACTATCAACAGCAACCCCAGACACATGTTTCAGCCTTGTTGGGCCTAATCAGTGATGTGGAGCTGTACCTTTCTGAGCACAGTGAGAAGGGGGTCCACGTGTGGGTTCCCCCAGGTAACTTAGGGTGACCACCCCCAAGTTCCTTGCAAAAATACAAAAAAGGTAGCAGACGCCCCTCTCTAGAAAGAACATGGCATGATAACATGTTCAGTGGTATTTACCCACTTTGAGAGTCTGCAAGCCATCGCTTTTTGCTCACTGTACTTTTGACAAAGGAGGAATAACCATTTGCATATCAGTCTTTGTCCCGCCCACAGCGGCAGTCCCGCACAAAAATGCCAGGTAAACGTCCTTTGAAGAAGACTACCAACAGCAACCCCAGACACGTGTTTCAGCCTTGTTGGGCCTAATCAGTGAAGTGGAGCTGTACCTCTCTGAGCACAGTGAGCAGGGTGTAAATGTTTGTGTTCCCCCAGGTAACTTAGGGTGACCACCCCCATGTTGCTTGCAAAAATACAAAAAATGTAGCAGGCTAACTTCTCTAGAATGAACATGGCATGATAACCTTTTCAGTGGCTTGTATCCACTTTGAGGGGCCACCGCCAACGCTTTTTGCTCACTGTACTTTTCACAACAGAGGAATACCCATTTGCATATTCGTCTTTGTCCCGCCCACAAGGGCAGTCCCACACCGAAATGCCAGGCAAACCTCCTTTGAACAAGAGTACCAACAGCAAACAGAGGCACGTGTTTCAGCCTTGTTGGGCCTAATCAGTGAAGTGGAGCTGTATCTCTCTGAGCACAGTGTGAAGGCGGTCCACATCAGGGTTCCCCCAGGTAATTTAGGGTGACCACCCCCAAGTTCCTTGCAAAAATACAAAAAAGGTAGCAGACGCCCCTCTCTAGAAAGAACATGGCATGATAGCATGTTCAGTGGTATTTACCCACTTTGTGAGCCCGCAGTCATCGCTTTTTGCTCACTGTACATTTCACAAAGGAGGAATATCCATTTGCATATCAGTCTTTGACCCGCCCACAGCGGCAGTCCCGCACAAAAATGTCAGGTAAACCTCCTTTGAAGAAGACTACCAATAGCAACCCCAAACACGTGTTTCAGCCTTGTTGGGCCTAATCAGTGAAGTGGAGCTGTACCTCTCTGAGCACAGTGAGCAGGTGGTCCACGTCTGGGTTCCCCCAGGTAACTTAGGGTGACCACCCAAATGTTGCTTGCAAAAATACAAAAAATGTAGCACGCACCCTTCTCTAGAATGAACATTGCATGATAATGTTTTCAGTGGTTTTTACCCACTTTGAGGGGCCGCCGCCAACGCTTTTTGCTCACTGTACTTTTCACAACAGAGGAATACCCATTTGTATATTCGTCTTTGTCCCACCCACAAGGGCAGTGCAGCACCGAATTGCCAGGCAAAACTCCTTTGAACAAGAGTACCAACAGCAACCACAGACACGTGTTTCAGCCTTGTTGGGCGTTATCAGTGATGTGGAGCTCTGCCTCTCTGAGCACAGTGAGCAGGGGGCCCATGTCTGGGTTCCCCCAGGAAACCTAGGGTGATGAACCCCAAGTTCCTTGCAAAAATACAAAAAAGGTTGAAGGTGTCACTCTCTAGAAAGAACATGGCATGATAACCTGTTCAGTGGTTTTTACCCACTTTGCATATCAGTCTTTGTCCCGCTCACAAGGGCACTCCAGCACCGAAATGCCAAGCAAACCTTATTTGAATAAGAACTCCAACAGCATACCCAGACACGTGTTTCAGCCTTGTTGGGCCTCATCAGTGAGGTGGAGTTCTGCTTCTCTGAGCACAGTGAGCAGGGAGTCCACATCTGGCTTCCCTCAGGTAACTTAGGGTGACCACCCCCACGTTCCTTGTGAAAATTCAAAAAATGTAGCAGGCGCCCGTCTCTAGAAAGAACATGGCATGACAAACTGTTCGGTGGTTTTTATCCACTTGAGGGGCCGCAGCCATCGCTTTATGCTCACTGTACTTTTCACAAAGTAGGAATACCATTTGCATATTAGTCTTTGTCCCTCCCACAAGGGCAGACCAGCACCTAATTGCCAGGCAAACCTCCTTTGAGCAAGAGTACCAACAACAACCACAGACACGTGTTTCAGCCTTGTTGGGCATTATCAGTGAGGTGGAGCTTGGCCTCTCTGAGCACAGTGAGCAGGTGGCCAATGCGTGGGTTGCCCCAGGAAACCTAGGGTGACCACCCCCAAGTTGCTTGCAAAAATACAAAAAAGGTAGCAGGCACCCCTCTCTAGAATTAACATGGCATAATATCCTGTTCAGTGTTTTTTTACCCACTTTGAGAGTCTGCAGCCATCAATGTTTGCTCACTGTACTTTTCACAAAGGAGGAATACCCATTTGCATATCAGTCTTTGACCTGCCTACAAGGGCAGTCCAGCACCGAAATGCCAGGCAAACCTCCTTTGAAAAAGAGTACCAACAGCAAACCCAGACATGTGTTTCAGCCTTTCCAGATTCCACTGCACAAATGCGAATGCGTGCTGCAAACACTTTCAAAGCTCTTCCATGTATTCCTGAATTGTGGCTGCATTTATCAGATCCTTTTCATTGGTCTGGTATAACAAATGTTGAGGCAAAACTATGTTCAGTGTGTTTTAACCACTTTGAAGGGGCCCCTGAGGGAGTCACCACACACAAATAGATCCGCCAAACACGAGGTTCCATTCCCAAAATCTAGGGTTTATTGCAATACAAAATAGTCCCAATTGGCCAAGTGGTCTCACGTCCCGCGACGTGTGTCTAAACAGACCTCAGGTGACGCAAACCAGCAAACGACGTACATCAGTTACATATATACAAAAGGAGCACCTTACAATCAGCAATGACACAAAATGACACATTTGATACCGCCCCCAATTCATTTCCCTTTGAATTAGAGGCGATGATTGACCAGTGTGACAAATATGACACCTTAGACCACCATATTTAGTAACAGGTTGCAATCTCCAGTTTTACAGACATCATTCTTTGTTTGCGAGAACACAGCGTTTCTGTTTCTCATAGGCAAGCTGTGCATAGGAGACTGGCGCATACCAGGCCTTCCAATCTCTAAGTTTCGATTCTCGAACTGGAGGTCAACCCGCTCTCCAGGGCCTCACTGGGCTCAGAAAGGGGGGCCGTAAAGAAGAAGATAATTCAACTCTTTAAATGCTAGTTTCGTACATTGCTATTCTTTCAAGAGACTCGCTGGCATTTATGTACTGATTAAATGCCTTGCTCCCTGTCTTCAAGGTTATATGAGGGAGGGAATCGGGCATTTCTGTCTGGCTCTCCAGTGTAATGTTTCAACATGTTTTCGTAGCCTTGGACCATTGAAGCGAAATAATATCTACAGCAAAGCAGTTTTACATGAGGCAAAGAGGCAACGTTAAGGAGAACAGAGAGAAAACAAAATAGCGATTCTAGTCATCTTAAAATGGCCGCACTCTAGTTGTGCCAGTATCTACTTAATAACTAATGAGCATGTTTTCTTAACACTTTAAATGAGGCGATTGGTCTTCAGCCAACCAATTATCCTACATCTTCTTCCACTCAAGGGGTGTCCAGTTTTCCAGGACTGACAGGTTCCCCCAGGAAACCTAGGGTGACCACCCCCAAGTTGCTTGCAAAAATACAAAAAAAGGTAGCAGGCACCCCTCTCTAGAATGAACAGGGCATGATAACCTGTTCAGTGTTTTTTACCCACTTTGAGAGTCTGCAAACATCAATTTTTGCTCACTGTACTTTTCACAAAGGAGGAATATCCATTTGCATATCAGTCTTTGTCCCACCCACAATGGCAGTCCAGCACCGAAATGCCAGGTAAACCTCCTTTGAACAAGACTACCAACAGCAAACCCAGACACGTGTTTCAGCCTTGTTGGGCCCCATCAGTGAGATGGAATGGTGCCTCTCTGAGTAGAGTGAGCAGGGGGTCCATGTCTGGGATCCCCCTGGTAACTTAGGCTGGCCACCCCCAAGTTCCTTGCAAAAATACAAAAAAGGTAGCAGGGCCACCCTTTAGAATGAACACGGCATGATATCCTGTTCAGTGTGTTTTATCCACTTTGAGGGTCCGCAGCCATCACTTTTTGCCCACTGTACTTTTCACAAAGGAGGAATATCCATTTGCATACTCTCTCTTAGATGTCTTTCTATCATAGTTTGATTTTGCACTGTCAGCGGCTCTTTCCAGATTCCGCTGCACAAATGCGAATGTGTGCTGCAAACGCTTTCAAAGATCTTCCACATATTCCTGAATTGTGGCTGCATTTATCAGAACCTGTTCATTGGTCTGGTATAAGAAATGTTGAGGCAAAACTATGTTTCTACTTGTCATAATCTTGTGTGGACTGAGGTTTGTGGATTTTTACAGCATTGACCTCATAGCCATTAGCACAAGAGCTAGTGACAAATCCCAACTGCATCCTACTTCAGCTAGAAACCTTTTCAAAATATCAATGATTGATCTATTGCAACATTCTACACATCCAGAAGAGGAAGAGTGATAGGAAATGTGACTCCCACTGTCTGATTCTATTCTTTGAGGCAAACCATATGATTCACCAGCAATGTGGCTGCTGTTTACACACTGCAATCGGGTGTTGCAATGCATTTCAACCACTTGGACATTAAACAGACATTAAACAGGTGACATTAAACAGGTGACCATCAGCATGGCCCAATGAAGTTGATTTGCAAATCTGACTATGGAAGCGTTAGGCCTCTTTTCATTCATGGCACCCTCTGTTTGGAGCATTAGGTTGAAATTGTGCACTCACCAAACATCCTCTATTATGCAAATCTATATCTTGGGACATGTGTGGCCAAAAGGCATATTCTTTTAGGATTTCCAATGTATTCTGTGACCCTCTGTGACCCACAGTTATGGCATTGTGGGCATGATGTGTCATCAATCTCCAAAATGACAAAGGTATCACCCTCTGGATTTGGCCTGACACAGGCTCCCAAATCATCAGCCCACCCTGAAGTCAAATTATCTTCCTGTTCTTTAGCAACACCCTCAACTCTTTACCTGTAAAGTCCTCCTCAGCCAGAGGATTATGCTTTGATCTAATAAATTGTTATACAGTAAACCTAAAATGGGATCTTTTCTCTGTTTCTTGATCAAATCCTTATCAGGGATATCAAAACTCCACTGAGCCACAGGCTGATTAACTGTTCCCTGAGATTTGGTGCATGTTATTGCATCTACTTGAATTTCACCGAGAAGGTGCTCAATATGAAATAACTCCCCATTCACGACCCCACTCTTGGCTAATGGATATGCCTTGTCATTCCCCTTTTTGTCTTCTCCTGGTGTTTTTTACTGACTTTGTATTTTGTTCCAGTGAATAATCCTGTCACTCTCTGATACCAATTTATCAAGGGCCTGAATCATTTTACCATGTTTAAGTAGCCTCTTGTTATATGTGACCATTCCTCTCAATTTCCACCCAGATAAATCTTCCACAAAACTATTTCGGGTGTAATCAGAATCAGTAACTAAAACTATTTCTTTGAATTTATTTTCTATCACTGTGTATATTGCTTGATAGATGGCAGCCAACTATGCACCCTGACTGCTTTTGGAACCTAAAGTCATGCTTAATCTTTATAGATGGCAGCCAACTCTGCACCCTTACTGCTTTTGGAACCTAAATGCATGCTTACTATTAGAATGATATTACACTTGATCCTCAAATTACCTACTCCGGCTGCCAATTCCTTTTCAGAACCACCCCCCACGTGGTATGTAAATCCATCTACATACACGGTTGGGAGATCCCTAGATGTTTGTTCATTGAATGCCTTGTGTGGAGATTATTCAAATTCAGTTAAATCTGTTTCACTACATTTGCTGAGCCTGATGACTTGTTTCAACAAACACGTGCCCCCCTGAATACTGGGGTGGAAATAATGTAATGCACAGACAGTGGTCAAAAGTGCCTTTTCACATTCGCTAAATTTTGTTTCTACCTGTGACAATGCTTTGCTGATATATGCAACAGTTTTGTTATTTGCATCATGTTTTTGATATAGGACCGCAGACATACATTGATCTTTGAATCCTTTCTCTATCAACACATTTTGGTCCTTTATTGGATAAAGTAAACATGGGGCTTTAATCAAACAATTTTTAACTTGCCCACTGCCCCGCATTGTTACTCCTTTGTTCAGTAATTTAGTGAATGGCTGTGTAATTTCTGCATAATCTACAATACATTTTATGTTGTAACTTTTCATTCCTAACAAACTCTCTTGACACTTCAGATTGGTGAGATATTTTAATTCTGAATAGCTTCAACCTTTTTTCTTTTGTGGTTTAACCTATGTACAGATGGAAGTGCAAGGCAGGGGGAGAACAAATGCGCCCAGTCCAGCAGGGTCCTTGGTTAAGTGCAGGGATGTCACCTCTCTCATGGCACCTATGCTGAAAGTGCAGTAGTTCTGTGCATAGTGCAGAGGCTTGGAGGCACGTGCAAAGACTGGTGAGGGAGCCTGTGCCCTGTGAGGATCTGGAGGTGAGCCAGGCGGCCAGGCAGAAAAGCTGAACAGAGTTAGGGGAGAGATGGAGGAGTGGGGAGGAGAGAAAAAGCGAGGAGATAAGCAGGGAGAGGGAGACAGAAAAAGGAAGGGAAGAGGAAGGTCTTGAGGTGTTTCCGGAACTTAAGGAACTCCGGCTCAATGCAAAGAGAGGCAGGGAGGCTGTTCCAGAGGGAGGCACCTGCAGAAGGTAACAATCTACCCCCAAATCTCTTCTTGGAAAAAATGACTCACCCGCAAAGAGTTGGAGGAGGACGAGCAGAGGGCTCGAGAAGGAGAGTATTTAGGAAGAGAGTGTTGTATATAGTGTGGGCCCCAGCCCCAGAAAGCCTTGTGGACTATGCAGAGTGTCTTGAACTTGATCCTAGCAGCCACAGGGAGCCAGTGGAGGGATTTCAGCAATGGAGAGATGCGATCCCTGGGCTTGAGGCCAAGGATAAGTCTTGCAGTTCTGTTTTGTATGAGTTGTAGAGGATGGAAAGTAGAAGTAGGATGATTAAGAAAGAGGCTGTTGCAGTAGTCCAGCCTAGAGAGAACCAAGGTGAGTCTTTGAGGGAAGGTGAGAAAAGTTCAAACTGTAGTAGTTTGTTGGTCAGGATTAGTAAAGCTGATAATAATAGACTACAAGTGGTACAAAACAGGGCTGTCAGGGTAGTTGCGGGTTTATCTCGCTGCAACCACATATCAGCTGCCAGATGATCTCTGCATTGGCTTCCCGTGGAGGCACGTACCCTCTTTGATCTTCTGGTTATTACTTTCAAATGTAGAATTGGGCTAATGCCCTCTTATCTGCAAGTCCTCATCTCTAATAAAGTGAACAGCATATCGCTTAGTTCCAGTAACCAGAAATATCTGATGCTCCCTAGTTGTAGGACTAAGAAGGCTGAAAGTGGAGCTTTTTTTATTGCAGCCCCAAAAGCCTGGAATTTGCTTCCTCTTGATCTTAGATGCCAGGACTCTGATGAGGTTTTTAGAAAAAACTGAAAACTTGGTTCTTTGTTTGATCTTTTCAGGCATTCTAGACTGATGATTCTTCCCTTCTGAGAGCTCTGTGTGGTTTTGTTGAATGTTTTGACTGTGCCCTGATGCCCACAAGTCCATGTTTGCGCTATATAAATGTGCTAAAGTAAAGTAAAGTAAATCAGCTCATAGTGGGACTTTTTGAAGAAGTCAGAGATGTGAGAAGAGAAGGAGAGAGTGGAGTCGAAATTGACCCCCAGATGTGTTGCCTCACTAGCAACTGGGGGCAAAGGACCAAGTGAGACCGGCCAGTGATAAATTGGGAAAGCGGGGGCAGGGGTCCAAATGAGGATTATCTCTGTCTTACTGGCATTGAGGCAGAGATCGTTAGCAGCAAACCAAGACTGAATTGCGGACAGACAGTCAGGAATAAGGAGGAAGAGGAGGAAGAGGCTGAGGGTCATACACATAACACTGAAAGTTAGAGGTTAAAGTAGAGATCCTGTGGGCCAGAGGGGCCATGTAGACATTGAAGAACCAAGGGGATAGGTTAGATCCCTGGGGAAGCCACACTTAGAGAGAGTGATTGAGGAGAGAAAGGACCCAAGTTTCACTTGGGAAGGACGGTCAGAGAGGACAGAGGCAAGCCATGCCAGGCCAAATCTGTGATACCCAGGGTATCACAGAGATGGGGATCAGGTTGTTGTGGTTTACCGTGTCAAAGGCATAAGAAAGATCAAGAAAGATTACAGATTGAATGAAACACACCTAAATCCGATTTTTATAAATGGAGGCACAACACAGAGAAATTCAGGAGGTTTGCAGATGGAATGAAACACACCTAAATCCAATTTTTATAAATAGAGGCACAACACAGAGAAATGCAGGAGGTTTGCAGATGGAATGAAACACACCTGAATCCAATTTTTAAAAATGGAGGCACAACACAGAGAAATGCAGGAGGTTCACAGGTGGAATGACACACCTAATCCGATTTTTTAAAATGGAGGCACCACTGAGAAATGCAGGATGCAGTGCAGTTAATGTAGATACCACAGCTAACAGATAGTTCGAAGTGAGACACACGGAATGCATGAGTAAGTCAAATAGTTCAGAAGAAGGCAAGAGAGTGCAACAGTTAGAGGACAGGGTGAAGGGAAGAAAAATACAAGTCCAGCTTTCACTCACATGAAGGGTAAACGAAGTGCGATGAGTACTTGATCGTGTTCCTGTCAGGCAGCATTGTAGCTTGTAGGAGAGCAGGGCCTCCATGAGCCCTACCGTGCCCGGACATGCTCAGACAGGTTCTTTGATGTGGGCCTTCAGTGTTGGGGGCCGGCTTGACAGCATTTGTCAGTGGAGGCTTTTTCTGCTACTTTCTCTCTTCCTCCTACACCTGTGGCTGACTCACACTCTGACAAGCCCTTCCCAACCTTCATCTCTCTATCTCTAACACTCTTGATGTCCTTGCACCTGTCAGGATCCGTTTGAAGCCTGCAGTTAAGTGCAGCTCTTGGTACCATTCGGACCTCGCCACCCTTAAGCACAAGTGTAGGGTGAGAGAGAGGAAGTGGAGGGCATCAAGCACATCCTCTGGCAAACTGGCCTGCCACCTGCTCCAAAGGCAATACAGACTTTCTGTCCTCTCTAAGAAGAGACTCTACATCCAAACCCCTGTGTCTGTGGCCTCTAGCAACTCGGCCGAACTTTTCAAAATCTGCAAGAAGCTGGTCAATCCTGCTGCAGTGTCCTGTTCCATCCCAGGCCCTCTGCATGTCCTTGGCATCTCATTTCACCACTAAAACACAGGGTATCCTGTCCACTATCGTTTCCTCTACCTCCTCTGCATCTCCCTCTAGCTTTACTTTCCAGGCCCCTCTCTGGCTGTTTCTGTTTCCTTTCTCCTCCTTCCCCCTGTTCAGTCGCGACAATGTTTCTAGACAAGTCCGATCTCTGAAAGTCTCGTCAAAGCAGGTGCTCCCCTGCTCCTCCAGACTCATCAAGTACCACATCGACACCCTTTCTACAGCCTTGGCCAATTTCTGCAATCACTCTTTTTTCTACTTGAACCTTCCCCTCCCCCTAAAGCACTGCCTTGTGCACCCCCTCCTCAAAAAGCATTGTTAGGCGGGAACCTGTGCAGTTCCCTCTGGGACCACTGCAAATGATTTAGGACTACAGGTGTTTGGCAGTAAACCCACTTGGTAGCAGTCTGTACAACACAGATTCACTTGGTAGCTGTGGCTGAGCAGTCAGACTTCCCTCAAAAAGAGTTAGGCAGTATGTGGAGTATACAAAATAGAGCAATATACACAGTAGAACAAGCAAACACGGAACAAGGCTTTGGTGTAAAGATATATAGTTATTTATTTATAAAAACACATCTATGCAAAACACTCTGGCACTAAAACGGTAAACACTTCAATCACAATTACTTTAAGAAAAAGATAAATCCCCCTAACAATAGTTCGACAAGTCTAGGTTCAACAGCATCACTTATTTGCAGACAGAGGTGTATGCTTTAGCCTAGATGGCACTCTAGTATTCGTTAGGACGGGAGAGAAAAATAAGGCAGGTTATGAAATCAACTCGGTACCAATACTTTTACGAACAAATGCAAGGCAAGTAAGGCAGGATTTACTGCAGATCACAAAGTTCAAAGGCCAGGCCCACTCGGAGAGAGGCAAGGCGATGTGTCCCAGAAAAGTATCACAGTGGAAATGCACTTCGAGTCTTTGTCGCAAATTGTTATCGAAAGATTGGACCAGTTCAGAACAGAAAGTTAAGAAAGCTTGGAGGCGACCCAATGGAAAGGCAAGGATTAAGACACCTCACTCTATCCGGCAGAAAGGGAAGCCAGGCGGACATGGTACCTTGTTTATGGAGAGACAGCTCCGGCGGGGCCAGTTGTTCCTGGTGGTGGATGCACGTCGGGTCTTTGCCAAGAGTAGAGATGATCTTGTCGTCGAAGAAAAGTGAAGTCCGGTGCACCACCAGGGAAGAGACCAGCCGCGGAGTGCTCCGTCACAAGGCACCACCTTTTGGTCGCGGTACAGGGGTAGTGGCTATCCGGTTGCCGAGGTGCTCTGCACGGGCAATTCGACCACTGTGTCCTGGAGCGAAGAAAAAGCAAAGGGGACTGGTTGTTCCCACCAGTCAGGGGAAGAGACTCTCCGGCAGGGAGATCTCCTGAGTCGTCGGAAGTGGTGAGTCGGTTCAGCAGGGCTCCACCGGAGGTGTTGTCGTTGCAGGTCGGCTCAGCTTTATCCTTGTCAGATTCCTAGGTCCTGTGGCGACTTCTGAAGATCCAGTCCCAAAAGCCCTGCTTTTATGCAGAAAACCCCCATTCATTCAGCCTAGCTGTCAATCAAAACACGCTAAGTGGTGAGCGGGGTGGCTCACCACTTGGGCCAATCACAACAGAGTGCGACCGGAGTTGGCAAGGCAACACAGTGCAGGGTGCCTCAACACCCTCCCACACTCCCTGTGGTACCCAGACGGTATGGCACCACTGTGGAGGGCCTCTGTGTAGAGGCCTGGCAAAAGTGGAACAAAGGGCTCAACCTTTGGTTTAGGAATCACAAAGACGAACACAGACGCCATTTTAAAAACCGAGTTCTGGCAGAAAATACCAACCGATAGATTTATTTAAGATAAATAAACCGGTGGTATGTTAGAGATTAACGAGGAAAAGTATTAACCTCCAACAATGGGAAGAATCCCATTGAGTTATATTCGGGGTCAAATATAACAAGTAGTATCCACTGCCACCAGCCAAAACTCAACGAGGGGGGACGGGACAGTGCCCCCTCGAATAACAGACCTAGGAGTAATCGAATTACCCCTACTAGTACGTCCACAATAGGATGGTGTGTACTAGTTCTGTTAGTAAATTTAGGTCTAGTAAAGCCAATGGTGACTTTACATGCCCGGGGAGACAGTAGTCAGTCCCCGGGTATGGAGTCTATGATGGAGGTCCGCTAGGATACCCCAGTGCTACGGCACGGAGGGTGCGTTGTAACACATATAGCAAAACATATGAGACCTTATGGAGTAAAAGACCCCATAGCCCATAGAACACATTGACATTCAAAGGAATTACACACATTCATGTCCAAGAGTGGAAGAAAAAGAGTCTCACTCTTGGTAGGATGGAAAAAAACAAACTCCAGAAATCCAGCAAAGCTGCTGGGGGACTCACTAGGTTAGGATATTCAGCCTAAAGAGAGAATTCTCCCTAACAAGCCTTCTGACGATCCTTCCTGTCTGGCAAACTATCATTCGATCTCCATTACTCCTTTCCCGGGCAAACCCCTGGAAAGGTTGTCTCCATGATCACCAGACTGGCTTCAGAGGAGCACTTAAACTGCTATCCTGAACACCCGTGAAGACTTGCTCTCCCTTCTTGATTCTAACTTACCTTCTGTCCCCATTCTTCTTGACTTATCCTCTGCTTTCGACATGGTCAACCATGCCTTCCTGCTCAATTGTCTCTGAGAAAACCAGGGTATCTCTAGTCTGGCCATTGCCTGGTTGACCTCCTTTCTCATTGATCGAGCCACCCAGGTCCAACTTGTGTCTTTCCTCTCTTCTATCTCTCTCTCTACTTGTGGTGTTCCCCTGGGGTCTAACCTCTCACACTGCCTTGCACCTCTGGCTCACCACATCTCTACCTTGTGTTCTTACTTTCAGTGTTATGCGGATGACACACAGCTCTCTTTCAGCCTCCCCTCAGCCTCTATTGCTCCTTCTCTCATACCAGACTGTCTGTCTGCTATTCAATAATGGTGTGACTTAATGCCAGTAAGACTGAGATCCTCTTCATTTGGACTCCTGCTCCTGTCTTCTCACTGTCACTCTGGCTGCCCACCCATGGTCCTCTACCTGCTCCTTCCAATGAAGGTAAGAACCTTGGAGTCATCTTCGACTCCACCCTCTCCTCACATCTCTGATGTCTCTAAGAACTCACAGTATCAGCTGCACCTCTTCAGAGGTATTCTTCCTATTCTCACTTTCCCCAAGATGCTCACTATCTCCAGAGCCATGGTCCACTCTAGGGTGGACTACTGCAACAGCCTCTTTCTAAATCTTCCTGCCTCTACTATTCGCCCTCTACAATTTAACCAGAACAGGACTGCAAGACGTGTCCTTGGCCTTGTCCTTGGCAAAGGAATTGTATCTCTCAGCCCTGAAATCTCTCCACTGGCTCCCTGTGGCTGTGTGGATCAAGTTGAAGGCCCTCTGCATCGTCCACAAGGCTTTCTGGGACCAGGGACCACACTACATCAAAATATCTTTACCTAAGCATCTTCCTTCTCAAGCCCTCCGCTCATCCACCTCCAACTCTCTGAGGATCAGATGCCTCTCCAGGCAGAGAGTGGTAGGTAGAACGTTGTCCTTGGCTGGGGCTTCTCTCTGGAACAGCCTCCTGCCTCTCTCAAACTTCAGCAGGGCCACCTAAGTTTCCGGAACCAACTCAAGACCTTCTTTTTTGCTTCTGCGTTTTCTCTCCCTCTCCCTTGCTGATGTCCCTGTCTGCTGTGCATACTGGGGACCTCACCACCCACTGAACCTATGGGAAGAGGCTCTTGCTCGACCGGTTGCCTTTGCACTGCCTCCAGACTTCCCAACCACTTAAGGGACTGTATCTGCAACCCTACAGTCCCCTGACTCTCTGCAATTATGAGCCACCTCCTGGCTGCACTTACTAGATATTTGCACTCTCCCCTCCTACCCTGGGACTTTCTCCCTTTAACCCCTGCAATTGCACAATCTGAATGACACAAGGCCTAGTAAGATCATTGTTTTTTCCTCCTTCTGTCCTCCCTTCCTTGTTTTGTCACGCCTAGAAACACTTGTGTACAGGTTTGTTATAAATGACTTATGTGATATCATATCAGTGAGAAGTAGCTTGGGTCTCTAGGCCCAGCAGGGATGAGACCCACGTCGGGGCATACCCGTCCCACTAGGGGTGACTTACACAAAACAAAAGAGTTGATGGCTGGAAGGTTTGGAATTCATCCTAACCTCTGCCATTGCTCTGGGCAACTCTCCAGACCATCTCTAAGGCTGCATATTTCTCTACTTCAAAATATGTCAAATGTAATCAAAATAACTTGAGATCTGTAAAAAGGTGTAGCTCTTTGAAATCAAGTGTATTGTCTTCATCTGAAATGTAATGCACAATGGTCTTGTATATCACATCTTTTCGTTGCGTTGTTCTTGCTGAACATGGGAGGGAGGCGCATTGTAAGTGGGGTAAAGGAAAAGGCAGATGCAAACTCCATGATGTTGACTCTAGCAGGCCTTCACCACCAAATTCATAAGTGTCTTGCTGTGATTCTATGTGGATAGTGTCCGAGAACACCTGGGTGCGTTGTTCATATAGAGGGGTGATCACAAGATCAATCCGTTGAGCTGAGGGCTGCAAGGATCTAGTTTCCTGCTGAAAGAGCGAGGAGCAAAGGGATAGAGAAGTGAGTGGTGGTATTGCTCTGTTAATGCATTGTGTTTGGGGCAGGTTGCCTGCTGTGTGAAGGTTACTTAAGTGAGTAGCGATGGTTGGTCTGGTGAGAGGAGTATTGAGTTGTCATCCCTGTTGATGTCTATTGCTTGGTGGATTAGTATAAAGGGCACCAGTAGACCAGCCTGACTGAGTCTGATCTTTCTTACTTCTTGACTGACGCATTGTGTACTGTCCCGTTGTAAGATTGCAAGAGTCTCAGCCTGATTCCATTGAAAGCTCATGTAGCGAGCAACCCACAGGAGACGCATCACCCGTACTCCTTAGCTTTTGCGTTGTGTACTCGTCCACTGCGTCTTCTTGAGAGTATTAGTGCGATTCCGTTTAAAGATCATGCAGAATCCGCCCAGACTCTTCCTAATGCCCCATATTTCTTGGCTGGTGCATCAGACATCAAAGGTCATCTGGCAAACATTGCATTAACCATCATTTCTATTGTCTCCTCTTCAAAGAAATTGCTACACGTGCCACGCACATGGTCACCAGGGGGCCATTGCCAATTACTGGGCACTCTTTCCGCTAAAGTCCACTCCTCATTGTGTACAGCTATTATTACTGTTGTCCGCTGACAGGTCTTGAAGTCTCGCCATTGGCTTTAAGAAATCAAATAACAGAGCCGCGTGAAAACTTGAAAATTGCTATCATTACGAGTCCATGCCTGCTTAAATACCCCTTCCCCATTTAGCTACTTGTTTTGCACAAATCAATAAAAGTTGTTTTTTTGAATGAGTCACTCAGGAGGGCTCAAGCAACCCTCACGGCAGGAGATTTCGCCGGGCTTTGTAAGTTCCTTTCTCAGAGTTGAACAAGTGGACCTGAAGGCTGTAAAAAAAAAAAAAAAATAGTTTAAAGAAATCATGGTGAGGAGCCTTGTTATATTGTCGCAGAGGGAGTTTGTAGAAAATGGCCACGTGTGCAACAAACATTGACTTCATTTGGACTGCTGGAGGTTTTTGTTATCAACCGCTTGAAGCGGGGGCATTATTCGGCGCATGGCGCAGCCAAGACCTGAGGAGTGTGCCTGCAGGCGCATTGTTAGGAATTAGTCAATTAAGTGAATGGGCACAGCTTAGAAATGTCTCATTACTCCCCAGGACTGATGGTGTGTGGACTGGCCAGCAGCTGAAATCTAAATCACAGTGGTGGTGGCAGCACTTGGGTAGTTATGGATACAAACATGTGTATAGCTGCTAATAAAGTTGGTTCTATTTAAGGAATCTGTATAAATAATTTGAAAAATTCTATACCTTCATACTCCTAACTTTTATGGCAAATTTTGTACTGTTACTTCCGAGGGTGAAGAAGTTTCAGGCAGAGCCCCTGTATTTACTCATCCCTTTCAACAAACACAAACACATTGGATTGGTGTTAACAGTAGATCTTGCCCGGCTCGAGAGCCCTTTGTGGTTTGGGGAAGATGTACTGAGCAATACATGCAACATGTATCCTCTCTTCTCTTTGGACTCCCTTCCTCTCACCTTTCCCCCTATCTATCTATCACTCTGCCATCCACTCCCTCTGCCTTCTCTCTCCTCGCAACTCCATCCATCTCCTCTTCACTTAACACACTAGGTTGGCTCCCTTTTCACTCTCAGCTAGAATTGTATTTCCTCTGTCTTGTCTTCAAAGCCTTCTATGGTCTTGCCCCTTCCTACCTATCCTCCCTTCTTACTTTCCATACTCCCTCTCATTCTCTCCATTCTGCTGATCTCTTCCTTCTCCCTCCTTCTCCTCCACCCTGTGCCCCCTCCCGCTTCCGCTCATTCCAACTTCTTGCCCCTGTCCAATGGAACCGCCTACCTCTCCCCATCCACTCTATCACCTCCTAACCTTCATTCCACACTTCTCTTAAACCCTATCTCTTGCACTCACCCCTAACTTCTTTTCCTTCCTCTTTCTTGACTGAATCTACCCCTACTTACTCCTCCTACTGCTTCTCTCACTATTGTTCCTTTCCACGAGCACTTAACCTCCTTGACTTTGTAAATTGTTCATTGTACTATTTTCTGGTTTGATTCAATTGTCATGTAATGCTTGTTGTAATTGATCGTTCATCTTGTAAAGTGTCTTGGATTGAAGCACTATATAAATTAAAATAAATACAAAATACAAATACAAATACAACATGGAAAAGTAAGAATATATTGATGACTGATTTCGCCCACACTTTCATACAGTGTAAACTGATTGGCTGAGGCAGCCAGTAATATGGAACATTTTCTGTGCAGCCATATTCTGATATGAAATGGATTTGGGAGCTATAAACCAGGACCACAAAGAGCACTGGAGCATTTCCATAGATGCAGAAAAGGGCAGCATTTGGGGGAAATATTAGGAACATTTCCTGGTGTGTTGCAGGGTGTCAATGTATAGGACAGTCATTTGGTAGTCAGTGCCTGCGTTGCCGTGTTCGTTCATGACAGACAGCAGAACCTTCAGCATGTCACTGACAGAAGGGAGCATGGCTGCACACAACAGACACAAGGCAATCCTGAGTTTCATTAAATGGGTCCATAATTATGTAAACTTACCGTCGGTCAGTGCAATGTCTGGCATAAACATGAGAACCGTCAACAAATGCAATGCATCTGAGACAGAAGCATTGCAAAACTAACTTTGTATGCCATGTACCATGCAACCATTCTAAAGTTTGTACTACCTGTAACCATATTCTTAAGCCTGTGCGCCCAGTTGCCTACGGGTTAGGTGCGCAGTACAAATGTAATAAATAAATAAATAAATAGGCACATATTTCAATAATATTCCACTTTGAAAAATAAGGTACAGTACTGATTGGGCTCTGTCCCTCCTTCTAGGCTACCTGTAACATGGGCAGGTGTAATGTGCAGGGAGCAAACGTGCACACCATGTCTAGGGTGCAGCATGGGCTAAGGACGACTGCAGGCCATTTGCTGGGGTTAATGTTGAAAGCAGTCGTGTTTTTGGTGTCTGCTGTACTCAGAGTGCCTGGCAGCATGAGCGTTTCTATCTGGGGCAGATGAACTCAGGTAGGAATGTTAAGACAGTCTCGGTCTTTCCTCCTGTCCAATGCCTGCGACAGAGGAGACCAATTCTAGGGGAAGACATGCCGACTGTCGAGTGAAAGAGCGTATCCCTTCGAAAACCAAGGGTGTACTCCTGAAAGTGGCAACCAACCCCTCTTACAGAAAGGCCCATGTGTGCACATTCCACTGAATCTACTCGCAGAAAGCCAGCTCTGTGTCCTGTCTTGACACAGGTCAGGAAAATAAGGTAAACGCTGTTTCCATGGACATTTCAACGAAAGTACCACTGATGAAGATTTTAAAAAAAAAAGTGGAGTGAGGTCATTACAATGAACCCATAGCTATCCCAAGTAAAACCCTGCTCTACCCAATGCATATCGCATAATGATGTATAATAAAAAATGTCAATATCGCACTACAGTGACAAATCATACTGATGTAAGGTGATTGAAATCCACGCAATCTTCCTAAAGTGCAGGTATTTGATTACTTATCCGTTCCACAGGTGACACCCAGACCATATATCTGGTTGTCGACAATGAGGTTTATAAAGGTGGCATATGTTGTGTTCAATCTCATTTGTGCAAACCAAATTGTGAAGCCAATCTTCCTGTTTTGGAAAGGACTTCTGCGTCCAGACAATAGAGATTCTAGTCCAGTGAGTGCCAACACCTGCCTCATAAATCTTTTTTCTTTTTAAATTATGAAAGCCTTTCAAATAATCCAATAACAGACTCTATTGGAGAAAGTGCATTATACAGTCGGGTATATGGCGCTTGGATAGATAAGAAAGCTGTTAACAGCGTTCCTAGAGTAGGGCAGGCATTGATTTAGAACTGTCCATGATGGCTGTGTTTGTAAGGAATTAGGCATAATCTTGGACTGAGACATACATTCTTTTTGAGGGCCCACACCTGGGGCCATAGAGCATCATCAAGAAAGACACCGCAGCCCACACTCCATTTCTTAAAAGCTTTGTAGGATATGTATAGTGTGCCATCGCGCACAGTCTACAAATATGTTACACACTCAAGTGAGCAGTAACAGTGCAGAATGCCTAGTGCAGGGAGCCCTCCCCACGAATAAATGATTCCACTTTTCAGATCTATTATTCCACCATGACTTTTGGACATCGTCATCCATGGTTAACCCAATGGCACATGGAGTTCATATGTGCAAAGATAGAGACAGAAAAACAAAGTCATCTTTCAGAATATTGCCTACGCATTTACAGCCCGCATTGTGTTTTCTGAAATGGATTCATTCCCACTGGGGATCTGCCACAATGAATCAAGGCAGCTCTGTAAGCTGCTAGGATAGTGGTGCTCCCCATCCATTAAATCGGAGTCAACGCTGTCACTGCACAATATTCGTTTGACCACTCGCCCGTTTCCTCTACCGTCAGTTCATCATCTTTTTTTTTGCTGTCTATTCTAAAGAAAATCTGTCCTGCCCTCCATTTGTCTGTAGTTACCGCTGCCCCATGTCCATCTCCTTGCCCCTGTCTTGGCAAATTCTGCCTGTGTTTCCTTTGATCGCGCTTCTAGATCTCCGTGCGCATCATTTTCTACCCGCAAAACAAGTGAGTTTCATGTCGCATCTTCAGGTTGGTCGTGCTCACTTTTATATTCCTCCCTGGGGGTACACATTTGTGATTTGTATTCCCATTTGCAGGCTGCAAGGGAAAGTGTTCACATGCCGTCTGTGGGTGCAGGGACCCATACAGAAGAAGGGCAGTGGGCTGTGTGTGTATTTCAATTTTCACATGCTTTTCAATTCCACTTTTATTGCCCTTGTCTTCCTCAAACATTTTCCACAAGTCTATTATTCTTAATCTCATTTTTAGTTTCTTTGCATTATATTTAGCTGTTAAATATGCATACATGTTTTCTAAGCTATTCTTAGTATGTGTGTGTGATGCTGGAAATGCCTTATGGAGGGACAGGCCTTCCAGTCCTTGTCCTATCACTTCGGAGTGTGTGTGTTCCTTATGTTTTCTGCTGCTGAGGTCCAGCCTGGACCTCTGCCAGTTCAGCTATTCATATCATCTTTTAGTGAACAACACCCATGGATACCGTTATGGCATCCATGGGTGGGACCCCTTATGTGTGTTTTTGGGCACCATTGTGTTGCCCACAAAGCAGGATGTTAGACACTGTTAAGAACCACATCCAGGAAGAGGTCGCCAAGATGTTGCACTTGGGTGTTATTGAACCCTCAACCAGCCCATGGCCCAGCCCAGTGGTCCCTGTCCCCAAGGCAAGTTCCCAGGCAGGTAACAATGAGTGGAGGTTCTGTGTGGACTACGGAGGAGTCAATGCAGTCACCAAGACTGATGCACACACATTGCCCAGGGCTGATGAGCTTGTGACCAAGATACATCAGGCTAATGGCTCTGGCTGACCAGGCCAAGGAGAAAACATCTTCCTCAACACCAGAAGGGCTCTACCTCATTAGGGTAATGACCTTTGGGTTGAAGAATGCCCCTGACACCTCCCAAAAGTTAGTCAATCATGCTCCCAGTTGGCTGGAGGCCTTCTATGCGGCCTTCCTAGGTGACATTGCTCTCTACAGTTCCAGCTGGGAAGAGCATTTGACACACTTGGGTAATGTGTTGCAGGCCATGAAAAGGGCCAACCTCACTATCAACACTACCAAGTGCCAGATAGCACTGGGAAGTTTACCTACCTTGGTCATGAGGTAGGAAGGGGTCAAATTCAACATTTCCCTAGTAAAGTACAAGCTGCACAGGACTGGGAAACACCAGTATTCAAACCCAGTTGAGAGCTTGTGTGTGCCTCAATGGGTACTACAGAAACCTCATGACAGAGACTATGGCACCATACTTTCCCCTCTGACAGCTCTGACAAAACAGCCTAAGAAGGTTCATTAGAGTGAGGACTGTCAGAGGGCCGTTGATTGCTTGAAGGAATGTCTGTGCAGGGCACCTGTCTTGTGTGCCCCTGGGTGCAGCAAACTCTTAATTGTGAAAATGGATACTTTGACACTGGAATTGGAGATGTCTTGTATCAGTTAGACAACAAAGGGAGAAAACACCCCATCATGTTCAGCAGTAGGTAACTTAAGGGAAGGGAATTTAGGTGGGCCACTGTTGAAAAGGAGTGTTTTAGCATAATGTGGGCACTTAGGCATTTTAGACCTTACCTTAAAGGGTCTGCCATTAAGGTACAAACTGACCATAAGCCCTTACAATGGCTTATGCAGATGAAGGGTGAAAACCATAAAATGGTCAGCTGGTCAATTAGCCTGCAAGGGCTAGACTTCACCATTGAGCATAGGCCAGGAAAGAGTCATGATAATGCAGATGGCCTTTCCAGAAGGTATGTTGACCATCTGGATGAGGATAACAATCTAACAATCCTGTGGGAGAGTATGAGGGGGGCACATGTGATGCTTGAAATGCCTTATGGAGGGGCAGGGTCCCCCAGTCCTTGTCCTACCACTTCTATGTGTGTGTTTCCCTTATATTTTCTGACACTGAGGTCCAGCCTGGGCCTTTTGCAGTGCAGCTCTTTATTTTATCTTTTGGTAAACAACACCCACGGGATAACCATATGGCACACATGAGTGGGGGTACACCCTTGTACCCTGTATGTGTGTTTTTGGGCACCAATGTGTTGCCCAGAGAGCAGGTTATGGCTGGTGGAAGCTACATGCTGACATGGCTGTGGCTCTGAGTGTACTCCATTTTGGGGATAGTCTAGCCCTGCCATAGGAATCACTGTATTCCTACACAATGGCAAGATGGGCACTGTAGCCTCTTGGTTTCTATTGCCTTTTCTATCTCGGTTTGTATTGCCTTTTACCTATTGCCTTTTCCCTAGTCCTGTGAATCTTTGACTCTGTCCATTTCTCCTTAATGGCTTTTCGGTGGTATATGCCTCTGTTGCTCCCTTTCCTCCTGACTGGCTGTTGGCTCGAAATACCATATATGGCTCTGGAGCTGCCTCCTGTCAGGCTAACTGGAGCCATCGCAGGGGCTGTGTGTTGTGGTTACACCATAGGGGTGGGACCTGTATGAATGGAGTCTGAAGTGAGCTCACATTCACTGTTGTGGGTGTCTGGTTTCTGTGTGGGTGAATGGCAGGGCTGTCAGTGAATGAGACAGCCCTGCCTGAAACTGGCAAGATTGCCGTATAGTGTGTTGAAAGGATGGGTACTTTCCCCAATCCATATTCTTTATTATGGGTGTCTGAATGGAGTGACTGGCCTTAATGCCTATGAGCCTGATTGGCTGCCTGCTTGCATGAATGATCTTCTGTGTGATTGTCTGACTGAGCCTGGTTCAGCCAGAGTGAATGAGGGACAGATGTGTATATCTGGGGACCTCTCACTTACCAATTTGTTCAGAAGCTGAAGTCGAAACTTAGCACGAAGAAGCAGTATCTTGAAGCCCAGCTGGAGAAGAAGTCTTCTGCTGCAATTTCTTAATGTCATCCAAAAGCTGTTGTGTCTCACAAGGACTGATTTAGAGAGGACCTGTGAAGGAGACCTTTCCCTGAGCTACGAGGGACCATCGTGCACACCTGATACTCTTCATCCAAAGTGTCCGGAAGCCAGTCCTGTGTGTCTGCAGTCCGGAGAAGGGGTCTTCATGAGTCCTGAAGAGGAGTGCCCAGACATCTTGAGTCGTAGAAGGCCACTGGTGTCAACCAAGATCTGTAGGTGTGTTTTGAGACCGCTGGAAGCCGTTGCTGGGTACCGCCCAGAAAATGAGCTTCCCATGGCAAGGTGCTACTGGGCACCGGAGCTGTGAAAGATATAAACTGCCTAAGAACATTTCAAAGGACATCCTTGCCATTATCACTGACCACTTTTTCCTGCCAGAGAGAGCCCAGAGTTGTTGGGTGCGGAGGAAGGTCTGCCGGTGGGTTTCCCACCACGAGAAGCTAACAAAGACATACTGAGGGTCCTGACTTGGTGAGGGTTCCGAGGTCCACTCCAGCAGTCAAGTCCAGGTTGCCAGTAGCCTTCCAGAGGTCCATGCTGCTAACTGCTTAAATCCGAAACCCAACACCAAAAGTGACCTTTGCACCGGTCGCCACTTGAAGTCATCAAATGGTTCTAGGGGTCTAACTTTCATCCAGCAAGCCTCTAAGGAGCCCACCGCAAGGTTCATCTTCGCAGGACCTCTACAGTCAGAGAAATCATTGACCAACGCAGAGCACTGTGAAGAGGCAAACTGCTGCTCTTTTAGAAAGGCTTTGGTAACTTTTTACTCTTGGACTCAGCATTCCAGTAGCTCCTTCTTCCAAAGGGGGCATCTTCGGAGGGAATTGTCGAGGGCAACAAAGATACTGTGACGAGGAAGAACATCTTTTAACCTCAGGAGTCATCCAGGGGTCCCAGAGTCCTCTTGGATCCTGTTCTCCTGTGGTGGCGCAAGTTATGGTTGCTTAGCTCAGCATAACGGGTGAATTTCTGGGGGGTTTCGGTTTTACTTGTTGCCATAACGTCCCGTTAATAAAGTGTTTTAATTGAATTTCACAGGTTTTTTATTAGTGCAACTTAACCATAACGTCCCTTTAACAAAGTTTTTTCATTCACATTCATGGGTTTTTATTAGTGCAACTTAGCCATAACGACCCTTTAACAAAGTTTTTTCAGTGAATTTCATGGGTTTTGATTAGTGTAACTTAGCCATAACATCCCTGTAACACATTTTTTTCCAGTTAATTTGATATGTTTTTACCAGTGCACCCTAATTTGCTACAACTTACTAATATTAAACTTACCCCAATATATCAACATTTTGTGTTCAATCTAGAAAGTTTCACCTTGAAACTATGCCATTCCCCACCTTCTAGCATCATTTTGAACCCTTCTACACACTTTTTGCATAGGGGGGGCTGTGTTTTGGCATATCCTATGACATAGGTTGGAGAAAAGGTGTTTAAAGAAGGGGGATACCGCGTCTCACCCGCCAGTGTCCCACTCCTACTCCCCAAGGACCCCCATCCAGGTGATCCTCCCGCACTGGTCCACTGCAAGGAACTTGATCCAAAAGTGATGTCCGTGTCCTAGCCACCTGGATGACAGATCCCCAGGGACTAAACAGGGAGACACCTTCAGGTTTCTCACATTACCTCCACTTCTTATAATTCAACATTAGCAGAGATGCCACGGTGCTCTGTTATAAGCTTTAACCAATGTACTAATGAATCTCCAAGCATCCACACACTCTGCTTCTCCATCGCCAAGGCCATCCTTCCACCACTTCACACAAGAAAGAAAACACTTGCTACCCCGGGCTGTTGTAGACTTCAAATCCTCCTCCACAACCACAAAACCTCATTGGCTAATCTCCCGATGTCCATGGTCTCCACATTCCTCTTTCCATGCAAGGCATTCTTAAAAAACCCAGATGGCACGTGCAGGTCTGTGGACTGCTGCTGACATCCACAGACAATGATGCACAGGGTAGCCCTTCTATCCTTTTTACTTTAATGTTTGTAACACTGCCTCATTGGCTACTTTAAAATAGTCACACATCCATCCACCAATTATATCGAAAAACTCTACATATTTTAACCCTGTCACTTCAGTTCAACACTTCAGATGTACAATCGAACTCTCAGTGTACATGCCCCCTGTCATTCACAGTCTCCTGCATAGAAAACTGCTGGGAAACTCTCCCAGATTTCTATTTCCAGATTCAACAAGGTATTCTTCTATTTTTAAAAGTAATATTTTTCATCGACTTAAAAAATATATATACATGGTCGCTGCCACCGACCCTGTAATAGGCATCTCAATAAGCATATGCTCTTTTTTAACCACTGCTATCAAAGGCCATACACTGAAACATTCTTTACTGGCTCACATCAAATCACAGTTACTTACATGTACTGCCAACATAGTGGACTTCCACACACCAACTACCACTTAATAGTGTTCTATGAATCTTCTATGAAACAAGTTAAACATGGTGCAGTTCTAAATTCACACATGAGTTTTTTTTATTTTCAAGAAAATACTTCTAAAAAGAAACATTTTTAAAAGAACATAATTTTGCTTACATATAAATGTGATATTTTCCAACCTTTGCTATCACATCCCATATAGGGCCACCATTCTTCATCTGCTCAAATTAACTGCCACTTAGTAGTACATTAGTAGTGTTTACCAACTGCATTTCCTTTACTTTACAAAAATATGAACATTTTCATACTATTACTGTACCTACACCCTGTACATTTCTTATTACAATAAAAATGAAAGTAGGAATTACTAAAAGACATCAGCTTTCCTTACATCTAAATGTACAGTGCTTTACACTCAATATTACCATGTTTCATGTAGTGGCACAATATTACACCTCATTACAAATGTTACTAGACACAGTGGCTACAAAGTATTGCAAAAACATTTTCCTTACTTTAAAAACACAGAACTATAGTACATGTGAGAATGTATGTATACATATGTACCCTTTCAATGCATTTCTACTACAAACATGCACCCTACATGTAACAGTTTTCCTGATATAAAAAAGACTAGTCTTTTGCAACCACTACTACAACATAACATATACTAACAACATACACTGCTGAAACTGCACAGTTCCATGGTATTACCACTAGGACACATTTTTTTCCCTACTTTTCTACTTTTTAGAAACACTGCAACACATTAGAAAATCATTACAGCATGGCAAATGCGCGTTCCATATTAAAAGCACCAGGACATACATTTCCCTACTGCAAGATACATTTTTCATGCAATTTTGCATCAAAGCACACACACAGCTAGCAAACTTTTCAATGTCCCAATGTTGCAGAAATGCACTGTACATGCATCATTTTTACAATATACCAATGTTTACCCTGTTGCTCATAATATGCCAAACTGCACTGCAATAGAGCAATCAATCTAACAACATAGTTACCATACTTCAGCACTCTACACAACACAACTGTATGCACTCTTGTTTCCAATAACTCTGACTACCTCAATAAATAAAAAAACGTTTCTTCTAAACTACCCATTACCACATATACCAACCAACTTTATTTTACAATTACAGAAAAAAATAAGATTGACAAAGACAGCACCCGAACAAAGAAAATTCATCACGCCCTACAAAGTAAGTATATTAATATAGCATGTATGTATCTCCAATTGAAATAACATACTTTCACTATATATTAGCAGAAAGTATTCTTTTCTACTCAACAATATTGTATCTCACTCTTACTCATTGTATTACAACATTCACACTCTTTCTAATCATAAGTCAACCTTGCTCTTTATTCAATGCAACACAATCATCACTCATGAACTTCTATACTACAATTTAATTTCTTCATTCTTCCATACCCCCAGCCACCTCAAGTACTCAATTCCAACCCAACAACTTTCACTCTGATTGCATTCCAAATGACTAACACACATTACCACTCATACACAGTCTTCCTCACCTCTTTTCAATTACACACTCACAACCATCATACCTGTACAGTAAATCACACCCTTACAGCAACCACTGTTTTTCTCAGCACATCATAATATGCCTACTTATTGAATCACATCACCACTCCCTTACTCACTAACACCAGTACTAACACCAGTACTACTCAACACATTCTACTATCGATACTTTGTTGCCTATTCCCCATCATATGAGTATACTTATTTCAAACAACAGCACCCGGTTAAAAATGTAATATTTACCCAAACCCTTCACACCTATACACCTCTTGTTCTTACTACCCTCGCAACCACACCTATCATCCCACTACACAATCCTACAGCAATCTTTTTCATCCATCTACAATCACAACCACACACCCATCAATTTCATACAATAATAAACGCATACGCAGGCCACAACTGTTACGCTCACCTGACTCCCACGGAGGCGCAGGCCTGGTTTGGAGTGCTGTTGCCTCTTCTATGGTGAAGCGCAGGACTCGGAAGATGGACAGGACCGGACCCTCAAAACTGGCTTGTCTGGCTCGCAGAAATATCCTTCTGTGTGTGAAAAGGGAGTATTAACAATCTGCGGGATAATGTGTAAGCCTCCCACTCCCTTCTCACCCTCCACAAAACCCTTCTGCGATTCCCCGTGAAGTCTCACGTTAGGGTCTGAAAGGACGAGCTCTCCATCCTGCTTCTGATGCAGGGGCGCGTTGTAATACAGTTACTTCACTGGATCTTGGATTGTAGAGAGTTCTAGTTTGCTTGACCTTCCCGGTAAAATACTGTGAGAATTCTGTTTATAAGTATGAGCGTGAAATAATAATTGTCCGTTGTCTCTATTTCAGGTGCAGAACAAAGATTCCGAGATGAGCAATGGAACCGACGAAGGAAACTCAGGTGAGTTGTTTGATGAGAGGTTCCATTAATGCACTAATCCTTGTGTCTTTTTTCCCCATAGGGCCGGGGTTCGGAAATGCCGGAGATATGGCACCGACCCGAAGTGAGAGGTGCAGTTCCAGTAGATACCAGGTAAGCCTTTAATGAGCGTTCAGGTAATGTCTTAGCATTCGCTCACTAACGCTGATGTCTCTTTTTTCCCCTTAGGGGCCGGGGTCCGGAAATGCCAGGATGCGGCACCGACCCGAAATGAATTGGGAATGACCCAACAGGTAAGTTTTATGATGGAAAATTAAGGTTTTCTTATTCTCTTCCCTAGCTCACCTTTGTTCTTGTCTTTTTCTCCCTAGGCGCTGAAATGTGGCTGCGGATCCAGATGGTCGCTGATGAACATGGAGGCGCCCAGTAAAGGTGAGTGGAATGCGGCGCTGCTGCGATCGATGCAATGTGCTTTTAAAATGAATGTCTTCCTTTTCAGGATCGTCGGCGAAATGTCTCCGGGATGCGGATTTAGCAGGTAAGGACTCTTCTTTCTTCTATTCTCTTCTCTTCTCCCTTTGCAGATGTTCCAGGATGCTGGAGGGCGTGGCAGAAGTCAGGATGCAGGAGCAGATACGGTGAGCGTCCAGCTGCTAGATGCAGAACAACGCGAAGCGTGAGTTGCTGCTTGGGCGTGGCTAAAATAGCCTTCAAAGTAGTTCCAGGTATGTATTCTTCCTCTCAGGTATGTATTCTTCCTCCGGCCACACCCGTGTGGTTAAGTAGTCCCCAAAGATAAAGTAGTCCCATTCAGGCCTCTAGATGGCCTGGATGTTGCAGCATGGTCTGCATCAGGTAAGTTTACACCAAGCACCTTTCTACACAAAGTCATCTTTTATGAGCCTGGCGCCTTTGGCACCAGGACTGTTGTCCAATATGAGCCTGGTGCCTAAGGCGCCAGGACTGAGTCCAAAGGGCCCCTATTTGGGGCTGCTGAGACTTCCCTCGGGGACATGATGTCTGCCTCTGGGGTAGCTGGGCCTGGTCTGGCTCCTTGGAGGTAGGCATCATGACAACAACCTTGAAAGGCACACTTTCTTTTTTCTCAACATACACAACTTAATTCCTACTAAAAATCAACTCCATAGAAAACAAGAAAATATAAAACAGAAAAGAATAAGAACAATACATATACATATACAGAACAGCTATTAATGTCACTCAATGACACCAAACCAGTCAGCAGTAGAAAAAGTAAGCCCCCCTTCAAACAATATAAGCAAAAAATGAAAAAATAAATGTAACACTAAATGCACCAATGTTAACATAGTCGGAGTCAATTTTACAAATATTTTCCACCATAGAGTTCTTAACAATCTCATATAAAAATTTGAGAAGTCACGTTCTATGCTTAAAAACGAACACACAAAACTAATCCTCGTAGCTCTGATTGACAGCGGATTTCAACTAATGAAAAAGTTCTTTACATTGATTTTAAATAGAATGAACCCACTAACTAAATTAATCAATAAACTACAAAAACAAATTCTAAACATGTGCAACATCAATATAAATACCTTTTCCAACTTCTGTGTATCTGAAAGGTTTCATACAAGCAGTACAGAGCCATAATTCAATGAAGAGGCTTATAAACAGGAACACAAAACCCCAATTGCCATATACATTCATTGACGAGGCTAAGAAGTGGTAGCACTAAGCACTAGTGCTAGCACTAAGCACAAGAAACTTTTACAAATATAAACCTCTCCAACAAACGTTCAACCAAATGTCCCCTTTGTCCAGACAACCCATTTAATGTACAAATGACCTTGCAGCTCAATATGTAACGTACTACAACAATCATGCAAATGTTTATGATAATTTCTCAATCATTATGTGAAACTTAAAGACAAAAGTAAAATCACAACTAAACATCCATACTGGACTACGAGGACATTCCTTAGCCTGCATTTCTGCAACTGCTTGCAAACTTACTTTCCATCGCATAAAAATGTTCGCAACCCACCATTCCATAATGTGAAACCTTGTCCAAAGATTGTACTATGCAAACAATCCTCATCAAATAAATACAAAAAAGAAATAGCAAAGTTTTAAAACACATGCTGAAATACCAGACAAAGTATTTGTCTGTTGTTGCAGAACATTTTATAAAAAGAGTACAAAAATAGTAGATGTGGCCTACAAAAAAAAATCATTGTGGATTCCCAATGGTTCCAACTATCTTCATATCTAACAACAGAAAATAAATACAAAATAACTGACCCCTCAATATTTTGCATCCATATAGAGGGAGTCTTTGTATGTAGGATTGTATAAGTCTGCCACCAGAGGGACATACTGAAACACACATGGGTGACCTAAGATAGTACAGAAATTGTGATGCCTTGATTAAATCAACTTGTCAAACTAAAACATCTCTAGCTCTTACAAGGACCATGCTGTCCCTATGTGTAAATTGCCACTGGGAAGAAGTGTTGCGCCACCTATATAACAGGGATAGTACAAGAGGAACAAGTTCTTACACTAAAATACACCTAACAACAACAAAAAAGGCAACCTCACCATTTTTGCTCAATAGTGTGCACATACTACAATACAAAGATTGACAATACCTAAATGGCATAACAGGCTATCAATAATAACGGTGCACACATTTCAAGCTATAATACAACCACAACCCGAAACTTCCAAGTTGCCTGCATTCGAGTTACTCAAAGGCATTTGTGGAAAAGTAGTATATATGCCATTAGATCTTAAAGGAAACGCAGAAACTCTCAGAGTACGACAGCCAATAAAACAACCTTTGACTGTACTAGTTAATGGTGTAACAACAAAAGACACAATAATTTGGCAACAACTAATCCATTTAAACAAAGTTAGACAAGCCCTACAATATCCTAATGACAACAGTGAATACTACAGTGATATAAACATATAAGAAACCACCCAAATAATTGAAGATTCATCACAAACTGGCAATTTTGAATGTGTTGATCCTTGCAGCTAACATATTAGACCAGTATACAATTCACCCACCTCATTACAAAGACACAGTAGAAGATGCATTAGTAACATATTAAATGCATCAAGCCAAATGATCTCCAATGAGCATATGGGAGAAAAGTGCAGATGCACATTCTTTTTCCCTGCTCTTTCCTTCACTGTAGAATTTATTTTCCACCCCCTATTTGAAAGCGATCTAGCAACTCTGTGTTATGGAGTTGCACACACATTACAAACAGGATATCATTTCTTAAACATGTCAGATACACAACTCCTTCAAAAGATAAAAGACAAAGATGAAGTTTTGCAGTCAAGTATCACAAATATCTTAGACACATGTGTGGTACAAATAAATACTGGTTTCGATGTCACGCTAATGTACATTGTATGGTAAGGAACCTAGGCCCACCCACATGGTTTGTTACTTTAAGATGTTCAGAATATGCATGGAATTACTTGCATAACTTCTTACTCACTGCAAACCAAAATAAAGAGGGAATAGACATAAAAACACCAGGAAAAACCTGCTCTGTTGACCCTGTCAGTGTTTCAATATACTTTCACCATTGCTTGATTGCCATGCTGTACTTTATCTGCAATAAAATTACCCCTCCACTCAGAGAAGTAGAACACATCTCTTGGAGAAAAGAATATGAATCCACACATTCACTTGATTTGTGGATAAATGATGCTCCCATATTTGGCCTCAACATGATGCCACAGTTTTACAATTAATAAAAAAATACATTACCTGTGACATCCCTTCAGAAACCACACATAGTGACCTACGTACATACATCCTATGCTTCCAAAAACCTAAGCCTGGCAAATACTGCTGACGTCAATATAAAACCAAAGGTAAATACTATACCAAAAGTTGCTTTGGCTTCCCTAGACCACTTTCCACCAAAGGACAAGAAAATAGCTTGATGTCTTTGGTTAGACACAAAAGGGAAATCACCTAAAAACACATACATTGTTAAAAGATACTAGGCATCCAAGTACATCAATGTGGACTCTGGACTCTTTCATGACCTCTGTGACTCTCTCTCCCTTACTATTCTCCCCTCTGGCCCAACACATTCTGCAGGGCACACTCTTGATGGTCTGATCTCCTCAGACCGTCCCCTCTCTGTCCCTCTCACCACTCAACTCCTGGAGTGATCACCTTCTCCTCTCCTCCCACCTCACCTTCCCTCCCCCTCAGACAAAGCCACTTCCATCACTGTCACCCACCTTCTCGGTCATCCGACCCATGAAGCACTTGTCAGCTGAGGCTTTCACCGCTACCTTCTCACCTCCATCCCCCTTTGGCTGTCTCTCACCCTCCACTCTGTTATATCTGATACTCTTGAAATCCTTTCCCCTGTCACGAGAATCCACCTGAAGCCCAAAGCCAAGTGCAACTCCTGGTATGACTCTGACCTCGTCACCCTAAAACGCAAGTGTAGGGTGGGCGAGAGGAAATGGAGTGCTTCATGTACATCCTCTGACAAACTGGCCTGCCGCCTGTTGCAAAGGCAATACGGCTCTCTGTTCTTACCAAGAAGATAGTGCATATCTAAGCTGGCTTCTCTGTGACATCTAACAACTCAGCCAAACTCTTTAAAATCTGCAAGGAACTGGACAATCCTGCCACAGTCTCTACCTCTCTTGTCCCCTCCCAGGCCCTCTGTATGGCACTGGCTTCTCACTTCATCTCTAAAACTCAGGACATCTTCTCCTCTATCTCCTCCTATCCCCTCCCCCACTCCCTGCTCTACCTCTCGCCTCTCTGCAGCCTCCTCTCCTCCCTCCTTCTCTGCCTTTCCCCTGTTCTCTGCAGATGAGGTTTCTAGACGAGTCCGATCTATAAAAGTCTCGTCGAAACAGGTTCATCCCTGTTCCTCCAAAACTATCAAGGACCACATCGACTCCCTGGCTCTTGCCCTGGCTGATTTCTGCAATCATTCCTTCACCACTGGAGTCTTCCCACCCCCCCTGAAGCATTCCCTTGTGCACCCTTTCTTAAGAAACCCACTGCCGACCCCTCCTGCTCGGCCAACTATTGCCCAATCTCCATCATTCCTTTCCTGTGCAAGCTCCTGGAGAAACTGGCCATCTCCTAGCTTAATCTCCACACTGAATCTGTTGGTTGTCTTCATGACCATCAGTCTGGCTTCAGAACTGCCAGAAACACGGTAACTGCTCTCCTGAACATACGTGAAGACCTGCTCTCCAACCTTGACTCTAACACCCCTTGTGTCCTCATCCTGCTTGATCTCTCTTCTGCCTTTGACACTGTCAACCAGGCCATCCTGCTCAACCGTCTCTGTGATAACCTGGGTATCACTGGTCAGGCTCTGGTGTGGGTGACTTCTTTCCTCTCTGACCGACCCTCCCAGGTCCAACTCGGGTCCTTCCTCTTTTTCTCAACCTGTTGTGTCCCCCAGGGGTCTAACCTCTCTCCCTGGCTGTTCAACCAATACCTGGCACTCCTGGCCCACTGCATCCCCACTCTCTGCTGCAACTTTCAGTGCTCTGTGGATGACAACCAGCTCATCTAAAGGCTACCCTCCTCCTCTACTTCCCTCATCTCTGACTGTCTGTCTGCTTTCCAGGAGTGGTGTTCTGCCAATGACCTCTGCCTTAATGCCAGTAAGACTGAGATTCTCCTCATCGGCACACCCGCTCCTTCCCTTCCTGTCACTCTCTGGCCGGCCTCTCTTGGCCCTCTTCCTGCTCCCACCTACAAGGCTAAAACCCTTGGGGTCATCTTTCGACTCTACACTCTCCTTCTCTCCTCACATCTCTGACGTCTCTAAAAAGTCACACTACCAGCTGCACCTCCTCAGAGGTATTATTCCTTTCCTCTCTTTCCCACAGAAGCTCACGGTCACCAGAGCTCTGGTTCTCTCTAGGCTGGACTATTACAACAGCTTATTTCTAAATCTGCCCACTTCTACGTTCTGCCCTCTGCAACTTATACAGGCTTCAAGCCCAGGGATCGTATCGCTCCAGGACTGAAATCTCTGCACTGGCTCCCAGTGGCTGAGAGATTAAGTTCAAATTCCTCTGCATTGTCCACAAGGCCTTCTGGGGCCTGTGGCCTCAATACCTTCAACTCTCTCTCCCTAAATACCTTCCTTCTCAAGCTCTTTGCTCATCCACATCAAACTCCCTCAGGGTCAGTTGCTTCTCCAAGTAACGAGTTGGTAGTAGATCTCTTTCTTCAGCTGGGGCCTCCCTCTGGAACAGCCTCTCTGCCTCCCTGAAACTTGAGGAGAATCATCTTCAGTTCCAGAAGCACCTCAAAACCTTTCTCTTTGCTTCTCCTGGCTGCTGACACTGAAATTGCATTGGTTACCTGGTCACCCTCTATTCTCGAGCCCAGGTCCCCTCCCCGATGGTTGCACTCCTGCACTGCCTTCCTGGCAAACTCCGCACTTGTGGACTCTTTTCTGTATCCCAACAGTCCCACTACCAGCACGAGATACCCAATGTCTGCACTTACCCTTGCACCTGACACCTGCTGGCCGTACCTTTACTTATTATTTTTTTTTATCTTCGTTTTTTTTTTAATCCCATGTAATGCACTGTCCTCTCCCCCTTCCGCTGCACTTCTCGCCCTTCCCCTTCCCATGCACTTGCATGATCTGAATGACACCTGGCCTAGTAGGATCGCTATCTGTCTTCCTTCTGTTCTCCCTCCCTTGCCTCGCCATGCCTTGAAACACTTGTGTATAGGCGCGTTATAAATGCCATATCATATCATAGCATATCAATGATTACAATGCAATCATTGCTTTCTTGTGTAATGCAAATATAGACATTGAATACATTGCCACAATTCTACTGCAGTTGTCACAGCCTATTTCACTTAAGCTGAGAAGACAGAGCTAAATGACCTTTGAATTTACATATCATCAGACAAAACCCTGTCACAAAAATGTTAGAGCTTTGGTATCAAAATGCTGTCACATAGAGAATGAGAGTTCTACGAAGCTGTACACCCTTATATAGGAAAACATTATCTGGCTAAGCCTTGGTCCAACTTCATCATGAAAAAGGGTACTAAAATCCTGCCAAGAGACAGACACACCCGCCACAAATGATCCCAAAAGCCAGGACATTTTAAAAAGCAATTTAATTGACACATACTACACAAACAGAAGTACTGTTTAAGAAAACATGTGCCTGTACGACATAGCACCAAATTACTTGTAAAAAAACATTGTTTTGCCAGATGAAACAACTGGAAAATATTCCAACTTGTCAAGTAAGCCGTGAAAAACTTACCAAGCCCTGCCTAATTAATCATGGAAAGTTACTGTTTAAATCTTCACAACATAGATAACTTTATTACATGGCCCTACTGCAACTTTTCAAACCTTGGAAAAAAGTAGAAGAATGATTGGGTGACCATGACAAATTTGAAACTGCATTCAAGGAAAATGAAAGCAATATAACAAATATCAATTTTAAACAATACAAACAAATGTTGTGCAATGAATGCCAACAAGAGGAATACATTGACACTCTACTACATACAGAAACTCCTGAAGGCAGTCAGCCTTCTTTTACAGGAAGCCAAGGACCACTTGGATAACCACTCATTCAAAATGAAGCAGAAATAGCCATGACTGAGGTAGAAAACACCATGTGTCAATCTAAACAATCTGAAAACAATCTGAAAAAGACATGTCAGTGCTCAAATCACAACTAAATGATGAACAAATCACCATTTACCTAGACATCACTAAACACACTGAACACGGACTTAAATATGAAACTAAAACCTGTAGCTATAAGCATTATACACCTCTGCTCCCATATGTTCTGGCAAAACCTTCTTAATTAAAATAGTCTGGCCATTTCTACAAGAGTTAACACATAACAACCTCTCAGCTGTTGTAGCAGCCCCCACAGGACTAGCTGCCTTCAACATCAGAGGTGCATCTTTACACTGACTACTTCGGCTCCCAGTAGAGCACCAAAACAAATAAGAATATTACAAATTGCAGGCTGAAGCTACTACTGTACTATGCAGAATTCTGCAACAAATCCATGTCCTCCTGGATGATGAAGTAAGCATGGTTTCCAACCTCATGCTAGCTTTAATTCATTTCAGAATGCAGGAAGTCCTAAAAGCCCACTACAAAGAACTGTTTTGAGGAATACACATTTATGTTTCCAGAGACCTCCTACAGCTAACGCCAGTAAAAGGTGAACCAATTTCCAAAACATTAGGATACAAACAATGTTGTAATAAAATTGACAGCATTGGTAACATATATCTCTAACAGCATTTTCGCTACAGAGAACTAACCCAAGACATGTGTCTTCAGATCTAACCTACGCTAACAAAATAATTAGAACTGGTTGGTTTACTAAAGCAAAATACTTAAAGGAAAAAATTAATCCGACCATAATATCATGGAACACTTAACTCAGCAAACTGTAAAATGAATGTGCGTGATGTCAACACTTGCAAGCTGTAGACAATTCATCAATCCAATGTTGAAAAAATAAATGCAACCCATATTCCATATCATGTCCAAAGACAAACTCGAAGTGCACAACATGACACTCCCTATGTGTCAACAAGCAACAGCATGACTAAATAGCTTAGAAAAATGTATCTCCAACATAACTGAAACAGAAAAATTATGTACTCTTTGTCTAAACTTCACATTAATTCTAAAACGTAAACTTCACTTAGAACAAGGTTTAGTCAATGGAACAATTGGTACAGTTGTTGGCTTCCAAACATCTCCACATGACAACAACATTCTATTTGTCAACATCCACTTTGACAAACTAGCAGAAGTTAAAACAATAGGCCACACAATAGCATGTTTCCTTCTTTTCAAAGACATGTATGAATGCAGAAAACCATTCTCTCTATCTCTTGTATATGTTGTCACTATTCACAAGTTGCAAGGTCTAACTGTAGATCCCTCACTCATTGTCATCGGCAGCACAGTGGCAGCACAGTCTTCAAATAAGGTATGAGTTAAGTAGCACTTTCAGGGCTCTGTCCACTCTATGGTTTATTCCTAGTGAACTTTGATGCAAACAAAGTCAACACTGCACTGACGTTCCTTGCACGTTAGAATACAATAGGATACATGCACTGGTCACCCCATCTAGAGATGTACCCTGTATGTCAATTAAATAATTCTTTAAAAAGGGAAATAATAAAAACAGAAGCTACACCAGATCTCCCTGCAATACCACTAAAAAAACCACAGAACAACTGCTAGTCCATCAAATTATAAAAGCTCAATTCTCTCTCGTCCAAAAACAACTGCACACCCATCAAAAGCCACAGAGACAAATGCCCCTTGTCGAAATAAAACTGCAGGCCCATCAGAGGACACAAAGGCATAACTCCCTGTTCCATTTAAACACAACTGGAGTAAATTGCTATGCAAATGTAGCAATTAATATTCTCTTCGAATTGCCATCAATTGTTCACAACATTTACTTAAACATCTCGAACCAGTTGTGTTTGCAAATGCTCATCCTTCATACAAATGCCATAAATAATCCTGACAGCACTTACAGTGTCTCAGGTATAAGGTACTAATTGGACTACTGTGCAGGAATGGGAAAAGTCACCATAAACACACAGGACTATTCACAGAAATTCCTAATGTGTTTACTAGAAACCAAAAACATCCCTATAAATTATATCTTCCAGATTTCATACACATGGAAACAGTATGTACTCTCTGCAACCATGTTTAACAAGAGCATATCCCTAATTAATGATTTGTGTATGTATCTATAACAAATTCGGAATGCATTCCATTTCATCAGGTTTTACAGAAAGCAAATTATGGCATATTATGCTCTTTTGCAATTCAGATTATCGTTCCAGCATACAACTAAATTTGCATGGTCAATATGTCATAATAATGCTTCTAGGGTACAATGCAGATGGTAGCAAAACTAACTGTACACTCGGCCAAGTATCTCTTGGCAAGAACACATTCCCAACCGTAGGCATAATCTACCTCACTGGTGCCACAACCACTTCAGGCCAATATACTGCATATGTCAAAAAAGAAGTGGTTGGTTTCAATGTAACAACACCTCTGTTAGTCTAAAATATAGGTTACCATAAAATCTAACACATGCCTACGTAATATTCTTGCAAGCACCATTTACTCACTAAAGTGCACTTCAATACACAGTGAGAATATGCCAACAGGTATCCAACTACTTTAAACATATGCTTCATTACAATATACTTCAAACATACCATCACAGTTATACTTACATAATACATACATAGTACTACAATAGTACTTGTAAAATGTAATAGAGTTCGAATACGCCAATGGGTATCTAACTACTTTAAACATATCCTTCATTACAACCCACTTCAAACAAGCCATCACACTTATACTTACATGATTTATATATAGTACCACACCCATATATTCTGTAACAAATATATATTTGAAAACAATGTAAATGCCACAAACTGTATTTAAATACAGTAGGTTTTTTCAACCCACCATAAATTATTGTTTCCCAATGACCCAATGATTACTTCATGATCAGTACAACAACCGTTTGGCATGCACACATCTTGTACCAAACATAGAGCATACAATATGCTATTTATGAGGGACACAAAAGTAAATCTATATGTACAACTGTATGTAATTAAATGTTTCAACTTAATTATATGTACACATATTACTATGACTGTGGCCAGTGTCCAGATTCTTACGCCCGTCGACAGTAAAATTGACTGTGGACTTGGCGGCACCCACACTGCCTTTGTAACCTATAAAAACGTCTACATCATATCTTGTTTCTACTCCCACACCCTTCCCTGACACTCTTTCAGCCACAAAATAACCTCCAAATCTGTTTCCTAGAGTCTTTTTTTTCCCACAGGCTGTCTTATGTATAAAAAATTGTAATCATTATTACCAAAAGTGCAACACCCAAATCTTTCACTAAAAATACTTTCAAAACCACCAGTAAACCACGAGCTACAATATACTTTCACATAAACAACATATTATTTATCAATATTAACACAATTTAATTCTATCACTTCCTCTGCCACATATAATGTAAGGGTATCACACCAACTCCTCATGCCCCTTTACCTGGATCGGAGGGAACACCATACCTCCACAGCTTCTATAATGTGAGTTTATCCACATCTCCTCTGCTTCATGACCCTTATCCGGGATGGAGCGAAAACCACACCTCCTCTGCTTCTATAATGCAAGGGTATCCACACCGCCTCACGCCCCCTTGCTGCGAACAGATGGAAACCACACTTCCTCTGCTTCTATAATGCAAGTATATTTGCACCTCTTCATGTCTCCTCACCTGGGACAGAGGGAAAACCACACATTCTCTGCTTCTATAATGCAAGGGTATCCACACCTCCTCACGCCCCCTGACCCAGGACAGAGGGAAAACCACACCTTCTTTACAGTACACCATATTTTCTATGCAGTGCTGCCCTTCCTCTCATAGAGGAGTATTCATTTCCTTACTATTTCATCATATACATACCATAACTATACCACATGTTCTTTCCCATGCAATGGGAGTATTCTTTTCAACTCAAAACTCTACCTCCACCACAATAATAAAACCACAATTGTCTACGCTGCTACTTTTTTCATGTATGGGTGCACTCACTTTCTATGTTTCTCCGACGTCTACGATGCCGAGCCTCCTCTCGCAACTGCCTGCCTCACACTGCTCAGCAGGCCGCCAGAGGGATTGTACAGGCCCATTCGCCTCCTTGTTTTAAAAAAAACACCACAAAAACATACTCTGTTTTCCCTTTCTATGGCGGCCATCGGGAGCGGAAGCACTGGGAACAGAAGTGTTTCCAGCACGTCCGCTCCCGAAAAAAAAAGGAGAAGAAAGTAAGTGGGGTTGGGATGGGAAAAAAGAAAAACATACCTGCGTCCCAGGCGGGGGACAATGGAAGCCTCCTGCCGCGTGGAAGCGCTGAGCGGGGATCCCGCTCCGAGTCTCCACACGGCTGGAGGCTGCTATCGTCCCCAACCGGGTACAAAGGAGAAAGAAGGTAAGTGGGATGGGGTGGGGAGGGCACGGAGGAGGGAGGAAAGGGGAGGGAAAACAAGAAATAAAAACCTTACCTGAGTCCACGGCGGGGGGCGAAGGCAGCCTCTCAGCCGTGGGGAGGCTCGGACAGGGATGGCCCCACTTAGAGCTTCCTCATTGGCTTAGGGTCTGCCACGCCACCTACTGTGGACAAGGAGGCTGGAATCCTGGCCGAGAATCGAGGGATTCTCGGCTGGGTAACGACCCAGCGAGAGCCAATCAGAATGCGTGTTGCATTCTGCTTGACTCTCGCCGGGTACTAATAAGAAATAACAAAGTGTGCCAGGTGCAAGAAAAACACGCATTATTCACTTCATTTAAAAACAAAGTGTCGTCCGGCTAAATAAAAAAAAAGAAGCAGAAGAGGAGTTTAAAAAAACTAATATATGTTACGTTTTCTAACATAATAATTGACTACACTAATCAAAAGACTTATAGATCCCTATACATTGGACTCTACAATTGGCTAATCCATTATCTACAACCACACCTAGGTCCAATGCCTCAAACATAGTCATCATCACAATAACATCACAACCACATGATCTGGTTCATTGGCAGGCTGCATATTGACAGTGATAAGAATACTTTTCTGCCATTGGATGGCACCTCTTAAGGTGGCCTTAAATGTTGCATCCATCCTAAGAAGTCCAATTATTATTTGATTTGCTGTGAATAGAGAGATAAAACACCCATTTCCAAGAACAAACTGGTAGAACCATCTCATCTATGATGCCAGGGCCCTATTTGCCCCAGACAGCTCATCAAAACTTGAATATTCTACTTAGCCACTGTTATCTGAGCCAGTCCGAAAGCACAGCACATAAAATTATTGCTTTGACATCTGTGCAGAGCCTGCTGATGCAGGTTTCAATCCCGGCAGGGCCAAACTCAGCTTCCGAGGTACCACACATGGTGGGTAATAATAAGCAGTGCTCAGATGCCTGAGTGTTTGTAGCGTTATATAAATGCAAAGTATTATCTTGATACCCGAAACAGGTGCATAATCTTTTAATTGGTTCATGGGATAAGTAACAGTCTTTATTTTATTGTATTTAATACAGGGCCTAGTCGTATATGGGGCACTGCAGTTTAATGTCTGCGACAATATTTGTTCTTGGGGAACCATACACCTGCAATCAAGGCTTCTGTTTGTTTATTCAATTATCGTCTGGTCCAGAAATAATTGCTACATATCTACTCTTGTGTCATGGGAACAACATCTCTTTGCTGCTGTGTCGAGCACTATCTTGTACTCCCTTCCACTGTAACCTTGGCTGTCTCCTACTTTCAGGCGAGACTGGGCTTTTCATAAAGTTGGACAAATCTAAGCACTGCGCAGCGGCAGCTCTAAAATAACACCTTGTGAAGTTTCTAATGTGGCCTTTGCTGCAACATGGTGGAACCTCTGCTCAATGCTACTTTTATGGTTCATCAGAAATACTGTTTTTCTGTGTATGTATCCGTAGGTAACCTTCTCAGTGTATTCAGGACCATATACTTCTCAGTGATCTTCTCAGTGATCGCTGCAGCCCTACTCCCTCAGTGTGACACAACTACATAGAATGTTGCAGACAAATTATATTCTACTTTTGTTTATATATATTAACAGCAAACACTTGTCCCTATTCTACGTGTATTAGTGTGTTGCTTAAATGGGCTCCCTTATCTTATATTTACGTTCATGTTTTGGGGTTGTGAGGGGTGTTGCATGATGTAATGTTTGCACTTATTGCAGAATCACACCTTCACACCATCTAAGACCCTGACATTTACCATAATTCTAACACATATCTTGACTATAAACCTAACCACTACCCTTATCCTAAACCAAATCCTTTCCTAACTCTAGTAGTTTCACTGATCCTTAACTAGGCAATCACCAAGCCTCAACAACCTCCTTAACCCTTGCCAAAGTATATTCACCATGATTTTGTAAAGTCTTCAATGCTGGATAACTAGAGTGGACTAGGAGGAAATCAGATATGCTGCATGTGCGCTGCATTTGCCCCTGACAACACATGCACATTTCAGGTGACTACGAGCAATTTTTGCTTGCATATATCCTTATCCAAAATGGATGGGGTTTTTTTTTGTTATGCCAAGTGTGTGCATTCATTTTACAAACTCTGAATTGATGCTTATGGTTTAGAAATCTACATTCTGTTAATCAGACTGAAGTTAGCACCTTTTTGCATATGAAAACCATGCTCGTACTGGAATAAAGATTTGAAAATTGACTCCTATGTCGTTACCTTAACATAGTTGATAATAATTCACAGCCATACATTTGCACGTATGTATTTATTGTAAGAAAGATAGTCTCAAAAATATGCAGCACAGATAACAGAATACACTGGTGGATCTATGTGATAGGTGCATATGTATGGGTATTACCCAAATTGACTTTTTACAATTGACCTTTTGCACAATTGACCTAATTATAGTGGTCCTAATTGACCTTCTGCACAATTGACCTTTATAATATTTTAGTTATTTCGTTAGTTATTTTATATATGTATTGGGTTGGTTTTGTATTAAAAATAATAAAGGGGATTGGGTGGGGGGTTGCAGGGTTTTTTGTATTGGGTGGGTGTTGCAGGGGGGGTTCCCCCGGAATACATGTCCTAATTGACCTTCTAAATTAGGCCAATTCTCCTGAGGTCAATTCTCCCGAGGTCAATTGTGAAAAGGTCATTTAGTATACAATGTATGTATGAGCAGTAGTAATAATAGACTGGAAATATTATTGACAGTATTAGTCAAAAGTTCCACATACTCCCACCCGATTTTGAGCAGCAAAAGACAATTCTATGAATGCCCCTGTTTGAAGTTGTGCACATACATATAAGGACGATGTGCAGATATGGATCAATTCAGTCATACCTATGAATAAATGTTTTCTATTTTGAGCTCAGTTCTCTTCAATTACGCGGTAATCATTTCCATCAGGTCTATAACTTGGGCCCAAATCCATTACCAGACGACCTAACCCACCAGCACAGGTATTTTGATCAATGAAGAGAGAGCTAATTCTAGGGGGGTATCTGGGTCAGTGGTTATAGAAATGGAAGATGGCTCAAGGCAGAGAATGTCTCCCATTTCTCTGACCAAGGGGGAGACATCAGGGAAGAAGTGGAAGTGGTGGACCGAGGAGCAGCTTAGTGGTTGAGATTTTGGGAGGGAGGGAGGGGGCAAGTTCACAGAATGAGGGAAGGTGGAGGAAAGGTAGAGGATGTAGCTGGTAGAGGGAGGTGTTGGACATGTGCATGTACAACTGGGGGAAAGATGCCAGCATAAGAATGAAGTACACACATGGAGCATTTGATACAGACCACATTCCTGACATCCTCATTGGCTGGCACCTTCTCCCTGAGTGTTAATAAAGATAACATTGTCTTTGTTATATAGTACCTTATGACAATGGATTCAACTTATAAATGTGATAGTGTAACCCAAATTACAGGTGCCCAATGTATCAACATCTGATGGAAAAGGAGACCAGTGAGCTGTTTTCTGAAGGCTGTCTTGAGCAAGTGTTTTAAGTTGATGATCTATTTTGTTTATGAACAGTCAGACATAAACACCCATTATTCAGTTTAACCAGCACCACCAAAATCTCCCATACAGTCGATGGCAAACTCAATGTTTTGGGGGAGAGGTCACAATATACTTTTTTCTTTCATTTACTAAAGAATATTCCAACAAGTTAGGGAATGTTTAGGTTTATTTTAACATTATTTAACTGGCATTCCATACTGATAGTCTAAGTTTAGACTATGTAGTTAAGGTTGAACAGAGTATAAGATGTTGGTCTCTTATTGTATTCCAATACTAGGGTCAAGGTCACGGTTGATAGGCAGAGGGGCTTCATAGCCTTGGTACCAAAATAGAGCCTGCTGCGGCTATCTACCCGAACAGTATTTGAAATGATCCTGTTAGAGTTTGACATCATGGCCATTCAAAATCGGATGGACCTTGGCAGCCTAAATCTATTCTGGAAATTGACTCATGCACCTGTACGGTCCATACAGAATCTAATCCTGGAGGCATGAAACCATCATGGTGGTTAGTAATCTCATCTGAGTATGTGAGATGGCCAAGCAATGGCTAAAATATGCACCAGTAAATACACTGGGTTGTCCTATGCGGCTCTTCAAATCAATCGTGAAGCCCATATTACGGGAGCATAGCCTAGAACAGGCACTGGTCAATATGGGAACAAAAAAACAAGCCACAGAGTTTGTGCAATACATACAAGAAAGGTTGAGTCTCCCTACATACATTCAACAATGCTTGGGCAATCATATGGTTTGGGAGTACCTAAGGTTGAGAAATAACATAGCCAAAACTTGGGAAAACATGGGAGCTTGGCAGCAGGTCCCCGGAGAAGATAGGCAATGCCAGCACTGCGGGGAGGGAACATTGGAATCAGTTAGACACATTCTGTGCCAATGTGAAGCACTTGCATGACTGAGGATGGTGGCTGGTGTAGCTGTAGGATTGGAGGAGAATAGCCCTGGGAACCGGGTGTGTGATGTTCTCATGGAGGGAAACAACCATGCTTGTATTGTTTTCTATAGTTTGTTTTTGGAGAAAAAATGCCATTAAAAAGGGAGGGTGGCGATTATTGTTTCCCCTTAACCATATCCTTTCTTGGGCCTGCACTCCATGAGTCTCTTAATTGTTTTAACTGTTTGCAAAGTTTGAAATTATATTTTGGAAGTAATTAATTGCTTTGTGACAAGTTGAATAAACTAAATCACAATGAAAAAAGGTTGAACAGAGTATAATAATAATGCTCTTAATAATGATATGTATAATGATGAAGATAATAATATTGATCATACTTATTATAATTACTTTATAGTGACTATGCTGCAAAACAAATGTAAATATGCACCTTTCTATTGCCTAAGCCAGTTTATGCTCGGTGGCATTTGTGAAGCAGAGCTGTCGCCATGGTTGTGGTCTATTCATGCTGATGGTTTTCAGAGTGAAGGAAAGTGCAATATAATATTCTATATGCAGACTTCCCCCTCAGTCGCCAGCTTTCAGAGTAAGTTTGGTACTGGCAGATTCCACAAAACCCTGAGGTTGATTATCTGTATGGTCTTGTTTCTCAGAGCGATTTTAATGAGCAAACATCTGTAACAGCTGAGTGTCAGAAGTAGTGACATTCTGCATGTATAATTGTATTAGTACCTCAAGGCAAGAAGATAAAGAAGGAACTATCTCAGCATAATAATGTCATACAACAGACCTGTGCCAGGCTGCTGAACCAGCTGGACTCTATCCATGAGATCGCCGAGGAGCAGAGTCAAATGTGTAGCATGCTAACTGATCAGCCATAATAATAGGTGACCAACAGACCAAACAACCCAAGGATTACTGACTATTCCAGGTATAGCCTAGACAATCATATCCACCCTTTGCAATGCCTGCGGATGGTGGCTTCGCCTACTGGGTAATATTTAAAGTGACATCATCATAAATATACGAATCATTAGACTTTCAAATATCATCATTCATTGGGCATGAGGTGAGGTATTGTGCCGACTAGTGATAGACAAGGTGGAGAGTACCAGGACCCAAAGCTCCACTCCAACGGCAATGGCACTTTGTTGAATTGTGTCACTCGTATTTCCATAACAGTATCCACACATGAATGATAGAATCAGTGTATCATCTTACCCAAATCAGTATTGTTAATTATTTCAATCAAGGTGTTCACCAATTACATTTCTAGAAGTATCACACTCTAGTTTATTGATTTGTATTTGAAGTCACACTGCTGTTCAAACTATCAGTTGACAACCACCTGGTGTCAGTATTTGACAACCAAATTCTTTTCACCTGTTACTTAATCAAAACCAGAGGTCAGGGTTTGCACTTTGGTATCAGAGGTGAAGAGTTTGTAAAGTACAGCTATTTGGTTGTGATCTGCATAGATCCAAATGTAATGGAGTATTAATTAGTTGTTATATTGCGTAAAGGCCAAAGGGCAAAGTGTCTCACACTCTGCACTCACATCTCAAAGCGCACTAATTACCATACAGGTACACATTCATAAATTGTCTTACCCATCCACAAACCTACAGATCTGGCTCAAAGTGCATGTGTTCTTACTTTTTTGCACTCCCTTTAAAACGTTATACCTTCCCCTTTATTAGAGGAGTAGGGATATATGATTACCTGCATTATGCAATTATTCTTGATGGACCTGTCCAGTAGATTTGTTCTCACAGCATGGATGGACCAGGCCAGATGATGTCACCAGACCTCACTCCCTGCTCATGGATGCCAATTAGTAACTAGTGCCTGCCTCCTTCTCCTCAAAATGTTGTATTCATTTGTGGACATGTGTGGTTCAATGTGGTTTGGTGGTGACACTTTTATGTGTGTTCAATTCAGACGGGGAATGCAAAGATTTGATTAAACAAAAGTGCTGAAAGGCCAGGTTAGCGAGTTCCAGTTTGTTTTTGGTCATTGAGTCTGTTTTTTTGTCATGTTTCTCGATAAAGTGAAACAGAAAATGTCTCCATCTAAGTTCTATTCTAAGACAAGAGTATACAAACCAGGCAGAATTTGGTTTCCAGATTTCATTGCTTTAGTTCTTGTGTGTAGGCCTTAGGCATGTGTTGGTGAGACCAATCTGAAGGTTCCCATCTTGGTGGTCAGGATTTGCCAGTATTGTTGTTCCGGCCATTCATTGTGGAAGGTCAGCTTGGATCTTACCCCTTCAGGCTCTTCTATTTTGTAACTTGTCCCAAGGGTCTGTTTTTGCGTTGTGTGATCGCTTATCAGATTGTTTTCTGAGGCAACATAAAAATCTCAAAGATCCTGAAAACATATCCAGATTTGTTTCAGTTTTAGCCTTTGTGAATTAAGTATAATTTCAGTGTTATCCTTTGTGAATTAAGAGGGAGGCAGCCTGTGCATATTTGAGACTTTTACAGTCATCTCGTCATTTGCTCCAGTTTACATTGCTGTGCATATGGCCCTAAATGTCTCCATCATCTCTCCAAATCAAAGTCTTCAATTGAAACTGATGAATGACATAACATGTCTTTTTCATGAAGCAGATATGGCTCATGCCACACCTCTGTTCTTGTGCTAATTTACTGACAATGTAGCTAATGGGAAGTTCCCACCAGTCATTTGTTGTGAGTGGTGGGGATATAATGAAGAATGGAACATTGTAGTAGGAGTGATACACTTGCACAGACTCTTGTTTTGAAAGAAAATGGGAGTGATTTATTTCCCATATTATATTAGACACTTTCCTAAGAATTGTATACAAGCGGAAAAATAGCATAGCATTTCAAATCAGTGCAACTTTCTGTGAAGGAAAATTGGGTTTGGGCTTTTAGGAGTTGGCATTTGATGAGAGAACCAAAATGCTAAACAGAAAGGCAGGGCAAGGCAGGCAAAGACAACATATGCTTGTCAGAGGAAAGCGAGAGGGAGTGACAGAGAGCTAGAGGAAAAGAGAAAGAGAAAACAAGAGAAAGGTAGAGTGTCAGAGAGAGAGTGAGACAGATAAATTGAGAGTAGACAGAGAACCCAGTGTGGGAAACAGAGACCCAGAGATAACATCATGATTGTATTATGTGTAGCAACATTTGAGTTCATTGAACCTTTCACTCTAAGGCACATAAAGATGCACACCTTAAATTAGGGTGTATAAAAAGAATCATAAAGAATGCAAAAAGATGTTGATTGTAAAATCTAGAGAAGTCAACATTTTAAAATGCATGATTAAAAAATTAAATAAATAAACGTACATTTTAAAAACCTGCCAGCGGGTGAACTGAAGAGTGGTAGGGAGGAATATAGTTAGGAATTGTAATGTTGGGTAGCTGTTAGCAGACCAGGGTGTGCGGAACAGAGCTTTATGCAGCCCAGATAGGAGAGAACTAAACAGGGTAGGGTTTAAAATAACAATGTCATGGATTCATTTGGCGTTGGATTGCGCTGATAGTTTTTAGGAAATTTGTTAATTTACCACCGTTTTCAACCACAATACATGCATTTCATCTTTGGGTGCTCAAGCGTTTCATATGTTTCTTATTACCCCAAACAGGATTTCTCCCTCAAGTCCCCATTTCTCCATCCTTTGGGAAGCCAGGAATGCCCCTTACCACTCGCTTTAGCCATAGTCTTTGCAGGTAAACATTCTAATCAGTGAGAACGAGGATACTTGAGTGGAAAATCATTTGCTTGCTCGGGTGCCCTCATTCGGCCCGGATTGCTGTGTTGTCTTTGCTTACTCTTTTAGCCACTCAAGTTTACTCCAAAGCCGCAGACAGAAGTAAAGGCGAGGCATCATGTGCTTGCAAAGGAACACTACCTTGGGTGAAGTCTCCAGTGCCGATCACTCCCAGCCACTGATACTTGAATTGTTGCTACCTGCATATATCTAAGTGATGTTATTGGGATTATTCCAAGCCCACTTCCATTTGCAAGCTCTCCAGGCAATCTGGATAGGAAAGAGATTTGTAAAATGCAAGTGCCCTAAGCTCTGTGTGAGGGTCTAGTCTATTTCTAGGAGTCCTGTTCTGGGAGCACAAAGGCATTTGTGTAGAGAGGAGAGCCTTTGTGCCTGTGCTGCTAGTATGCATTGGCCAGGGCTCTGATGTGCAAGTTAAATGTAAAGGTGCAAGTTCATATTTCTTAATGTCATAATGTCTGTTGGAAGGGTTATTAAATTACTGTTTATAAGTGGCTTAGTCACTATACTTGTGTTTTCGTGTTGAGAGGCTGAGAAAATTAGTGTGCGGAGGTCTGTGGAGGGCCTGATGGGAAACATGGGGCATCTATTCATTGTGGCTATGGTGACTTCTCAGTAGGGGTCCCATTTGGTGAAGATACTTGTTAGAGGCACACTGGAGTAGGCTGAGGTCTCTGGCAGTTAACAGTGTGCAGCAAAGGGGCCAGGGTGAGAGTGTGGAACCTCTGGTAGGAGTGAAAAACATAGGGTGCATGCAGCGGTTGGTGGGAATAGATTGAGAGGCAAATTTAGAGAGATTCCAGAAAGTGCAGAGTCCTGGTGCAGACTCTAGGAAGAACTTGGCATGCTACAAGGTCAAGGTGTGGCATGTGGTAGCCAGTCACACACATTACATTGGGCATCAGAGACATAAAACACAGTAATGTGATAATTGAATGGGCACCAATGGGAGAAGTCACAGTAAAACACCAGGGTGAAAAACATCAGAGGAGCAAAAATACAGTGGGACACACGAGCACTATAACGATATCCTTTCCTCCCTCGAGCTTTGTCCCACGCCCCTTGCCATGAGCCAAAACAATGACCTCTCACTCGGAATTGGCACTTAAGTGCCATCTATGATCCTTAACTAAAAAGGGCTCTTTCTGGGAAAATCCTTTCAACTGTGGCCATTCATTGGAAACACTGGAGATCACCTAACCTAACACCAACACAATGCTAAAAAGAATTCTAACTACCCTAGGAAATCACACACCCGGGCCTCCCGAAATGCCCCAAACAAAAAAAGCGGACTTATAACACATGGCCAAAAGACAATCTTTGCTTTGTATCATTGAGAACAAAATAAGACAACCAGCTAAGCGAAAGCAACTGGATAAAATGGATCGATCACCCGATACCTCGGAGGAGGGGGGATTACGTTTGGGAGGATGATGACTAGGAAGAGGAAGTTTACTCAATATCATCCTCAGAGGAAGAAGGCCGTAAAGCGCCAAAGAAAAAGAAAGTGGAGACTGTGGAGGACGGGACAGAGGATGGCTTTGACCCAGAAGCATTGGTACACCCCAGATCTTCTGAATTTGAACTGCCAAAAAAGATAGCAGCCTATGTTGAAAAATGCCTGAGGGCACCGCTAGTAAAAGAAGCTTGAAGCAAAATGAGGACAGAATGTCCAAGACCACTCCTCCCTGAAGGTGCCGCTGAGACACCCGAGATAGATGAAAAAATGGTCACATTTATGAGTAAATGCATAAACGATGCGAGGAAAGGTCTAGATAGGTCCTGGCGATCATGCCTGGACAAGATGTTAGACATGGTGGGACCACTCACCAAGATATTACAGATGGGCGAGGAGGTCACAGAGAAGAATGAACCAGTGGACACGATGATTCTAATCGGGTGGGCCCAGAGAGACATCTGTATGCTAGGTAATGCAAACTAGGCTATTACCAAAACTGAGTGAGTTAGCCTCCTTGGATACAGCGACTGCAGCGAAGGGTTAACTCTTCGGGGATTCATTAATCATCAAAGAACTAATGAAGTTTGCAAACTCTTATGCAGCGCTGGATAAGGCACAAATGTCTCTCAAGAGAGTGTTAGGAAGACACATTTTTGGGAGGGTGAGCGGACCAAGGGGTCACCCTGCTGGCCGTTTCCCATTCAAAAAACCATACAATGATAGGACACAGTGGAGAGATCAAGAAGTTCAGAGGCAGACCCCTTTCTCACCCTCAGGGGGCAGAATAAGGGGCAGAGGTTGGCGACATGGAGATCGTCAACAGAATTCCACAGGTGAGAGCGAACAACCTGTGCTTAATTACCCCAGCAGTAGGAGGGAGACTAGCAGAGCATATGTAAAACTGGCATGCAATATCCGGTGATACCTGGGTACTAGAGACTGTGCAGGGTTTCCACATAGATTTTCACATGATAACACACCAGAGGAATCCCCCAAAGAGTTTATATCTAAAAAAAAAAAGACATACAGTTATTCGAAGAAGAACTTAGAGGGCTGGAGAGCAAAAATGTCATAGGACAGCTAACAGACTCCACAGTAGGTTTCAAAAGCAATACGTTCCTAGTGAGGGGAAAACACAAGCTGAGACCAATAGTAAATCTGAAGGGTTTTAACAAATCTGTTGTATGCAGACACATAAAAATGGAAGGGATACACCTTCTAAAGGACACTTTAATTCAGGGTGACTGGCTCGCCAGTACAGGATAGACTTGAAAGATGCATCCCTGACAGTACCCATAGCGACAGAACACCACAAATTCCTAAGGTTTATCTGGGGGGAGTCAACATGGGAGTTTCAATGCCTACCGTTCGGACTGGCATCCATTCCATGGTGTTTCTCCAAAGTAATAAAACCACCTCAGGGGTCAGGGGATAAGACTCATAATATATCTGGACGATACATGCATAATGAGCCAGGACAGGGAGACACTCTGAATACAAGTGCCGATGACAGTGAATCTATTGCAGAATCTGGGCTTTCTAATGAATTGGGAGAAATCAAAAGTACTGCCAGAACAGACAATGGACTTTCTGGGGTTCATAGTAGACTTGATACAAGGATTTCTCAGCTTACCGATTACCCAGGGGAACGAAATCAAGAAACAGAAAAGACATACCTTATCAAGGAGAGAGATGTCTCTTAGAGACATTGCAAGGTTAGTGGGACGTTTAGCGTCATCAATCCAGGCTATATTCCTTGGGCCTCTACATTACAGAGCCCTACAGAGATTAAAGATCAGACACCTCAGGACGGGCACATCTTACGAATCAAACATTACAATCTCCCAGGAAGTCAGAGAAGAGTTACAATGGTGGCTACATCACATGGATGCATGGAACGGGAGAGCCATATTTGGCTTGTTCCCGGACTTGTTCATCAAATCAGACGCCAGCAGATGGGGCTGAGAAGCCCAATGCAGGAACCTGTCAACAGGGGGCAGGTGGTCGGATCAGGAGACAGCTCTTCACATCAACTATCTAGAATTACTAGCAGGGTCCTTCACAGTGAAATGCTGGACTCAGGAGAAAGCACAATCTAGTGTCCTATTCAAGATGGACAGTGTCTCAGCAATCAGATATACAAACAGTCTGGGAGGGACGAGGTGCAGATTATTGGCAGAAATGGCAAAGGAATTCTGGGAACTCTGCCTTCATAGACAAGTATCAGCAACAGCGGAGTACCTACAAGGCCATCACAATGAGGTGGCTGACTGGAACTCCAGATATCTCAGGGACGCCATCGATTGGAAGCTGGACGAAGATGTATTCCGAGAACTGATGATTTGGTGTGGGCCATGCCATGTCGATCTCTTTGCATCGAGAATGAACAACCAGCTACCTTGATTTTTCAGCTGGAGGCCGGACCCACGGGCAGAAGCAACAGAAGTTTTTCTCCAAGCATGCGGTCAGCAAACAAATTATGCATTTCCCCCCTTCTCTATGATTGCGAGGACACTAGCCCAGGTGAGCAGGCAGAAACTGTGAAAACAAAATCAAGATATCGAGGCTGAGTACCCCAAAAGGAAATACACCAAATGCGGGTTACAAAGAAAGATACAGAGCTCTTTATTCTATAACTGAACAGTTTCAAAGAACAAAGCAACAGATAGCTATCAGGCCCTCAGTACAACACAGCGAACTCCAGCCCTGTTCGGTGTGCTCAGTGAGTGGGGCTGTACATTAGAATAGTTGCACCTTTTATACAGTCCAAAACATGATGTCCAGCCCACCTACAAGTTAATACATCACGGATCTAGGGTTTGTTTCAAGTTTGCATCTTAATTTATTCATCTATACATTTAGGGGTTATCCTTAATACATTCGTCAACGAGTTACAATAGCAACAGTGTGTCTTCGGATTTCTTGTTGAGCCTTCACACATCTCTTTATACAATGTAGTTAAACAAGTGTTCACATTTCAGTATTTGACTATATTATGTTTAACATGTGCTCGCGGATTAGCTTCGTTGGCACAGGTAATCCTCTATACACAGGTCAACGAAGAACAAGGTCTTAGTACATGACCCTAACATTTGGCCTGCAGGCTGTTTATACTTTAACTTGTACGCAGAGGTCAAGACGGCCATGTTACATTCGGAATGACACTGTCCACCATCTTAGGACACAGGGCGACTTTAGAGAGAGAATTTAAAATGGCGGATGAACCTAAAATGGTGGCTAGCACAGATTTAAGGTCAGGACCTTGCAACGCGGATTTCCTCACAGAGCTACCTGGCCTAGGCCAATAGATATAAATATATACGCACGATCTAGAGGGTATAATATGATTTCCTGTTCGACAAACCCTCCTTTTGGCCTATGCCAAGCGCTAAACTACTTCTAATCACTTTTCAAATAATTCCACGTCTCAATGTCCACACACCCTGAATCACCAGTGGAGATATCAATTTCCATTAGATGGGTTACCAGAATTTCTTTCAGAACATATTCATTGGAGTTCTTGTCAGGGGCGTATACCTTGCGTCCTAACATACCCATTGCCTGTGCGTAACATCCCCCTAGAACCGAACATATACCAAGTAGACACTGTATACAGCAACAAAGGAACAACGGAATTCCCAAAATGATCAGCAAGACCGAAAGTACCTTCCAACCCCAAGATCAGAAGAAGTCCCAGAATCAAGCGCTATGATCCCAGTTTCCCTCAGGAACATGCACTTCTGAACTTAGGACATGCAGATTCTGTATTGCCTTGAAGATAGTTGGGGAGGAATCTGGCACAAAAACGCAGCAAGCGGATCCCACTAACTTACATACCCCTCCACGTTCAGCCAGGATGACATCTAATGCCATCCGGTTCTGAAGTGCTACTAACCTTATGGCTTTCTGTTCTAGAGTCATATTATAGAGTATGTCAGTGGTCCGGTTGATGGTTCTCTCCAGTACTCTCGCTAGCTTCCTGATATCCTCAGAGTTCATTATTTTCTACCAAAATTGCCCAAAGGATTTCGCTACATCTCCCAGGACTTGTGCTGGAGTGTCACCATTCTTGTCCCTTCGTGGACGAGCCTTTGAAACCTCTACAGTACTGGCTATGAATACCCCAGGTAACAGGATCCCTAAATAACAAGTTCCCTGCCAATCCCTAGGTAACCATGGTAACGCTACATTACCGTAAACAAAATAGACAGGTTCGCCTACATACAAAGGTTTGTCTTCCCCAGTCAAATTCGCAAGGTTGGCGCACCTTTAAAATCACCCATTGACTGAGTACCATTCCTCTGTATGCAGAAAGAAACTGAATCGGGGCTATGGTTAACAGTGTAAGATGGTGGCGCGGCATCCTTATTGCCTATAGGAGCCATTTTAAAGGAAATCAAAAATTGGAAAGGACGGGACAGTCTATCAGAAGGCCTAATAGTAGCAACGTTGAGCTTACTCCTATTTGCGAAAAACGAGCATCCCAAGGGAGTCAGAACACGTTTTTCAAACTGATTCAAATTAGTCCAATCGAAGTTCCTTGAGATGCTATCGTTCCAACGACCAAAGAATAATGCTCTAAGAGAAGCATAGCATGCAGTTGTCAAAGGTAAAGGATGAATATACCAACCTAGCCGAATATCCCTGTGTTGCGCTAAATGCGAGCAAACCCAACAGGTGGACGTATTAAAGATGGCATGTGTAGCATTCATGATGAGTAATAGCGTATTGTTGTGAGATCTCTGTCTATGGTGAGAGTCCCTAGGAGATAGAGTGTGCAGATGCACGAAAGGAGTAGAAACAGTAGGTACATTTTCAGTCTGCAACAAATTTTCAAACAGATGTACTTCTTCTAGATACCAGAAGCCTAAAACAATAACTATTATAAAACCAATTAACATTATCAAAAAACAGCAGTACGTTTTCGGGGCCCATGTTAAAGACTGTCCTTTTTCACAGCTGGTCACATGTTCACTTATCAGTCCTGTATGAGCGGTAGCAGTAGCAGGCATTGTAGTCTTCAAACAAACACGCCAATGTGTTTAGCTGGCGACCTCCAGGCCGAGCGTCTTCTTAGTCCTTCCACAAACCCTAGCCAACAGAATACCCATATAGACAATAGATCGGGCCAAAAAGGCAAGCCCTTGATGATTTTCCTTGATCGCACAGCCGAACCGTTCAGTAGGTCTATTTCCTTGGTTGCAGATCCTACCTCGTGCTTCCTGGTACTGAGTGATCTGAGAACAACGTGTCGTCACTTCCCGTTGGAAGCGACGTATCAAGAACAAGAGAGGATGCAAGATCCGGAACGACAGCTTCCAGAAACAAAACTGTTGGAGAGTGTGGAGGCAAAATGGCTGTTTCCCCAGGCCCCAAGGGCTCAGGGAGGATCACCGATGCACTGTCCATGCTGTTTAGTGCTTTGGGATCGTTGGTTATAGTACTGGTGAGGGGTTCTGTTTCTTCTGTATCGTATGGCACGGGGTGTGGAATCTTCTTGGTGTGGGTCGCATGTATCCAATTTCTCCTGCCTGACACCCGCACCGCAGTCTGCGTGACCAGCAGGACTTGGAAGGAGCCCCGCCACCGAGGTGCAAGGCAAGAGGATCGCTCAAATACCTTCATCAGGACCCAGTCACCTGGCCATATGCTGTCACCAGGGCCTTCATATTGTACAGGTAAAGCCTTTCGCAAGTGGTGATAAATCAAATACAAGTTTTTAGTGAACTGGCTACAGTAATCTGAAAGAAGTACATTCTCAACATTTCTCAAGGAACGACATTTCGGAAGGTTCCAGATATTAGCAGGTCTCCCCATTACCACCTCAAAAGGAGAGAGCCCAGTCTTAGTTTGAGGGGTTGTATGCATGGATAACAACACGATCGGTAAGGCGTCCGGCCATTTTAGTTTGGTGCCGGCACACGTCTTAGCAAGCTTGTTTTTGATGATGCAATTGTGTCCTTCCACTAGTCCGGCACTCTGAGCGTGTCTGGCTGAATGGAACCGTTTGACGATCTGTAATCCCACGCATATCTGCAGAATTGCAGCAGCGACAAAATGTGGACCATTGTCCGACCAGATGACTCTAGCTAGCCCGAACCTCGGGAAATATTCCTTTAACATAGTTTTTGCCGTAGTCATGGCTGTAGCGTCTTTAACAGGAAAAGCCTCAACCCATTTGCGAAAAGCATAAATGACAACTAACACGTACTTCAAGTTATTACATCATTCCATTTCAATAAAATCAAAGTGTATAACCTCGAAGGGGACAGAAGGTGAACCAAAACTTCCCCTGGGAGTTGATGTTCCCTTTCCCACATTATGATGTAAATAGATCATGCAGTTTTGGACAAAACATTCAGCTACCATAGAGATTTTGTCATTCACCCATACATTTTCCAACATTTTTGTAATCTTGCGGGCACCTATATGTGTGGGACCCTGAGCCATAACAACCATCATCATGATTTACGCATCGGGAAGTAGACATTTTCCTTCAACTCTGTCCACCCAACACCCGTCGTCATCAAGTTTCTCCAAGACCTCAGCCCATTTCTTTGACTCTTCTAACAAGGCATCGGCTTGGATATCCCTCACAGAATCAATGCCCTCATCCATAGTACAGGCATTTGTGGCTTCCCTTAAGGTGTACATGTCTGAAGAGAGGTCAGTGGCAGTCTGTTTAGCTATCTGATCAGTGAAAGCGTTCCCTTTCCCTACATCATCTACAATCTTTTGATGCGCTGTGCATTTTATGACAGCTAACTGAGCAGGGAGTGCAAGCGCTGAGAGTAATCGTACTATCAGAGAGGCATGCTGGATCTTTGTACCATGTGAAGTCAGGAACCCTCTTTCTGACCAAAGTCTCCCAAAGTTGTGAACCACCCCAAAGGCGTACTGACTGTCAGTATATATATTCATGGTAATCCCTTCGGGAAGTTCACAAGCTCGGGTCAATGCTCTAATCTCTGCGGCCTGCGTGGAGTTATGCGTAATTCTCTTGGTTTCCACAACCGTGCTCAATGCAGTGATTGCATAAGCAGCTGTGGATGTACCATCCGGAAGTTTGAAGCAGGAGCCATCGCAAAACATCTCCCCTTGTGGATTGTCCAAAGGAGTATCTTTTAGATCAATTCTACCCTTTGTCTCTTGTTCAGTAGTGTACAGACAATCATGTGACTCTTCGTAACTGCAAGCAGTACCTTGCGGGAAAGATAAGAGTTCAGCCGGATTAAGAACACAACACCTCTTAATTTGTATGTGTGGTGCATACAAAATCAATTCATATCTCGTCAACCGTGCAGAAGTGAGGTGTTGCATTTGAGTTCTGTTCAGTAGAACATCCACAGAGTGAGGTACCATCAGGATTAAAGCATGGCCTAGGACCATTCCCTCACTCTGTTTTACAGACGTAGCAGCAGCAGCGACAGCTCGCAAACATCTTGGCAAAGCGCATGCAACAGGATCAAGGGCGGAAGAAAAGTAACCGCACAGCCTATTCTTCCCTACATGTTCCTGCGTTAACACAGCCAAAGCACATCCATCACATTCATGCACAAACAACACAAAGGCCTTTTCATAATTTGGTGTGCCCAAAACCGGTGCCAAGCACAACGCAGTCTTGAGCAAATCAAATGAACGCTGATGCTCCATGTTCCATGGCAATGGTGAAGAAATGCCCTTCTTTGTCAAAGCCAACATCGGCTTAATCGTTAACGAAACGCTGGGGATCTACTGCCTACAGTAAGAAGCCATATCTATCAAGGCTCTAACTTCCTTCTGTGTATTTGGGACAGACATGCTAGAAATGAGTTTTATCTGTTCAGGTGTCAATCTTCTTCCCTCCTTTGACAGGAGATAGCCTAAATAGGCGTCCTCCTGACAACAATATTGAAATTTCTTAAGCAAAGCTTTGTGTCCATGTTTAGCCAGGTGAATAAGCAACAACACAGTGCCCTCCTTACAAGTGCTCTTTGAGTCAGCAGATAAAAGCAAGTTGTCGACATATTGAAGCAGTGTACAAGTAGAGGGCAACTCAAGGGTATCAAGTTGTTCTTTCAGGGCCCTACTGTAGATGCTGGGACTTTCCGTGTTACCTTGCGTTGCACGGGTGAAGGTAAATGAACGTCCCCCTAAGGTGAACGCGAACAAGTATCTACTGTCCTTGTGTATAGGAATACTAAAGAAAGCATTCTTTAGATCCACAACACCAAAATGAGTAGCTGAAGCTGGGATCATAGTTAATATTGTCGTCACATCAGGCACAATTGGAAATTGTGGAGCGACGATCTTATTGATGGCACGTAGATCAATTATGAAACGAAAAGGAATTGCATTATCACCTTTTTTGTACACGGGTAAAATCGGACTATTGCACAAACTACCTGCAATTTCCTCAATCACCCCTCGATGCACAAAATCGGAGACGATGCATTTCAAAGCTTGCTCACCCTCGACTGAAATCTTATATTGTGGAATACATGGCAGCTTTACTCCATGTTTCAAGACAATTTTAACAGGCTCAATTTGCATAACGCTGCCATCATTGTCGTGGGTAGCCCACAAACACTCCTGGAACAGAAAGTTGCTGTGGTGAAATCGTCAAACACACTCCATCAGAGGAACAATGAATTACCAAATTTAATTCCTTCAACAGATTCCAACCCCAGCAAATTCTCTCCACAATTCGAAGTCGAAACGAATGGACAATGGTCCGTAAACGGACCCAAAGAAATAGGTACCAGCGAAGAAACCGGACAGACAACTGGTGTGCCAGGAAATCCTACAGAAACGTTAGTTTGCCCTGACAGTGGAATGTTTGGAACCCGTGAATGATCAATGGAACACCTTTGTGCCCCTGTATCTATGAAAGAATAGATGTTTCCTATTTCCCGCTAACATTTCAACGTAGGGACCTTTCTGATCAACGGGAATAGGCGTTGGTTCCAAACCCTGCTTCGGGCAATGCTAGCGAAACAGAATATCGTCAAAAGGAAATTCTTCAGAGAGGTAAACAGCAGAAGGATGATCAAAAATGTTTCTAGTATCCACACTTGGTGCCTGATTATCCTGAGAAAAAGGTTGCTGAGAATCTTGTGCAAACTGACCTCTACTAGGGCCCCTACACCCAAGCGACCTCTGGGCCGTCTACCCATATTCCCAAATGTGTTATTTGACCTCTGTCGGAGGATCGGGCATTGTGCACGCCAATGACCCTGCTGCCTACAATAAGCAAACTGGTTAATGTTTACAGGACCCAAAGACAGGTTTCCTTGTGGAACATACTGACCTCTAATTTGTGAATCACCCCCTCTATGGCCTCTAACGATTTGCTGTAGTAATACTTTTGTCTTTAAATCACCTTTCCTCTTTTCGACTGTTTCCTTTTCATTATTGACATGATTCTCATTGTACTGAGCCATGTACAGTACTTCTGATTGAGACTTCGCTTTCCAAGTGCTCTCAGAAGACATATTTTGCTACTCAATGTCAGGCAACAATCCACGCACAAATTTGTCTACGAATAAACTTTTCCCAGACTCTGTGCCTACATCTTGTCCACTGAAATCCGAGAATACCTGTTCGAACCGATTAAAGAACTCGGTAGCACCCTCAGACTTCCCATGAACACAGGCCGTAAGCCTGTCCCAGATAATTCTCTTTTCGGGAATTATAGTTTTTAATTTTGCATTGATTCTGTCAGGTAAAGTTAATATCAACTGATGTGGTCGTTCTCCAGCTGGCCTTTCTCCATCAAGTCTAATTATATTAGCCCATGTATCTCCTAGCCCTGGTTCGTCATCTATAGTCCTAACCTGTTTCCACAAATCTATGGGCAGGAGTACGGGAAATAACAGATCAATATCACTTAAGGTGAATACTGAGGATTGCAAAACAGACTCTATTTCTTTATAGAACCCTGTCGGATTTTTCCTAATGTCAGGAATAGATTGTCTAATGGTGTTCACTTCCTGTCTTGAGAAAGGGACGTGAACAAACTGCGACACATAGTGTGCAGAAATTTCATAGGCAGCTGCACCTGTTCCGATATCCGCTGGAACCTCGACTTTTGGGACAAGTGTCGGAGGAACCTCTCTCATAGGCAACTGAGAAGTAGGCAACTCCGAACGCTTACTAAGCAACAGAGCCAAATCGAGCACTAAAGCAGCCGAAGAGGTGTCAAATGAAAAAGCTTAATAACTCTGCGGGACAACTAATATTTCTTTTTACACACTCATCCTGTAGGTATTCTACCATTACCTGTATCACTTACCTCTGCATTTCTGGTGTATACTGACTATACGTGTCATATACATCAACAGGAGTTATTGATGCGTCTGAAATCCATCTATTTGCGTCTTTCGCGCAAATTCGCGTTTCCTCACTTGTCGATTTATGACAAGGAATGAACTGTTTCTGTAGATACATAATGTCCGGACAATCTCCATCCTCATTCTCATTCTGTAACCTTTCCAATTCCTTTCTATACTCAAATACCCTCTCAACATGCTCTTATACTTTCTCCGCAGTGTCTCTAGAAAACGCTGAGGTGTTCAGATCCCTCAACCCTTGTGGGAGACCCAAATTGTTCAGTCTGTCCCACATTACACATAAATGAATACCTAATCCCTCAATAAAACATTTTTCTCAGGAAAATTGTCCATTTTAGAAAGTGTGGCAAAAACATTAGCTTGATCACCCCCCTCCATACAATGCTTGGCCCACGCAATCAACTCATGTTTCTTCTCTGGAGGTACGGTATTACGAGTAACAACCCTCGATCCCACTCCCCGATCGACTACAAGCAGTGCAGAAACACTTGGAAGAGGGAGAGGAGGCATATCCAATGGAGGTGTTATCACTGGTACAACAGGAAAAAGTGGAGGAGCAGGTGAAGGAGTAGGCAGAGGAGCAGCAAAAAAGGGAGGAACAATGACTGGAGGAAGAGAAACGACTGGAGGAACGATAGGAGCAGGAGGAGGAATAACAGCAGGGAGAGGTAAAGCAGCAGGAAGAGGAACATACGGAGGTGGCGCAGTGGCACCAGGCCTTTGTTCATTTAACAATTTATTGATAAGTTCGTTGGAAACATGAAAGTCTTTAGAAGGATACATTTTCTGGATGCCAAGTGAGAAAGCCCTATCCATATTCCTAGCTGACTCAGACTGTTTATCTTGGTAATATAACCACACTTTTTCGGCGTTCGTCTTATGACAGCGCGCATGTTTTTCTCTACACTTAAGCTGCTGTAGAGCTTCTTTTTTCCAATTCTGTAATACATCGAATGCTGCAGGTCTAGCCTTTTTCTTTAATAATATAGATTCTAAGTATTCTATGTGAGGGATCTCAAAACTACCCTTGATTGGCCACTGAAGTTCGGAAGCATGTCTACTTTGTCTGTGCCAAATAACATTAAACACTATACTACCAATGCCATGCTTACAGTACATAGTACAAGTTGGCGACCCCTACTGTGGCGCAGGACGGCTAAATTCCAAAGATTGTATGTCACTGCAGAATAACGCCCTGAAGCAGGCAGACAATTTCCCAGGCATATCAGAATACTGGTGTTAGCTAGTCAATAATTGTACTTGCAAGTGCAATGCTCCAAAACAAATTATCAGGATACTTAAGAATCGGATCACGACTCACCTGATCAAGCCTAAGGAGGTCCGATCGGATTTCAAAGTTTTTCTAACAAATTGTTTGGTGATTTCGGCAAATCTGCCCGCCTCGATATGTGGACCCTCGTCAAGATTCTGACTCGGACCGTGTCCTCACTGTCCAGGGAGCGGGCCGTGCAGCGCTGCTGAGGTGTCGCGTCTGATTCAGAAAGGGGCCCCTTTTTTTTTTACACTGTCCGATCCCGGTCCGATAGCCTGCGTCAACCTTCAACGAGCTGGCATCAATCTTGAGGGTCCCTATTCGGGCGCCATCTGTGAAAACAAAATCAAGATATCGAGGCTGAGTACCCCAAAAGGAAATACACCAAACGCAGGTTACAAAGAAAGATACATAGATGTTTATTCTATAACTGAACAGTTTCAAAGGACAAAGCAACAGATAGCTATCAGGCCCTCAGTACAACACAGTGAACTCCAGCCCTGTTCGGTGTGCTCAGTGAGTGGGGCTGTACATTAGAATAGTTGCACCTTTTATACAATCCAAAACATGATGGCCAGGCCACCTACAAGTTAATACATCACGGATCTAGGGTTTGTGCCGAGTTCGCATCTTAATTTATGCATCTATACATTTAGGGGTTATCCTTAATACATTCGTCAATGAGTTACAATAGCAACAGTGTGTCTTCGGATTTCTCGTTGAGCCTTCGCACATCTCTTTATACAATGCAGTTAAACAAGTGTTCACATTTCAGTATTTGACTATATTATGTTTAACATGTGCTTGCGTATTAGCTTCATTGGCACAGGTAATCCTCTATACACAGGTCAACGAAGGACAAGGTCTTAGTACATGACCCTAACATTTGCCCTGCTGGCAGTTTATACATTAACTTGTACGCAGAGGTCAAGACGGCCATCTTACATTCGGAATAACACTGTCCACCATTTTAGGACACAGGGTGACTTTAGAGAGAGAATCTAAAATGGCGGATGAACCTAAAATGGCGACTAGCACAGATTTAAGGTCAGGACCTTGCAACGCGGATTTCATCACAGAGTGACTTGGCCTAGTATACGCACAATCTAGAGGGTATAATATGATTTCCCGTTCGACAAAACCATCACTAGTCCTGATTTCTCCAGACTGGAGGGGACCGGTGTGGTTCCCCAGCCTACTGGAACTATCATATCATGACCCGGTAGTTCTACCCAGGTATGGGTTCATTGTGCGGGACCGCAGAGGCCTCATCCACCCACTTGTGAGAATAGGCAAACTCAATCTCATTGCATGGGTGATTTCAGGGGAACTTGGGTTAGGTCTGGGTTATTGAAATGATGCTGAGCTCATCATTAATGAAGCTTGGACAGCAAGAAAGCATAGAGCTTACAAATCTGTATTGGCTAACTGGAATAGCTGGTGTTTGGAGCGGGACATGCATCCCGATGGAACAGATGTAGTCCATGTTGACAGTTTCCTAGCCCAGATGGTGGATCAACGGAAAGCATATAGGACCATCAATACGGCCATGTCCGGGATATCAGCACGACACCCCAGGATTGAAGTGGTTGCTATAGGCGAACACTCCCTGATTTGGAGAGGAATGAAAATGTCTAGACCACCTAGAGAGAAATACGCTCAACTATGAAATGTTGACACAGTACTGCAACTGTTTCTTTCATGGCCGGACAGCCAGGAATTATCCAGGAAGGCCATTTCAGCCAAATTATCCATGCTTCTATGTCTGCTGTCTTGTAAGAGATCTTTGGACATTAGAGCTTTAGAAATCAACAAGAATAGTTTATCACCGAATGGGGTGACATTTCTCATAATGAGAAGGACTAAGACAGTATGGAAATCTACATCATACGACTCATTTCCAGGGCAGCCTAAATTATGCCCAATTAGATGTTTGACAGCATACAAAGATATTACTAGAGAAGTGAGACCACCTGGGGCATTCCAGCTATTAATAGCATTCTGCTAACCATATAAGGCTGCACCATAATGGTTTGTACTGCCCAGTAAGCCCTTGTCTTCCCTGGGCAGCTTCCACTGTGCCCTGGGTAGCCGCAACCTGGCCCTGGGTGGCTGTACCTAGGTCCTGGGTGGCCGCATCCTTTTCCCTGGGTGGGAGTATCTTGGATTTGGGTGGTGGATTTTCACTCTGCGTGCAGTGGGTCTGCCTCCTTCAATCCCTTTTCAATAATGCACCCTGCACAGCAGGTAACATTTGCCTTTGTCTCTCTGCAGATTTCCATGGGTCCAGTTCCCCAGCTCGCCGCCAATGTTAAATTGTAGGATTGTCCAGACAGCAGGTGCATTGTTGTAAGTTCCTTTATTCATGATGGTACCAAGTGTAGAATTTTAGATGAGGGCCTGGGCCTCAAGAGGGGGAAGGAGAAATGTAGACCCACTGGCACCTACCACCCAGGCTTACATCTTCAACTGCTAGTGATGGAATCAGTGGAACAAACACCCACACATACACATTGCAAGCACTCACTCAACCTTCTCTCAATGACCACACACTCGCAGGCACACAGGAATAGAGGATGCAACAGATTATTTTCAAGCTCGGGAACTGGCTGTAAGGTAGGCTGTTCTTTAGATGCTGTTGGTGAAATCTTAGGCAAAGAAGTATGTTATTAAAATCAGTGGGCTTTCTATAGATAGTGGTGGTTAGTTCATGGTTTGTCAATGTCATTTCTACATCCAGAAAAAGTAACTTGGGTTGACCAATCTCAAGGGAAACTGTAATGCATGGATGAGATGTGTTGAGAAACTCAATAAACTGCAAAGGTTCTGATTCAATTCCACTCCACATGCCAAATATACATAGATAGATCTTTTTTCAGTGAACCAATTTTGTGGACCATATGTCATGACACAGTATCATGTTTCTTTCTAAATGATACATGAATATATTTGCATAGGGAGTGCCAAGGATGAGCCCATCAATGTACCTGAAACTTGAAGATAACAGGTTGTGTTGAAACAACAGAAAAGAAGTTGTAAAGGATAATCTTAATTAAATCTAGGGTAAAGATCGTATTTGCCTGAAATATTTCTTGTTGAAGAATCATCCGTTCAGGAGCACCTATGCCCTCTTCGTGTGGAATTGAAGTGGACATACTCTATACATGTAATGAGAAACGGATGTAGTCTGTATGAAGCTCATAGAGTTCACTGAGAGTACTCAAGACATGTGATTATAAGTCGATGATTTTTTAACAAGAGGCTGCAGTGCCTGATGTAAGTATTTAGCCAACGGCTCAACAATAGTCTCGTTGCCCGCCATAATAGGTCTAAATGGTGTTTTATAGGGTCCCGGTGTATTTTTGGTAATACGTAGAAGATGTTCTTAGAACAGTCCAGTTAGTAGGGCTTTTTGATCAGAGAGTGGCTTTCCTGATGTTGTGGAGAACTATTGCAGGAACATGTCTATGTTGTGGTTAGATGTATGTGTCTGGTCTAGTCTTAAATGATCCAGCACATGTGTTCATGCATTGTTCAGAGCTCCACTGGCAATACAATCTTCAAAACTGAAAACCAAGTCCAACTTAGTGCAACTTTCTTTCTTCAAGATTTTCTTTCAGCAGAAGATGGGGCAGCCTCTAAGAACGATGCAGGGACATTGTAAGCTAACGTGAGGCAGATACTCCCATTTTTCAGTGTTGCAGAAACACGCTGCACGACTTAGAACTTTCCTTTTTATAAATACCTTCGTGGCTCGGAGGAGGAGGGCAGTGTTGGTATCTGGACAAGATGACCCTCTTCAGAGAGCTTATTGAAAGCTCCGGACGCGTTTCCCAGACACAGCCCATTACTCTGCACTGTGTTTGCTCATGCACCAGGTGATCACTCACATGCAGTGTATTATAATACCACCATGAAAGTTTTCTTTACACTAGTACAAGCTAGAGAGGCAATGAGACAGACATGGAGACTGATACATAGACATGTAAATAGTTAGACACAAAGAGATGTAGAGAATGACACAGAGGACACAGAGAATAAACTTTAAAGAAAAGCGAAATACAGACACGGAGAGGGAGAGAGGAAGAAACAGAGTTGGGGAGGCGTCATGAGCCAGGAAAAGTACAACAATGAGAAGGCAGTGAGAGAAAAAGAGAAACTGAGAGTAACTATGAGTGTGTGAATGAGTGGGTGATGGGTGTGGGTGTGTAAAAAGGACAGAGGTATAGCTAGAGAGAGGGAAGAGAAAAAGTGTGAGAGAGACGTGTATTTTAGTGACTTTATGATTACAACACGTTGATTAGAAGGTATGTGTAGACGGGCAGCAATTTGAAAACAAGCATTGGTTATGCCAACGGTTTGGGCTTTTGTGCAGGCATGGGCAAGGCACTTGCCAGGCACTGCTTTGGTGGTATTAACTGCCCATTGATGTTAGCAGGTGCAAAATGGTGTGAGTAACTAGTGTTTTTCACTGAAGACCTGCTAAAGACAAGCATTGGCAAGGCCAACCGTGCTGGCTTCTGTATAAGTATTATTGATATTGATATTGATATTTTATTTGTATCACGTTCATACACAAGTGCCATCAGATGCCCAGGAACTCACATCATGTTTCTCCTGCTACCATCAATGGCAGTGCACGACACATGACTTTCTCATGTCTACACAAAGGCCCACACTGTTAGAATTGACAATGCTTGTTTCCGCCCCACACCCACTTCCGCGCTTATGCAACATGGTAAAATGTCGCTGTTCTGAACAGGAAGCAGAGTTTACCATGCGATGGGCACATTCAATAAAAAGACAATGCTCATTAAAATGAAGATTGTGATTTGAGAAAGAATGATGGCAATGTACGGGGGAACGTGCTACCACCGACCGTAGTGGTTTTGGGGCGGTGGTCTTCTGCTTATTTGCATTCTGATGTTAGTCAACTCCAAAATGTTCTGTGGCCACAATGGACTACATTTAAGCCGCGGGGCGGGACTACCTATGGATCTTTGCTACAGTTTAGTAAATAGGGCATAGCAGAGTAGATGAAACGCACAGCAAAATGCGAATATTACAACACGTACCACACCCCAAACAAATTCAACAATAAGCATAGTTCTTAAAGATTCTTGGACATCAATTACACTCGCCCATTTAGTTTCTGTAAGTGCAGATTTAACAGAATGCAGTAAAATGTAGAACATTGCATTTAACCCTTAACTACCTGCAGTGGTTGAAGTGGGCGTGAGCGGTTTGGGGTGTGCAACTCGGGGCCTGATTCATGGAGCGTTTTCCAATAGGATTGCACCATTATAAAATACTTCCATGAATCAGGCCCCATGTTCTTATGTTCTTTTTTTAATTTATTGTTTACATTTTACTGTTCCTTTACCTTTAATTTAAAAAGAAACCGTTCAGGAATGGTTTAGTTTTAAAAATGGAAGTGTAGGAAGAATTTGAAACTTGCACTTCAGTGCAATTCACTAAACATTCCCTAAAACAGCAGGTGTATTTGGGGGTTTGGATTGCATGTGGGAGGGGGCGTGGTGATGGGTTTTGTGGGGAGTGGGGCAGGCCAGCAGAGAACATAGTTCCACTACTTATTTTCGTACACTTTGACCACTGACTACATGGATGCTGTATTTAAAATGTGTTAGAACATCTTCACAAGCACACATGCTATTGAAGATCATATGCCAGTACTTTCATTATGTCTCTGTGATTTCCCAAACACGCTTTGGAATGCAAATGCTGATAAACCCTATTATACTTACCGTATGCAGTACCAGTATAACACAGCTTATGAGAATCGATTGGAGTCCTACAGAATTGCAAAATGCTCCATTAACTTCATTGATAAATAGAATGAATTTCCTTCCCTTTGATATTTATAAACATACTAATGGGCTCATTAAATCATCTGCCCACTCTCGCGGCCATTTTCCTCCCTCTTTGCTGACTGATAATCTTGCAATGGCCCTTTTATTGCAGGATTGGGATTTTGAAAAGGCAGCACTATTCTTGTTCCAGAAAATGTCAGCCTGCTCAGGCCTTGGCTCAACATCTTCATTTTTAATGAGATATTTCTTGGCCACAGTAGAATTTGTCATGGCATGACTTTGTCCGGTGAGAGTTGGGGATAGGTATTATGGCTGCTATGGTGAAGCTTTGGAAGATTTTAAAGTATAGTTCTTACTATTGTAAGACTTGCAAGACATAAGACAGGACTGCAACTTTTTTCAGTATTGAACCAATGAATAAGGTTAAACTTCCTAAAACAGGCTTGCAGCCCTCAATCACCCCTATGGTAGTCCCGGCATCTTAATCGTATTCCTAGCATTTTAATGGTAAACCCACCATCCTAATGGTAGTCCCAGCAGATTGGTGGGTAGCCACAATCACGTTAACTGCTGGAACTCTTCATCGAATTCGAGGAAGATGAGGGGCCACATGCCATTTAGGCATTTATGAGGAAGCCATTCAGAACCCTTGATAATCCGTGAGAGAGACTTTGAGCTTGGTAAAAGTCCCAGAGTGCTTCTTGTGTCTTTATGGGGTTGAATGGTGGAAGATGGCAAATTTCCTATTGGGGATAGAAGGAGAGAGATTGGGTGTGCATTTGTGAGGTAAGTTGAAAGTGCTGAAGATTTGTTTTGAGACTTTTGGACTCATTATGAGTTGGGATGTAAAAAAAGCAAATTACTGACATGCTGGTGCTACCGTACCCGTGTAGCACTGCTTCCGGAATCTACGGTAGATTCCGAGTCAGCGTGCATGTGCACACCGGCATGCAGGTAACTGCAGTACTGGCATGCCGGAATCGGCCCCCAAACCCTGATAACAGCATCCTCGAAGCCGCAGTCACTGACTCCAGCACCGATGAGACCGTAGACACTGTTACCGGCAATACCTGCACCGGAGACAACGTCACCGCGCCAGAACGGGAAATCCACTGGTGGCCATCTTAACAGTTAGAATCCATTGCAATCCTCGACCGACAGAAGTGCAACTGAACTGCAAAGTGCCCAGCTACACTGAGGACCATGTCAGGGACACCAGGAACCATCAGACACACTAAACCCTGCTTCAGTGAGGCAGAGCTTAACATGCTTGCAGACACTCTGCTGGAGTACGCGGATGTAGTGTTTGATGGGGACTTGCACCGGCCAGCACAGATCCAGAAGAAGGCAATATGGACAGAAGTGGTCTCAAAAGTGTCTGCAGTGGTTACAACACCCAGGACGGTGAAAGTCTGGTGCAAAATGTGGGATGACTTGCGTCTCCTCGTCCCGAACCTCCTTGCAGCCGAGCGCAGCCAGGGGCAGGCCACAGGAGGTGGTGCACCTTCCCCAATCAAATTCCAGCCATGGGAAGAAACATGTTGCACAGTCATAAACAAGGAAAGCATTGAGGGGGCCGGAGATGCGGAGGCCGTAGTATCATCGTCTGGAGATGCCGGTGAGTGACCATGACTTACATCCCAAATCACACAAATGTCCCCCCAATGTCAAGGGTGTTTTCTGAATGACAAGTCAGTGCCACCAGATACCTGCTGCCTTGCCACACACTGACAGCTCCATAGCACGAAAACATGTCTGTGCCAGGAAGACTGGCAACAAACCCTACAGACACACCCCACATGTCCCTTGCAATGCACGTACAATACCCATCAGCATGCACACACATACATCACTGTCCCCAACCTGCCCTCAGCGCCATACCAACACATGGTCAAATCCACCCAGGGCAAGACGCATGCATCATTGCCACCATTCACCCACATTTCTCACCCATGATGTCTCTTTCTGCAGACACAGCATCAATGCAGCAACGTACACAAGTGGGCCACATCCCTATTACATCGAAACTGCACATGTCCCCGAGCCAAGGCCGCATGGCCACAACACCAATGCCAGAACACACCAGCACCTCAGCCAACAGACAATGCTCCATCCATGTCAACACTGCAAGATGTCCCCCCACTGCCCCCAACACTCATGTGTGCACCATGCCTTGTCCCACACCATAAGCATGACAATGCACATGAACATGAATGTATCATCTTTGATGCATGTCACATGGGTTCACACACATCAATAATGGGCAGCTGCACTGTCCCCCACAGGCACCTCAACAGGAAGCGAGGGCGAGCTAGCCACAACACCCACCTCCACTGCAGCACGTGGCAGGAGCACCAAATCTACCACCAGCAGCCAGGAGCCATGCACCAGCGGCACTAGACCATAGCATAGCTCAACATCGACTGCTCATCCCCCCCGCCAACACCATACGCCTGCCAGCCAGCAGCAGCACAGAAAATCCAATACACCCGCAGACAAGCATCCCTGCAAACCGATTGCAGCAGTGTCCAAGCTGGCATGTCAGCAGAATACACCGTTCGCAAGTCAGCATATCACCATGCCGATCCAGTGTCACCAGTCATGAGTCTGCACGAAGACCCACAATCCCCTGTCCTGAGCACGCCCAGAGAGCCACTATCCCCTGTTCAGAGCATGGCCGAACATCTGGATTCATCCACACCCAGCCATCTCCGCCACCCAGGGAGTCCAATGGATGACATAGGAGCACACAGCTTCGCCTGGGTGGCGGTCAGGTACACAGGGAAATGTGCCCCAGGATGAAGAGCCTGTGTTCAGTCCACCAGTTCCCTGAAGCCCACCACCATTGCCACTGCACAGCCTGTGCCATATTTGTGACATTGACGACCGCCTCAGTCGAACAGAGGAGAGGCAGAAGGCTATGCATGCCCTTGTCAGGTGCTACCTCACAGAGGCAGAGCTGACATGGCAGATGATGCAAGGCAACACCCGCAACCTTGCACGCATGCTTGGCAGGGCAACTGGGGTCGTATATCAACTGGCAAGGCGTGTGCGTGAGGGCAATGAGGTGATGTCCACAATCACAGCGTCAATAAGCATGCTTGTGACTGCAATAGCTGAGCAATGGCACAGGGCAATGAGGTGATGTCCACAATCACAGCGTCAATAAGCATGCTTGTGACTGCAATAGCTGAGCAATGGCACATCATTACACCACCAGACCAATCTGCCAGCGCAACGCCAAGCAGCTCCACCCAAGGAATCCCTGTGCCCCGCTTGCAGAGACTGACTTGGGTGCAGGGCCCTCAACCCCATGCACCAAAAAGGGGCCGCAAATAGTCCACAGTTACCAGTGCATGTGTGGAAGTTGTTGTTGGGGAAGGGATGAGGGTGTCATGGTGGAGGTCGCAGTGTACATGGGGGTGGAGGAGTTGGATATGGGTTTCTGGGGGAGGGTGTGTTGGGGCATTGTGTGTGGGGATGTGGAGGGGAAGTTTGGCCAATTATTAGGGGGATAGATGTGTAGGTTTCAACAGTTATATTCTGTACATTGTTCACAAACCTTCAATACACCTGGTGTACCAAGAAATCAATTGTCTGGACCTTCATTCTTGAGTGTGTCACAATTTAATCATGCGCAGTGTCCAGCGCCCCCATGTGGCCCACCCACATTTCCCTGTCTCCCACATATAATTAGTAATAATTTACAATCAATGCTCAACGTTTGGCATGCCTGCCAGTGCACAGTTTGCTGTTTCTGAGGCATCTCCTCATCCACAGTCCATGGTAAATATATGTGGGCCCTTCTATGTTTCAGAGGGGCATCTAGCGCCTGGTTGAACACACAGGAGATACATGGTTGTGAGATGCCATGCAGCTGACACACTGTGTGCTGGTAGGTGTCTGTGGCAAGAAAGTGCCGCACAGACACTACCTTCAACAAGGGGGGATGCCTGTCCGGATGCTGATGCGGTTTACCAGGTCGTCATGGATGAGGTCCACTATTGTGCATATGGTGTTCCTGTCCAGGTGGTACAGGGTGTGTATCTATGCAGGGGTTAGGTCAAATGGGCCAGCCCTTAGGCGAGGGATTGGTGGCCGCTTGCTGGGTTCAACTGCCTGTACTGGTGGTATGTGCTGGCCGTGTCTCACCCTCATCCTCCTCCGCTGCATTCCCTGGTTCATTCTGCTGGAGTAGTAGCAGTGCAGGCATGTTCTCCAGCCCCAGTATAGCAACTGCTAATGGTAGCCTTTTGGGTTTGGAAGGGGTGTGGTTTGTGGGTGTGCTCCTTTTGTGCTCTGGCAGACTCGTAATGTGCACTTCCTTACGGCATGCCAGTGTTACTGGCATGGCTGCCGCGTGCCCGCACCCATTCCGGGAAGGTGCTATCCGGTCACAACTGGTCCCTGCAGATGCTGGTAGCACTGGCATTGCGGGTCATAATGCACTGGTCCGGTGAATGATGCCGGTATTCCCTTAATGGTATTGTTATTACTGGACCGGCAACCTTGTAATGAGGACCTTTGTATTTTCTTTGTTGTTAGCTTTGCGAGGCTTAATTCATGCTTAGCCTGTTTCCTATTACGCCTTAGTTTCTCTATATTTCCCCTATGCCAGTCACATGATCTGGGGATTGGCACTGATTATCAGTGTCTGTGGGAGAATGGGTGGAGGTGCTACCATAGTATGAGAGGGTTGTTGGAGGTGTTGGTGGAAGAGAGGTCACCCGTTGTTGATCCATGTTTGCATTGTGTGTCTGCACAGAGGCAGTGAGAGGAGACATTTGGGAAGAAGAGGAGGCAGCTTTAGTTTAGAAGGTGTTAAGAAGTCTGTGGTAGAGGTTGTGGTAGGAAAGGCTTTGTATGAGGTTGTGGTGAGGTTCCTGTGGTGTTGCAGATGTTGGTGATAACTTCATCTATGGAGCTGCAGTCATCAGCAGCAAGACATGGATGAGTAAATGAGGTGCTCATTGAGCTAGGGGAAAAGGATGATGCTGCCAGTCTTACTTTTGTAAATGTGTGTAGCTGTCAGAATACAAAAAGAAAGCCCCATCAATCTCTCTGGCATTGTCCTACGGGTGATGCTGTTTACCTGGGCCTGAGGGGAACCCAGTGCAGAGGTTGATAGAGAGATGTGCAACTTCTGGCAGAATTCTATGAGGCAGAGAGGTTTTCAGACAAAAGACTTTGAACATGATAGTAATGTCTTACTCCATTCATGTGTGGCATACACCCACCAATAACTTCCACATGTCTCCGGTGGTACAGCATCCACCTACATAGAAGAGTCATCTACCAGTACCTCAGTGGGTCTTACAACACAATGTTTTCACCTGAAGCAATGAATATCCCAGGCCCTCAACCCAATGAAAGCCAGTGGCAGGGACACCAGTCAGGGTTGTGTTAACTTCCGGACCCCTTAAGCAGTTAGCATGCTTGAATCAACGTGGTGTTCCTGGTGTTTGACTATGTGGAATTCAGCAATGTTTTGCCTACAGGAGAAGAACCAGGGGAACACCGGGGTCCATACTATCTAACATTTGTCACAATACTGACAATTGAGCATACACACCTAAGACCCTTTTTGCTGTTTCATGAATTACAGAATGCAGTAAATGAGATGTTTCCGGAATCCATATTACACAAAGAATTTTATATAATGACCAAAATGAAAACCTCCGATGTTTGTACTAAGTTGTTTGGTAAAAGAGAAACAGATTAAGTTTCAACAAAGTCCCATGTTTGAAAATAGAAATATGAAGCAACATCTTTAGTTTTTATTGCATAAACAGAAATGTGTTGGGTGCTCAGTTCCCTTGCCTTGGTTTAAAATGGTACATGTGTGACGAATCAACTTCCGGGACACCAGTGGTCCAGGGATGAAGATCGGTTTCTAAACCATCAATAAACCCCACACATCTAGTACACCAGATGGATCCGAACAGATTGCAATACAAGTAAATTATAAGACCTCCTTGTTAAATTTTGTTAACGTGGACGGAATGGCAGGCTTATCTCCGCAAGGTTGTGGATCGTTGGTTAGTTGCAACACGGCGAAAATACCATTATTACCCAATGATAAAAGGGACTGTCCAGTCAAGATTGTATAAAAATATCTACTTTATTATTACTTTTACAGACAGTTCTAGCACACTACAAAATACAGCCCACACTGTAAAGGAACACAGAGGACAAACGGTTTGACGAAGGAAAGGGAATCACTTTGGATACTGACAGGACGGTAGTTGGAAAGTAATCTGTCTTACTGTTGAAGGTCATTTGGTTCCAGCACCAAGGGGGCAAAGGGTTGTAACTGTCTCTAGGGGCCTTCGGAGAAGGACCATGGGGGCAGAACCATAGTGTACCTGGTGCTGAAGAGGTTCTTGGTGCTCGACAGCATTGAGGTGGTGCCAGGGCACTTTGCAGCCCTTGAGTTAGGGGCGGGTGATAGCTGCGGGTATCAGGCGGCAGGCAGTTCGACAAGTAAGGCTGGGCAGACATCTGCAGGATGGCCGTCGTGGCAGCTCAGGCCAAGAATTGTCTCTGTGCAGGTTGGTGGATCTGGAATGCTGGTTGAGGGAGCTTGGACGGCTCTGGTGACTGTGGCGTGACAACAATCAGCAGTGCAGCTGGTTGTGGTTCGAGGACTCATCTGTTTAAAAAATCTCCTTAAAAGATGGACGCTGGTTGATGCTTGTGTGGCACTCCTCCTAGCTTCTTTGCATGGCTCGTGTCATCCTGTCAAGGCGGATGTCCCAAAGCTCAGGAGAGTGATTGCAATGGCCTTGTCCTTAGTTCAGATACTCTCTGGAACTTCCCACTTAGGAAGCTTGCCGGCAGAACCTAGCAGGGCACGCTGTGTGCTGGCTGGGTAACCAGTTCTGGAGCTGCTGGACAGGTGCTCTGAGTCCGGTATCTCCCTCTGTTCCCTGGGAGATGTTTAGGGGAGGGATCTTGATTCCCTCTTCAAACACCTGGCCTTCCTTTCCTGTCGGAATATGAAAGGTAGACTGTACCTTCAGCCCGGGTCCAAATGAGTCCTTTTTCTTACTCCTTTCAAAGTTGTCAGATGATCTGCTAAGTGAGGGGTTCAGCCTTCTCTTAATGCCAAATGGGCGCCAGTGATTGGTGCAGGCTAAGCTCACCTTAATGAACCAATTTTGGGTCCATACCAGCAATCTTCTAATACACATGAGGTCAGGACCCGAGTTCTTTGCAGCAGGCCAGACAAGGAGAGACAACACATACCTAAGTATCACCCATCTTCATATCTGTTGTAGATCAAAGTGTCTCTCTGGTTAACTGAGCCCTCTGTGACTCTTGATTAAAGCACAGGTCTCCCTTGAAGTTTGTGATGGGAGCAAACCAAATCACATCCTTTGTCCTTCTGAAAGGGGTCTGCTCTGCAGGGACACCTGCGGTAACTGATGAACCCAGACAGGGCATTCACTGCCTTCCATACAGAGAGGTGGGAACTAGCTTCAAGTTGACACATTGCATACCAAAGGGGTGTTAGCCGCATCTTCTTGTCTGTTTGGCAACCAAGCCTCTCCTCAAGGCTTGCCTCAATTATTTCTTATTACTATGCCACCAGCTGAACTACCACAAAAGGAAGGCACATACATGGAGCCTTTGATATTTAAATTAGGGTGCCCATGGCTGGAGGAAGGTGTCTCTTCCCCCTTCTGGAGATGATTTGATGTACCTGTGGCTGTTACATTCCAGCTGAATATGACAGGGGGACAGGAGAATACGGCGCCCATAGGCTGTATCCTCGCAGAGTACATGTGACTATGCGTTTCATGCGGGAAGCAGATGAAATTTGTGTGGAATGGCTTAACACATTTCTCAGAGTTGATCTTCCATCATTCATTTTCTTTTATCAACGAATCAAAAAGCCCAGGCGAGCGCACTCTCTCTGTGTGGAGGTTTGAATTCCTCACAACCTGACAGGGTCCTTGCTAAATCTGTAGCTGACCTTGTTTATTCTATTACCTTGGACAAAAAATAGCATAACCATTCCATTCCATTAAAAAGAAATATGTCATATGGAGTGTGGCTTAAACATCTTTGCACATATGTCTTTCCAATGTCTGGCTGGATGTTAAGCTTCTTTTTTTAAATAATATCATCTGTTTCACATGAAACTTGAAAGTATATTTCTAAAGTCAGAATTGACTGTATATTAATAAGCTTCATACCATTTTGATGGCCACTTAGAGAAGTGCTGCTGACCACACAGAGCTTTGTGAACCAATATTGCAGTAAGTGATGATACCATTTGAGCTGGTCAAGAAGATATAGACCCTTCATCAGTGCAGTCACAGGCCTATATTTTGTTATAGAGCAGACATATTGAGGTGCTGTAAACTCCTGCAAGGGAAGTTATATGCCTGGATGCAGCATGTGTAACAGTGTTGTTCATTACACATTATTCAGAAGCATCTGCTCTATGTCTGGCTGGCAGACAGAACAATGACATGCATTTCTTCTATGTACTTTATTGACTCAGATTTGAACATGATAACTGTGGCTAAATGGAACATTTGTTTGTTGAATTTTGTTCTTTTTTCTTTTGATGTGGAAGCTTCCCCATGCTCCATTCCCTCTCTGCTGCCTGCCCTCTACACCCCCTTCTCAAACCCCTGCATTCATCTATCCCCCATTCTTTCTCTCTCTCTGTCTCTGTCTCTGTCTCTCTCTCTCTCTCTCTCTCTCTCTCTCTCTCTCTCTCTTTCTCTCTCGTGTCTCTCTTGCTATATATAACACTAGCAAAATGAAAACAACTTGAAATGTGGACGTATAATATTCCAATTGAGCCAAGTCACACAATCCACAATGCCATCCAGTAGCCACAGCTGGAAGTTCACCTCCGGTTCAAAGCCACATCAAGAAACCATTGTGGGTGCAAATTAGCTCAAATGTATACCTTTCTCTCCCAAAAATTGCCGTTGTTTTACAGGGCAGTGTTACTTTATACATAGCTTTATAACCCCAAGACAGGCATTTCTCAAGGCTGCAGACAACTATACACCAGGAATGGTGTATTTTCACATTTAAGGTAAAAGGTGCTGTTTTCAACTTTTTTTTAACTCTGCCATAACTTTACTGGTGTTTATTTAGCATGCTCCAGTGCTGCAACCACAATACTGTCAGACTATACTACAGTGATGATCCCTAATAAGGGTGAAACCAGGTATGCAGTTGTCAGTAAGACAATAGCAATTATTCTTGACTGACTTGGTGTTGACCTGATGCAGTATTAACCTAAGGAGAAACAAAAATAACAAACATAGGTGGTGCCTATTTTTTCAGGGAGCTGCAAACATGGTAAATTCACATTTCTGACATCCAACTGAATTTCTTTATTAAGAGGTTTTCTTTTTTTACAAGCAGCCCAGATCACATTTCTCTTCCACGTAAATCATACAATTTTGAAGCACAGTCACCTCAGTTGCATGGCCATTCTCACCACTTTGGATGGCTGGCTGGCTGAGTGGCGCCCCAGGGCTGACCTTTGAGCACAGAGGTGTTTACGTTTGTTGGCTTGTTATCTGAAAGCTTCCCTCTGTACTTCTCAGTCCTATGAGAGGGCCTTACTGTGGCACAAGACACTGTACAAAGTGTGTCATGGCCTCATGGAAACAGTCAAAGCATAGTGACTTAACATGACAGAAGGGTGGCAGTCGGTCACAGCATACAGAAGCACAGACTCCTGGCCCTTCACTTCCTACCCAGTGGGGGTTTTCCACAAGAGTCCTGATAAAACAGATCTTCCAAAAAACAACTATATAACCCCCAGACTCGTCTAGAACTAATTGTATGCAAAATTTAACAAATCAAGGGATTCTTAACCTTCATTTGAATCATTCAGACTCTTCTATAATTTAAATATATGCAACTGCTATTGTGAAATTGTTTCATTTATTCCCTGTCTTTGTTTTCTTGTTCTAATTAGAGGATATTTTCCTCGTTACCTCTCCCCTCCTTTTTGCACATGGGATGTCTGCTTTTTTCACCTTTTTACTCTCTTTCGCTATCCATTCATTTTGGTTAGGTGTAACCATATGATTGATGAATGATGTAAATAATTGTTTCATTACTATCTCACATATTTATGATTTGGTCTTTGAACACTTGTTGTAACTCTTGTTTGCAGCTTTTATAGTATTAAAACAGTATTATCTATACACTGAGAATGTTGTGGCATATTTGGTTCATCTTTTACATCTACCATGCATAAATATGGTCAATACTAGGGGTGAGATTTGATACAAGAGGACCCCAGTTATTGAAAAGTACTCAGCTAATTCAGCACACTGGGCCTGGTGTTGTGTACACATTTTTTCTTATTTACAGCAGCACCCTATTATGTGATGCCTTCGCTTCCTACCTGCATGGTTGGTCACACATCCAATTCCACTTTTCATATAGTCTAATGAACACATCTTACAGACTATATTTTCTAACTATAGAAGTTTATACATTATCATAATTTGCTAACATGCTTCCAAGGAAGGCATCGCCCCATCTAACAGTGAATTGAAATAAAGTACAGCATGACATGACATGGAGCAAATGCTTAATAATAATCTTTTTGACATCAAGATGAAAGAGATTTATTTTTTTAACCAATTTGACCACTCATCTACTATTGCCAAAAACATTAATCTTTATACACAGTTCATTCTTGACTAATACGCTTTTGGGTCAGGCTTGTCAGTCACAGAATTAAGCTTCTTGTGTTCTACCTGTGGTACAACATATCGAGATGCCTGAGCAAATAAGCTACCTAACATTCAGGATTGCCCAAGTACACACTTGGGCTATAATGCATCAAACCTTTCATTAAATATGCCTTGGAAACACAACCTAATTATCACAACACTTTAAGACATATCTGCCTCTTCCCTTTTTTAGAACTTTGGTCCACCTAACAGGGCTGACATGCACCCATGCTGTCACAAAACATTCTTCCCCTGGTGCATCCATATCTCCCTCCCTGTGTTCATAGTATTTACTTTGCACTAAATAAAGTGTAGCATGACATAACATGGAAGACTTTCTTAATAATATTCTTTGTGCACCATGGTGCAGGGGATGTTTAATGTTATTCTACACGTTTTACCCCTCAATTCCAATATCTTAGGTTGCCAAAAACATTGATCTTTAGTTGCAGTTTATGCGTCACTATGCTACTCTTAGCTCAATCAGGTTTGACAGTCAGAGAATTCAGGCAGAGAATTCACATTCCTGTGTTCGACCTGTGTACAAAGTACAGAGATGTATGGGCAAATAAGCCACAAATCCACCAGGATTGCCTGAGCACACTCACAAGCCCCTTGTGCATACACACTTACATTGTGTACTAGCTTACAATTCTCCAAATCTGCTTTGGAAATACATCCCGATTATTAAAAGAATTTAAGACACATAGGCCGCCAACATTTGCTGAACCACAATCGACCTACCAGGACTAACATGCAACTATGTTATAGAAGGCAAGTCCCTGTTATGCTCACACCAGAAAGAACACAACCATTTAGGGAAAAAGCCCAAGAGATTGCGTGCAAGTATAACCAGGTTTAATTGTACAACAAGTAAAGGGGTCAGCAGAGGACATTGTTGCTCGAGAACGTTCTGACTGAATCATCATCATCAGTAAGTTGTAAGAGTTCACAGCATCACTGAGGCGTCATCCATAGAGTCTAAACCCGCACAGCTGATTTGTGAGATAGTATACATGGTCCTGCTCCATAGGGGATGCCAGGCTATGATTGGTTCTCATCTCCGCCGTCAGTCTGGTTCCACGTGGGTCAACTGGGCTCATCTCTCCAGGGAGTGAAGGTCAGGTTCTTCACATGTTGCTATTCCAAGGCTAGACTTGTACGCTAGTGCTACAACTACATCATTATTGCATGCACCTGGGAGGCTCGGGGACTGGCACCAGGGAGGAAGGGAAGACATGCAATCATGCTCACCCACACATTCTGTGTTCTGTGTATATTGCACCCCTCGCACCCAAGGCTTCCACCATTGTTTTAGAGTTTGTCCCTCCCTGTACCTCGTACTACAAAGGGTGTTTTTATGGGAAGAGGTGAAGCAATCATAAATGTCCAGATCCTTTATGACTATTGGTTTTATCCCTAGTGGGCTGGAGAAACTCACTATCTTGGAATGCAGAGGGTCTTGGACCGGGTCAGTGGTGGGTGCTATTACCTTTGGTTGGCAGGGTGGGGTTTAGATGCCTGCTTTTGTCCTGGCTGTGATTAATGGGCGCCGTGAGGAGCCCGGTGTTGTCTCATGGCCTTGCAGGGCGCATTTATTTCTTTGATACTAAGTAATTGCAACAGTATAGGAACAAGGGGAAGTGTCTGGGGGAAATAGCAGCATGGGCTCTTCTCATCTCAGCATTTTGAGCTTGCTCAGGCTTTTCCGTCGAGCCTACATTTTACGCGTGGCTTGTCTAGGGCTGAGAGTGTCTACTATAACTATAAAATGGGGTCTCTTTATGCGTGCCCTAAACCTATGCATCTATAGTACTCGCAATAATGTTTTTGTGCCAGGTTCCTTAAAACAATCCTTTCCCCACTAGCACATTGCATGGCTGCTTATGGGATTTGCTGCACTCTAAAGCACCTAGGGTTGGGATAGACTCATTTCCATCCCAACATTCCCCCCTTTCATTACTTCAACAGTAACAAATTCTCCCCCATACTTGCTTTCGTTCTCCCTTCTTACTGCAGCTTCATAAGGGGTTGTTCCTTTTATTGGCATCTCCCCTATACACATGTCGTAAACTTTCTCCTGCTCTTGCATACTCGTCAGGTGTGCATGTCATGTAAATGCAGCCCCCATCCCCTGCCAAATCTACCCAAACTTCTTAATAATTTTCAGGGTCTGGAGGAAGTCAAGGAGTTCCCCCCTTCTCACCTGGGTCTGGTGTTTGCCGGTGTCTTTGATCGCTGCTTTCTTGCGAACGCTCCTGGTCTTGAACAGCGCTGCTCGAGTCTCGTCTGGTTCCAGGTTGCATTTAGTTCCGGGATCGCAGAGTCCAGGAATCCGAGAGACTGGAAAGGCTAGAAATGCTCGGAACCAGGAAGGGGAAAGGGACAGGAGTGGGTAATAGCACTGGGACAAAGGAAACAATACCGCGAGCTACGAACACATGTCTGGGCTACTCTGCAATAACATTGAGACGCGCGGAGCCGCGGAAGGCGTGGTCTATAAATAGATCACGCTACGTTCAGCGCATGGAGCGAGCAAGGGCTTCATCTCTGGATGGCCATGTTGGAAGTAGTACGGAATGTAAGCCCCGTTGAGACAAGGACCAGGAGGTCCAAAAGGGGCGTGATCTGAAGTTCATGACAGCATGCCTCCTCCGAAGGCCTTCCCTCCAGGTTTGCCTGGGTGTATTAGGTGAAATCTTCTGAGCAGCTGCGGAGCCTTGATATTTGAAATAGGTTCCCAGGTCCTTTCGCTAGGAGGATATCCTTTCCACTCCACTAGGTATTGAAGTCGGCCCCGCTTATACCTGGAGTCACAAATCCGGGACACCTCATATTCCAGTTGGTTGTCAACCAGTAGAGGAGGTGGTCTACTTGATTTTCGAGAGGATTGGATGTAGGGTTTCAATAGGGATGTGTGAAAAACTGGATGAATTCTTTTCCAGGAGTCAGGTAACTTGATTCGATATGAGACAGGATTGATAATTTGGTCGTAAGTGTCGGGGAAGTAGTTTTGATGACAACCACACTCGGTCACCGACCGTATAGGAAGGACCTGGTCTTCTCTTGGAATCCGCATACCTCTTGGTCTGTAATCTGGCTTTCTCTAAGTGTTCTTTAGCCTCCTGGTGAATGTTGATAAGAGTTTCGATCCAGGAGTCAACAGTAGGTACTGGTGTAGGGTAAGGAAGAACCCAGGGTAAGACAGATGGATGGAACCCCTGGCTACAATAAAAGGGGTTGGTCTGTAGCGCTGAGTGTTCAGAGTTTTTGTAAGCGAATTCCGCAACGGGTATCAGGAGAGACCAGTCATCATGGACCTTGGTGGCAAAACATCAGAGATATTGTTCCAGGGTCTGATTTGCACGTTCTGTGGCTCTGTTGGTTTGGGGGTGATATCCTGAAGAGAGGGCACGTTGGATTCCTAGTACCCGACAGAGGTGTTTCCAGAATTGTGAAATGTATTGGGGACCCCGGTCAGATATGATCTTGGAAGGAAGCCCATGTAGTCGGAATATGTGTTCCAGAAATATTCCAGCTAGCTCTGAAGAGGAGGGTAGCTTCGTCAGTGGCGTAAAATAGGCCATATGGGTAAACAAATCTATGGTGACCATGATGGTAGTATATCCTCTGGAAGGTGGTAACTCCACTATGAAGTCTGTAGCGATTATTTCCCATGGTTTAGAGGGTAGAGTGGGCTGCAGAAGAAGACCCGCCGGTTTCTTGTTATGTTTATTTTGGGCACAGGTTATACAAGCCTGGATGTATTGCTGCACGTCAGACTTCATTTTAGGCCACCAGAACTGTCTCTGTATAAGACGGAGGGTGTTGGTGATACCTCGATGCCCGGAATGGAGTGTGTCATGACAAAGGTTTATTATTTTTTGCTGTAACTTCCGTGTAGGAATGAGTAGTGCATTGTCCTTGAATAAGTAGCCTTCCTTGGCTCTTAATTTCCAGAGATTTCGTGTTGAAATGTCCTTCCATAATTCCGAGGATTGAGTTTGCAATCAGACTTCTTCCAGGAGATCAACTGCTTGGGCTACGAAGATCGTGGGAGAGAACATTTTATGAAATGCCTTATCTTCAGTGGTCACGTAGTCAGGACGGCGAGACAAGGCGTCAGCGATCAGGTTCTGTGATCCAGGGGCATGGGTTATGTGGAACTGCTACTGTGCACAAAAGTAGGCCCAACGTGCCTGACGAGTGTTCCTGCACTCCAGTGACTGTAGAGTCTGAAGGCTTCGATGATCAGTACGGACTTGGACAGGATGTCTGGCTCCCAGAAGTAGGTGTCACCATTCAGTTAAGGCTTGGCGAATGGCTAAGAGTTCCTTTTCCAGGACGGAGTAGTGCGTTTCACTAGGAGTTAAGGTTCTTGACAGATAAGCAACGGGGTGTTCCAAATCCTCCTCCATCTTCTGCTTCAACACTGCTCTTATAGCGTAATTAGAGGCATCCGTTTCCACTAAAAAGGGTCGACTTGTATCGGGTTGAGCCAAAATGGGAGCTTCGGTGAACTCAGTCTTTAAACGCTGGAATGTAGTTTCTTGTAATGTTGACCAGACAAATGGGGTGTCCTTCTTTAGCAGAGCCACTATGGGTTGTACAATCTCGGAAAAGGTGGCTATGAACTTCCGGTAGAAATTGGCTAGTCCTAGGAAGGATTAGATTTGTTTCACGGACGTGGGAGTAGGCCAGGCGAGAATGGCCTTTACTTTTGAAGGGTCCATGCCAATCCCCTCTGGACTAAGGATAAATCCCAGATAGTGCACAGAGGTAACGTGAAACAAACATTTTTCAGGCTTGGCTAACGGGTGATGTTCCCGGAGCCTTTGTAGAACTGCCTTAACATGTCCTTCATGCTTCAGAGGGTCCTTAAAAAAATCAATATGTCGTCCAGATAGACAATGACGAAGAGAAAGAACATATAAGAGAACACCCTATCCATAAAACGTTGGAATACTGCTGGGGCATTGGCTAGTCAAAAGGGCAAGACCAGGTACTCGTAGTGGCCAAAGGGTGTTCTAAAGGCGGTCTTCCACTCGTCTCCTTCCCGGATATGGATCAAATGGTAGGCACCCCTGAGATCCAATTTGGTGAATATTACGGCTCCTCTCACAGCTTCCAGGATATCCGAGATCACGGGCAGTGGGTACCGATCCTTGAGGGTGCATTGATTTAAGCCTCTATAGTCGAGGCAAGGTCTGAGTTCATTGGTATCCTTCTTGGGAACGAAGAACAATGAAGCACCCGCTGGAGATTTTGAGGGTCTTATGGTGCCGTTTTCAAGATTAGTGTCTAGGTATTCCCGAAGGGCCTTTTTCTCGGGTTCGGAAAGAATGAACATTCTGCCGAAAGGAATTACAGCTGAGGGCTTAGTATCTATGGCACAGTCTTCGGGTCTGTGAGGGGGTAAGGCCTGGACTATGGCAGTAGAAAATACATCAGCATATCCTTGATAGGCCTCTGGAACTTGTATGATATTGGAAACCATGAGTGGTGTTTCTTGGTCTCTTGGTGGTTCTTTAGGAGTTACCGAGGAGGGATCCAGGGATAGACAGTGGGACATACAGAACTCTGAGCCCAGGAATAATGATCCTGCTGTCCAATTGATATACGGATTGTGCTTTTGTAACCAGGCCATACCCAAAACCATGGGGTAATGGGCTGACTTAATGATGTCGAATGTAATCCGCTCTTGATGATGGTTTATGAAAAGTTGGATCTCTTTAGTCTGCAGGCTTATGGGTCCTGAAGAGAGGGGTCTTCCGTCAATTGCTTCCACCGGCTGCATGGTGTTTCATGTCTCGTACGGAATATGATGACTAACAACCCAGTCTTGATCAATGAAAATTCCCATAGCTGCGCAGTCCACCAAGGCCAGAATGGGATAGGTCTTGTCTTTGGAGGGCGACAGGAAGGCATGTAGTATCACGAAACTGTTTTGTCCGGGAGAGTACAAGGATGGAATTGATGTGGAGCAAACATCTCTCTCCCGAATCTCTGCTCCATTTAAGATCGGGAGCTGGCGTTTCCCGAACGCCGAGGAGGTGCCAGAGGACATTCTCTGACCAAATGTTTGTCCGAAGCACAATACATACACAAACCCGTATGGATCCTTCTCAATCTTTCTTGAGGTGAAATGGGTCCACGAAAAGCTCCAATTTGCATGGGTTCAGGTTCTGGGGCTGGACTTGGGTTTGCGTCTGTTCTGGCTGTGCTCTCAAAGGACGTCTTGGGTGGGTTTCCCTTGGATTTCTTCCTTTCAGCCTTCCTTTCCTGGATGCGAAAGTCTATTTGCAAGGCCAGGTCCATTAGTGCTTGGAATGAATTTGGTCTGGCCACCCTGGCCAGTTCATCCTTGATCTCATCGTTTAGGCCTCTCCTGAACAGGGTAAAACTAGCCTCAGAGGACCAGTCTGCTTCCTTAGCCAATTGTTTAAATATGGTCACATAAGTGAGCATATCTTGGGAGCCCTGTTGAAAGTCCAGCAGGCGTACTTGCGCAGTATAGACCTGCTCTGGATGGTCAAACATGCCTTTAAGGGCCTGTATGAACCCATCGTAGTCGTCTAGGAGGGCATCGCCAGAGTTAACAAAGGGTGTTGCCAGAGTTAAGGCGTTGCCGGAAAGGTGGGATATGATGAAACCCACCTTAGCCCTAGGAGTCGAGAAATAATAGGGCTTAAAGGTAAAGTGGACCAGGCATGAATCCAGGAATCCGCGAAGTGTTTTTGCCGAACCATCAAACTTGTCAACAATACCAACCAACAGGACATCCTCCTTTGTAGCAGAATCCCGGGATAAGACCAATTGTTTGAGTGTGGCGTTTTCCGCCATAAGATTTTGAACCTCGGTTGATAATTCTTGCATGCATCGCATTAAGTCCTGCACGGCGGCTTCCATCACGTTTTTAGGTTCGATCGGATGTCGTCTCAAACTGTCAAGGAGCTACCCCCTTCTCACCTGGGTCCGGTGTTTGCTGGTGTCTTCGATCGCTGATTTCTTGCGAACGCTCCTGGTCTTGAACAGCGCTGCTCGAGTCTCATCTGGTTCCAGGTTGCGTTTAGTTCCGGGATCGCGGAGTCCAGGAATCCCGGAGACTGGAAAGGCTAGAAATGCTTGGAACCAGGAAGGGGAAAGGGACAGGAGTGGGTAATAGCACTGGCACAAAGGAAACAATACCGAGAGCTACGAACACACGCCTGGGCTGCTCTGCAATAGCATTGAGACGCGCGGAGCCGCGGAAGGCGTGGTCTATAAATAGATCATGCCGCGTTCAGCGCATGGAGCGAGCAAGGGCTTCAGCTTTGGACGGCCATGTTGGAAGTAGTACGGAATGTAAGCCCGTTGAGACAAGGACCAGGAGGTCCAAAAGGGGCCTGATCTGAAGTTCATGACAGAGGAGGGATAATGGTTGTGTGGTACAGTCGGTCAACTTCATCTCTGTAAGGGATAGGGACCATGTGGGTAATGGGCTGGTCAGTTTGTATCTAAACCTCCCTCGTGCTATGAGGTACTTTTTGAATGCCAATCAAGACCATCATCATTGCACTATTAGGCACTGCTTCAGCACAACACCGGAGACCCAATTGGCATGTGCAAAAGATGACCAAACCAAACACGATGATGGGCACCAGTATCTTCACCAATATTCTGAGCCAGGATGGGGCTCATCTGAAAGCGAGTGCAAACCAGTCCTCTTCCGGACGCCAGCCTTCTTTTTCATCTTGACCCATAGATCATGCACTGCAGTGATAATGTGTGACAGCCTCCCCTTTTCATCATCCTCAGAAGGTATGAATGTGCAATCTTTTTGCAAACACCACCTTCCATCGCTGTCATCATATCAAGGACATAGCGCTTCTGCATTGTCATCAGTTTTAGGGCGCGCAGCTCGACCCATATGATGTTGAACCCCTGCTTGGTGTTGTTAGCCTACTGGACCAGTTTCCAGTGCACAATCTGGAGTCATTTGGCATTGGCTTGTGCATGTACACTGGGTAGCACTAATGATGCAAAACATGTTTCTGCTGACGGAAACAGCTTGTATTCCTCAGGTATTTCTTCAAGCAAATCTGATGAGTCCTTGAGTACTCTCTTTTTCCTGTGCAGCTGCCCATCCGGTTCTTTCTCAGGGAGAATGCGAAAGTCTGGTGGTGGCAGCGTATGTTGGGTTGCAATCGTCAGGGGCACTGTTGGTGCTTCCTCGGGCAGTGTTCCCCCTTTCAGGTGTTCTTCAGGCACTACTAACAGGGCTGAGTGTAGCGCAGCTAGCGAACAATAGCCCCTGCATGAGGATTGGGTTGCAAATACGCTTGTTTGCCAGACACCCAGTAGTAGTCCATCAGTGCTGCTGTGCCCTTTTTGAGATCTGGAATTAACACTGTTCTGTTGCATTGTTCATTTGAGCTGACAAAGACTGTTCAATCACAAAAAAAGTTTGTTATCAGAGTTCATAAGTCTTTTCTTTATTTATTGTATTTATTTATTTATTTATTTATTTATTTATTTGCATTTATAAAGTGCACAACTGCCCTGGGGCATCGTCGCGTTGTTACAGAGTGATTCACTTGACAGACAGGCATAATAATGAACAGGGTTGACAGTGTGTAGAAGCCAGGGTACAATAGTGGGAGGAAACATGTTAAGCTGTTCGTAAGGTTACATTTGAACAGTGCGGCTGTACATATTGGTTTAGTGTCTATTGGAACAGCATGGTTTTCAGCATTTTGCGGAAGGCAGTGTACGATTTTCGTTTCTTAGGGTTGTGGGCAGTGCATTCCAATTTTTGGGTGCCAAGTGTTGGAAACTGGTCCTCCGGCTTTGGTTCTTTTGAAAGCTGGTACATAGATCTGGTTGGTCAGGTGAGATCTGATGGGTCTTTTGGATGGGTTGAGGGTGATTCTTTCTGATAGGTAGGATGGGACATCTGAGGAGAGGCATCTATGTGTGATGGCTAGGGTTTTGAAGAGAATGCATTCTTTTACTGGTAACCAGTGAGCACCTTTCCTGGCCTGTTTGATGTGGTCCCTTTTGGGAATAATCAAGGCTGCCCTAAGGGCATTGTTCTGCGTGACTTGATGTTTGTTAAGGTTTTTTGCTGAGGTGCCCAGGAATAAGGCATTGTAGTAGTCCAGTTTGGTACCTACCGTGGCTCTGACAATGGATAGGCATTTTTTGGAAGAGATAAGAGTTTCACAGCATTGGTTAATTTGGTGGTGAGTGCGGCGGAGGAGGCTATTGCATTGACCTGATGTGTCATGGACAGTGAATAATCAAGGTAGACTCCTAGGGTTTTTACCGCTGCTGAGACTGTGATGGTGGAGTTGTCTATAGTAAAGGTTCTGTATTTTTGGTGGGAGTTTGTTAAGTGTTTTCCTAGTGCCTACTATGAGGATCTCCATTTTGTCCCCATTAAGGCATAGGCCTTTGGCTGCCATCCAGGTCTGAATAGCTGAGTAGATCTTGGTTAGTGCTGCAGTGTCTTGTTCATATATGCCAGTTAGAGGGAGTAGTACCTGAGTGTCGTCAGCATAATTGGTGTATGCTATGTCACGTTAAAGAGTGGGAGGGACGCCGCAGTGGATGGTGGTGGGGGAGGCGCATGCGGAAGCTGAGAAGACTTTCATGAGTCTTCCATTCAGAAAGGAGGCCACCCAGGCGATTGCTTCCCGTGAGAAGTGTGCTTCATTTTTTAGGTGCATGCCTAGCATGTCATGGTTGACAAGGTTAAAGTCAGCAGACAAATCTAAGAGGAGGAGAAGTGCCGGTTTGCCTTTGTCCATGATATCACTGAGTTGTATTTTGAGATCGAGTAGGGCGGATTCCGTTTCATATCCAGGACGGAAGCCAGACTGTCTTTTGCCTAGGATGTGGTTTTCTTCAAGATATTGCTGGATTTGCGTGTAGTCAACTTTGTCCAATATCTTAAGTAAAAAAGGGACGGTGGTGATGGGCCTGTAGTTATTGGCAATTTCTGGGACTAGAGTGTTTTTATCTTTTTAGAGGTGGGTGCACCCATGCTTCTTTGAGGCTATTTGGGACAGTGTTCAAGTTGAATGAGGTGATGATGAAGGACTTGAGAAACATGGCAAGTGTTTCTGCACAGGCTGGGCAGGCATCTCCTTTGCAGTTGGAGGGCCTGATTTTGTTCACAATTTGTATTATTTCAAGTTCAGTGACTTCCCTGAATTTGAAAGGGGTGTTTGGGTCTTTGGTGACCACGCGCTCTGTGCTGGTGGTGATTATCTGCTCTGAGTTAAAGGTTCTGCTAATATGCTGCGTGAGGTTCCTGTGGTGCTCCTGAATTTTCTTTTGCAGGAGTTCAATTTTGTTTAGTAGAGCAGTTTGTATTGTATTACACAATTTTTGGTCTTTGACTAAGTCCAGTGATTTGGTGGGAGGGATGGACAGCTCTTTAAAAATGCCAAAGAGCTATTTGGATTCAGAGGTGGTGTTTGAGATTCTGTCGTATTAGGATGCAGATTTAGCTGTGACCATTGCCTTCTTATATTGTATGGCAAATGTTTTGTAAGCTGATAGCGTAGCTGCATTAGGGGAGCTTTGCCATTTATTCAGCGCTTTGCACTTGAGGGTGCAGAGTTCCTTTAGTTCTGTTGAGAACCAGGAGTTGGAATGTTTGACATTTCTGGCTTTTTTCTTCTGAAGTGGAGCGATAATGTCTATAGCGGGGCCGATGGTAGATTGGTAGATGTCTGCCAGTATTGATAGGTCTGTGGATACGGAGAGGTTGGAAGTGAGAGTGGCTAGGTGGGGCAAGATCATGTCTTTGGTGATGTTTTTGGCACTTCTTGCCAGTGCTGGGGGGACTGGGTTGTGTTTTTTGGTATTGGTGGTAACAATTGGGATGTGAAAGTAAATAAGAAAGTGGTCCAACCAGGGGGTAGGGGTGATGGGGCTGATGTCAGTATCACAGTTATGGTCAGCTACGCAGTCAAGGGTGCGCCCTTTGAGGTGTGTGGGCGTGATAACATTTTGTTCAAAGCCTAGTTCCTGTAGGCCTAGCGCCAATGCTTTGGAGGGTCTGTCATTCTTGTCACTGAGGCCGAGATTAAAATCACCTATGAGGATTGTTTTAGATGTGGTTTTTAAGTTTTCAGCTAAGAGGTGTAGGAGATTTTCATGGAAGTCTAGTAAGGGGCCTGGTGGACGGTAGGCAAGGTAGAGGGTGATAGTGGTGTTGGGAGAGAGGGTGATCTTTACTGCAAGGGTGTCGGTGTTCACTCCAAGATTAGCTGTGGTCTGTCTGACCTCTATATGGTCCTTCACTATGAGGGCTATGCCTCCGCCTACGGTAGTTAGACGGTCCTGCCTGATGATGGAATATCTTGGTGGGATGGCTAGAGTGTAATGCTCACCTTGTATCCACGGGGACGCCACTCATCCTGTTCAGACCTCCTACGACCTTGAACCCTTCCCTGGAGTCTGCTTGACTGAAGACTGGGCCTGAAACACAGGATTGTCAGAGTTTAACTCTCTATTGTCTCTGCTTGCTTGACCCCCCTCTTTCCTGGGGTTCAAACCTTCCCCTCGGTATACTCCTCACCTTTTTTTCTTGCGTAGCGCGCTCTCCATCCTGCTTTCAGTGCAGGGGTGCATTGATTGATGCAAGCTTATTGCTGCCTAGTTGCTTCACTGGTGTGAGCCCGACGGACTGGGCTTGCTGTAACTTCAGCCCAACCGATAAGTAGAATGAGTCTTTATGAACAGTTCTATTAACTTTCGTTTCTTCTATAATGTGTCTTTCCTTCCTTAGGTGATGGACGGGGTTCGGAGATTGTGGCGTGCTGCTGAGGTGAGTAGCATTAATGTCGAGTGAGGGCACGATGCGCAATGCAGCCCCTTCTTACTTGTATTAATCAGAGTTCGTCTCTGTGTCCTTTTAGGTGCCACGATGTCTCAGCGTGGTTGCCAGCTAAGAGGAAGAGACGTGGTGAGTGAGCACAATGTGCAGTGCCTCCGAATGCTTTCTGCGCTAACCTGGTATGTCTTTTTCCTCTTGCAGATTGATGAGATGCTCCGGAGTTGAAGTTACCCCGAGAGGAGGAGTTCAGCTAAGTGTTTGAATCTCGTACAGTTTTCGAGTAAGCAGAGATATGTAGAATGCTTACTAATGTCTTCTCCTCTGTTCTTTTCCCTTTTCTTAGGAAGCGGCGTGCCGAGATGAAGATGACACCTCTGTAGCTGCCCACATGACTGGAGGAGCGATGGATGGGAGCTGGATGCTCAGCAAGCTAAGGCTATTATTAATGGTGCTCTTGCTCTTGCAGGGGCGCTGGGCACGGAAGAAAGGAGCAGGCCTTCAGGAGACCAGTCCGAGCATAGTGAGTGTCACGCTGTAGGTGCAGAGAAACGCAAAGTGTGTTTCTCGGCCTGGGCATGGTTTAAATAGTCTCTAGGTACCCAAGTTATCCGTGGGTTGAACCACACCCAAAAGGCTAGAGTGCATATGCAGTTCCAGGAACTGGAATATGTGGGGGCATCCATCTTGCCCTCTATGCACTACAAGTCCAATGCCATCCTAGGGAAGTGTGTGATACTGGCGACACAGGCACCAAGTCTGACTCCAAGTGGGTCTTTGGAAGGATGTAGAGACCCTTAGGGGCCATGCAGGTGATTGTGGTCTGGCTCCAGCCTGATATCTCAGAGGGCTGGGGGCAGGAATCATGACATAGAGTGAAGGCAGGCCCAGCTGTGCTGTGTAGCCAGGTCTCGGTAATGGCAAGGATATCGAGGTCGAGGTTGGTGATGAGTTGGCGGATTTCAGTGGCATGTGCTGGAATAGATCTGGCATTGATTAGCACGCATTGCAAGTTGGTGGGTGTCTGAGATTGTTTAGTGTTATTGATAACTAGTTTGGTTGATAGAGTGTTAGGCGGTGCCAGGGGTGATCTGCATGGAGCGTGTGTAATCGCTGACCTGGGTGTGCCTGTGGTCAGTGGGGTGTCTAGGCTGGCCTGTGGTTTGGTGAATGGGTGTCTGGAGCAGAGACCTAAAAAGTTGTTCCTGGTGCTGATGGATCTTGGGCGTATAGTAGATCCTGTAGGATTTTGGTGGGCTGCTATGATGTGCTTTATACACATTCACCGGTTTATTCCATATTTGTGCGCATGTTCATTCTACGAAGGCCAAATTTTTTTCAGGAAACCCTAGAAGTTCTTCAGCTCTGCAAGTAAGTGTCGGTTCTTGCTGCTTATTGTTGACATATTCTGCTCCTTCAATCACCCAATAGGGTTGCTTTAGACAGTTGGTGTTGGTCAGGTCAGACTGGTTTTGCATTTCAGGGCATCTGAATCAACAAGTTGTAGATGTACATTGCGTGCCTGGAAAGTGCCTTTAGGTGAATCAGGCATTGTGCCTCTATAATTGGTGCTTCCTGTGCTACTAGAACTTTGGCTGCCCCAGATGCGTGCAATATTAATGAGCACACATAGCATTTGCTATTAGTTGTTTGCCTACCCACTGCACTCATGACGGAGTACCAACTGTTCGAGTGCGCAGGATAATGGATATCTTAAACCGCATCCAGGCCTAGGCCATGGTATGCATCATATTTGTGTCTACGCGCTTGTCTTTTCATTCTGTCATGGCACGATATATATCTTCTGGACAATCTACTCATGCTGACTGAAGTATTATCATTACCAATTATGCTACAAAAGAGGTTGTTAATAGTTGGAAGTAATATTTTAAACATTCTACTCGTGCATACAGTCATACAGGGACTGGTGTCATTTGTTTGTGATATATTATACATATATATGGTTGTGTTTTCTCGTTCAGTTAAACTAAAGGATATGCTTTCATTCAGGCTTTCAGTCATGCTCAGGCTCGGGGTAGGGCCCCGCCCTTTTAGATGGCTCGCCCAGATAAAAGATGACCCCAATATGTTCAAAACAAAAACATAAGGAAAGCAAACAAAATGGCCCTAAAATGTAGCCCACACTGATATGAATACATTCTAGTAGAACTATAAACATTTCTATTACTATTCATTGAACAATTAGACGTTGAAATCCTCATCTTTTTTTACTTGTAACAGGAACAAGAATGGGTTGGGCAAGAGAAGGGGAGGTGAGAGGGGGATGAGAGATGGAAAGAGAGAGAGAGAGAAAGAGTTTTGTTTCGTTCACAGGTCTTAAATGTTTAGAAGCAATGCATATTTAACTCTATTTTACATGCACTTACATTGTCAGCATTAAGCTAGGTGGGGTGAGGATACTGGTTGTGTCAGTTTTAAGGTGCTGCGGTTGAATTCCATGGGGCCCTGCGAATTTCAGAGAGGTGTATCCAATATCGAAGCTTCTTCACCTTTACTGCGAGACGGGTGGAAAACACAACCTCGTAGGATCCATGGAACCTTGGATTGTTACATTTTTGCACAAAACATCTGACTTACACCAGCTCCCCCGACAACAGTGTTTGGGTAGGAGCTGTGTCAGCCGGTGTAACCGTAATGTTTTGGGCGTCATCCGGGTGATGTGGTGCGAGTTGTTGTGAGACGCATTTGATTGTACATATTAGATTTGTTAAATATGCCTTGGATTCTTCCCCCAGAATTGTTACAGCTCTATGGGCATCTGATGCCCGCCTCACAGGGTAGATGGGCATCTACATGTGTCTGCCAGTCACAATCTCATGGGGTGAGAGGTGATGATCTTTGCTGGGCTGATTGCAGAAATTGAACAGGGCAAGGGCAGGTAGTATACCCAGTTGTTTTTCAGGGTGTTGCATAATTTAGAGAGCCTTCTCTTGAGGAGGCTGTTTATTCGTTCCACAACACCATTCGCTTGGGGGTGATGAATGGAATACATACAGTGTTTAATAACCAATAGTGCTGTGATTTCTTTAAAAGAGTTAATTGAAAAAGTGAGTGCCATTTTCAGATCTCCGAACAACACATACCCCCCATCAGGGGAATACCTCACGTAGGAGGAACTTTGCTGCACACTTGGAATCTGGGTGGGAACATGGACCAGTCTCAACCCATCATGAAAACGGACACACAACCACAATGAGATATCGTGCTCCATTGCATCTCTCTCCCAAGTCTGTGTAATCAATATTGAGCTCGCAGAACACCCCGAAGGGGCGGGCAAAGTACCTTGCAATGTGCGAGGGGTCATTCCGGTGCTAAACACTTGGCAGGTGGTGCATTGCATAACCATCGTTGAGAGGTGTTCCTGGAGATTAGGTATAAACCAATGTTCCTGTATGTCTGCTGCAATATGTTGTTTGGAGCTGTGAGAGGGGTAGTGGAACTGCTCAAAAGCGGTGTGTAATAGTTCCACAGGCATCACTTCCTTTCCAGTGCATTGTTGCCTCCATTAGAGGTCAGTTGGAAACTGGTCACACCCACTTTTGAGGCAAATTTTTCTTTCTTCAGGTGGTGGCCTATGCTGAAGCTCTATTATCTGTGCTATAGGAAAGGCTGTGTATGGGTCTGAGTCTGGCCTCGTAGTGATGACTGCAATGACATACTCAGCAGCAGTGTGGGCACCGGCAGATATGCTGCTGCTTTGCTGCCGCATTGACAGCTGCATTTCCCATTGAGATTTCGTCAGTGTTATTTGTGTGGGCTGTGCATTTGACAACCGCCACTACAGATGGTCCTGCAAGGGTGGAAATCAGGGTACTAAGTAGCGCAGCATGTTGCACTTGGGAACTGTCTGCCTGCTTGAAACCCCTCCTTCTCCATTGTTAAAGACCAGCATTCACCGTTGTGGTGAAGTAGGCAGATTCTGAGTAAATGGTGGCAAAAGACCCCTTTGACATCCGAAGCGCTTCAATAAGTGCTATCAGTTCTGCCACTTGTGCTGAGTAATGCATGGCCAATCGATTCATTACTATTGTCCCATAGTCACCAGCTTCTAGGTGCACCACTGCTGCCCCAACATGTCTCTGCCCCGTGTCCTGGTCATTTGTCGCTGACCCATCAACAAAAAGTACCTCGCCCTCCTCTAAACGGCTTTTTTTGGTTTTGGGGATATCATCTTCCTCGCCCTCCTAAGTGTCACAGTCACGCAGATGTGCACAGTGCCATCAGGAACGTGGCAGGGTTCACTTTTTTACATCTTACAACATGGATGTGTGGGCTTCAGAGAATAATCGTGTATGTTGATGCCCGCTGGGTGATGAGAGTGGACTTGGATCATTTTATGAAGAGCAAATTCTGAGTGCTCCACATAGAATGTCACTGAGCACCCCATCACAATTGTGGAACTCTTCTCAATTGCAAAGGCAGCTGCGCCAAGAGCTTGTCCGCATGCAAATTTCCCCTGCATCACTGAGTCTAGTATACCATTGTAGTAAGCCAGTGGCTTGTGGGCCATTATGCTCTTTTGCATTAGTAGCCCTGTCATAAGTATACCATTGGAGTTTTAGAATATGTAAAACTCCTGTGTGTAGTCTGGGGTGGCAAGAACAGGGTTATAGAAATCCCTTTCTTTAGATCATTGAAACTTTGAATTATGTTTACTGTCCACTCTATTTTACTGTTTTCTTTTTGTTCTTCCTTGAGGCCCTGTACGAGTGGCCTCGTGTATACTGTGTAATCCAGAATCCAGCCCTGCAACAGTTACATCACTCCAAGAATGTATGTATGTCTTTTACTGTAATTGGTCTTGGTGTGGCGTGCACTGTTGCTACGCTGTCAGGTATAATTCTTATGCCGCCTGCAGAAATGAGCTGTCCTAAATACTGGAATTTGGCCTTGTCAACTTAGTACCCTTTGCAGGCTAGCAATTGCAATAGGGCAATGGAGTCTCTGCGACAGTTCTGTTCGCTGGCGCTGCACACCAATAAATCGTCTACATACTGAATTACTGTGCTGGGTACCTGTATGTTCAGTAAATCTTCATGCAGAATTCTGCTAGAGATACTGGGACTCTCACAGTACCCTTGGGGCAAACAAGTATGATCATAGCACTTTATACCATGTGTGAATGCTGTGAGTGTGGGTGCAGGGGTACTGAGAAAAAGGCATTCTTCAAATCAAACACTGTACAATGGGTTGCTTCCTTGAGGATACTGCACAAAATGGATGTCGGGTTTGGAACGAGTGGACATTCTTTCTGTACTATGTCATTGAGGGGGCAGAGATCCTGGATCATCCTCCAACTGCCCCTGATGCCTTTTAATGGGGTATATGGCCATAATGAATGGTGAGGCAGAGAGTACTATGATCCCTTGGTGTAGTAAGGCTTGTATTGTGTCTCTGATCCCCTCTTCCACCTCCCAGGATAATGGGTATTACTTCACTGGGGGTAACGCTGCTCCATTTTTTTTGTGTGATTCTTACTGGGGTCACTTCTTTCAGCATCCCTACATCATGTGGGTTTGTTGTCCATAATTGTATGGAGACCTGTTGGAAGTCTGTTTGGCTGAACCGGGGTAGAGTTGCAACAGCCATGAGTTGGATCTGTACACTTCGGTACTGTATCATTATCTCACCGGGGATCATTATTCCAAGTATTATTTCTCTGTCATCGTTGTTGTCCTCAAAAGGTTCGACATCTGTCAACTCCTTGAGGGGTACAGTGGGATTGATGCATGCAACTGTGTGCCACTGGCAACCCTGAGTATCTGTACCTAGGACCATCATTAATTTGGCCAACAGCAGCAGACCGTCTAGTTTCCAGGGAGAGTATTGTCCCTACAACTAGTTCTGGGGACACCACGGGCCAAATAATGAAATCAGTGGGTACTCTCCAGCAAGTTTTGGTAATTTGGGGAACGGCTTGTGTGAGCACTGTGACACTGTAGATGATCATGTCAGGGTTGACAGGGATGCCTCGTACCACCATGTCACGTGCCATGGCATATATCACAAGCATTGCCCTCATTGATCACATGCCAGGTGTTACACAGATGACATTAATAAATAAGCAAAAAAGGAAATCCAGGAGGCTAAACAGCAGGCCTGAATCACTGTATGAGGAAAAAAACCTTTCCAGCCTTGAGTAAAGAAGTGTTCCCTTGGCGACCGCTAGTTTTGGCTGTAAAACAAAGTAAACTAAATGTGCACTTAGAAGTGATTGTGCTAGGTTGTCAGCATGAGTTTATCCCAAAACTGTGTGGCTGCTACACAGATGCAATTTAAGTAAAAAAAGAGGTTTGGAAAAGTTACTCAAATGCGCCAACCTATAGTTAAGTAGCTTCTTTAAGAAGATTTCTTTTTGTTTAACTGATTATCTGTGCCTAACTATATCTCTCTCAACATGTGTTTTGTTTTAATTTTGAAAAGTGTAAGAATGTAAGTAGCGAATCTAGTGATACACATTTGGTGTGTGGGTAGTGGGCCTGTTCTTGGCAAAGGCAAATGTGTACTCCGATTTGCTTATTGGGCAATGCGGCATGGGCAAAGCCAATGACACATGGATTTGGAGACTGGCCATCGCTGCAAGCCATGAGCACTGGCTTTTGGTTACATTATTAGGGTACAGTGGACACTGAGCTAGGATGCAAGGTAGGTGCAGTGAATAAAAGGGGTGTTTTGGTTTGGCTGGGGTCACAGTGGAGCTTTATGCTGTAGGCCGTAGGCAATTGAACTATGATTTCCATCCCCAGCATGCACCGCTGACAATGACAGACGTAAGTATGTGTTGCAAAAAATATATTTTTGGAGGTTTATAGTTCGTATATATGAAAAGAGGAATTATTACTAACTTACATGCAGTGAGGTAACACCATGAAACATTTTGACTTATAAAAACCTATTCAATTGACAGAAAAAACATTGTTAAAGCGATATTACAGTTAAGATGCGTCCCACCCTTTGGACTCCTCTGCTCCAGTGGTTAGCTAGTGGTGTCCCACTTTGCCATCCCTTGGCATTTCCCTCCTGGGTTCTCATGAGCACTTGCCCATTCGTACTGCCCCTTCTATTTATGCACTTCTCTCACTGCACAATGCATATGTGCATTTATAGGAACATTGTGTACAATTTGTATAAGTAAGGGAAATGCAGATGCAAAAGATTTTTGGAAGATAGTTAAGTTGTAAGCCAATATATGGAATAAAGCCACAATAACCATATACCAATGACACGCCAGTCATGTGATTCATTTCCCAAACAAGTCTGGTTTATTTTCATAGTATTTCAGTTGGTCCACCGGGTCTCGAAAACCCACGACATGTGCTCACGAACAGCTTGAGAAGATAGAGAGCGAGCCTTTGGTAAAGAGGTAATATATATACATAACACATCAACATTGTACAGCATTATTCGGTCCGCCCATAAACATGACATACAAGCTAGGGTTCAGTAATTGACACTTATGCACGTAGCTTCATTCAGTCTAAACATTCGGTATTTCTAGTCCAGGCTGCAGAGACAGCTTACTGTTTTGGGCAACACGGGGCACTGGCACAGGGAAAGATATCATGTTCTAGCAGGGAGACATTCCAACAATGTTATCTATTTATTAAGTTCTGAAGTAGAGAAAATACCATCTTTCATGGAGGAGCACTCTTAGTCGCACATGATTCTTATTTAACTGCTCTCTACAATTGCGTTTGCAAGACAGGCTGGCACCTGGATTGCTGATTAGTCGCTGCTTGTGTACAACTCCAATTTATTTATGCAGGATTTAACATTCCTGCCTACACTAGCATTTAGAGTTCAAACTGTGGCCTCGCACTGTGTGTAGACCTGAAGCACAGAATATATTTGCAAAAGGTGTTCAAGAAAAGAAAATTGTGGGCAATTACAGAATGGACTCCCAATGGTCACATTCAGGTTATCATGGTTTGCAATGTTTGTCACAAATGCCATTTGCTTATGGCCAACGTACAAAACATACCATTCAGGTTGGGCGATTGCATTACAGTTTCACAAACCCTACTTTTGGCCTTAGGCCAATAGTGTCATCCATACATGGCATCCTAATCAGACCAACTGCCACTTTCCAAACCACCCAAGTCACTATCATAATCATTATCAGAAATATTGATAACCATAAACTCTTTGATTATTTCATTTTCTTGTTTGAGACCATTATTTATCATAGTCTGTTTGGGTTTTCGCATTTAGTTACTAATTATCTCTATACATTCATTCGTGATTATGGAGCAAATGGCTGGCAGACATTGTATGCAACAACAGCAAAGTATGAGGATACTGAGAATCATAATTAAAATGGAGATCAATTTCTATCCCCAGGATCGTAACAGTTCCCAGAACCATGCACTCATATTTAAATTCCATCCACCTGTGGGAACATGAATTTCAAAACTCAGAACATGTAACCTTTTGATTGCTTCAAATATCGTAGGGGAGGAGTCGCTTACAAAAACACAGCACGCTGATCCCACTAATTTGCATACACCTCTGCAGTCAGCCAAAATAATATCAAGAACTATTCTATTCCGAAGTGCAACTAGTCTAATTGCTTTTTGTTCTAGTGTCATGTTGTATAATATGTCAGTGGTTTCATTAATTGTTTTCTCTAACACTCTGGACAATTTTCTAATATTCCATGAATTTATGGCCTGTCCCCAGAAAGGTATACAAGATTTGGCTATGTCGCCGAAAATTTGCAAAGTAGCGTCATTTCGTCGAGGCCGAGATCTGGAGATGTTTGTTATTTGTTGGTTTGTAGCGAGAAATACAATAGGTAAAAATATCTCTAAATAACAGTTACCTTCCCAGTTTCTAGGTAGCCATGGATAGGCTTGACCCCCAAATACAAAATAAACAGGACTTCCAATGTATAGTGTTTTTTCTTCATGTTTAAGCCCAGCAGTATTCATACACCTGGTATATGTACCCATTGTTTGTTTGTTTGTTTGTTTGTTTTGTTTATTTGTTTGGTAATGCGCACCAAGCCCTTAGGTAGACGGGCGCAACAGAAACAAGAAGTCTTAAAACTTAGTTACAGTACAAGGTAGCAATACATAGAGCAGTGATTGCAGTAGGAGCAAAAATACAGGTACAAGATACATTAAATACAAAGCAATGGTCTTGGTAAGTCATGGAGGCATTATCACGAGTATGAATATATGCACACATACATATACAGATATTTATATACAACCTTACATGTCTACGTTGACGTATATTCATGGTGCATACAAATATGACAGAGCAGACAACCATGCGTGTATAGTTAACCAATCCACAGTGTAGTTTGAGTGAACAAAGGGTCGTGTAGAGGCTGGAGAGTAAGAAGTGTAGTTCGGCAGTTAGGTGTTGTTAGTGTGCAGCCAATTGAGTATCTTATTTCTGAATATAGGGTAGGGTTGTTCTAGTCTGAGGTCAACTGGTAATTTGTTCCAACATTGTTCCGCTTTAACAGGGAAACTGGTTCCTCCTGCTGTCGAGCGTTTGAACCTAGGAATCTCTAACATAAATTAGTTAGCAGATCTCGTAGGGCGGGTAGCTGTTCTGGTAATTTTATCCATAAAGTATGGGGGTGCTAGGTTATTCAGGCATTTGGAGGTGAGGGATGCTGTTTTGAGGAGAATTCTGTCCGTTATTTTCAGCCAGTTAACCTCCTTCCTGAATTCGGTAATATGCTCTCTGTAAGGGATGTTACAGTAATCTAATCTTGACATGATAAGAGTGTTGGCTAGTGTGGTGCAGCTCGCTCTCGGGAGGTATGGTCTTGAAGCTCTGATGAGTTTGCAAGTGTACGTTGTGGATGAGGCAAGGGAATTGACTTGCTTTTTGAGAGTGAGAGAGGAGTCTAATTAGAATCCTAAAGTTTTAACTACAGACATCACCTTGAAAGGGTTGTTATCAATGTTGAAGTATGTGTAGTTTGGGCTGAGTTTTTGGATATTGGCTTCAGAACCTAAGATTAGTAATTCCATTTTTTCGTTATTCAGGCAGAGGCCATGGGATGCCATCCATGCCTGAATGAGGGTGTATATTTTGTTCACCAAGGCTGAGTCAGCCTCGAAGTTGCCCGAAAGGGGTATGAGGATCTGTATGTCATCTGCATAATTAGTCTTGGTGACACCCAGTCTATCCAACTTGTCAAACAGAGTCTTGGTGAAGATATTATACATAGTAGGGGAGACGCAGGAACCTTGTGGGACCCCGCAGGTTATTTTAATGGGGTCGGCAGAGGCTGAAGTAGAGAAGACTCTTATGGTCCGGTTAGCTAAGAAGGATTGGACCCATGTTATAGCATCTTTGGTGAAGTTGGCGGCAGATTGGAGGTGGTTGCATAACACTACATGGTCCACCAAGTCAAACGCTGCCGACAAGTCCAGTAGGAGTAGCAACGCTATTTTTTCATTATCCTTTAGTTCTTCAATTTGTGTCTTAAGGTCTAACAGTGCTGTTTCAGTGCCATGGAGAGGACGGAAGCCCGATTGTCGTGAGCCAAGTGGGTGGTTGGCTTCTAGATAGTCCTGAATTTGTATGTAAGCAGCTCTATCTAAAATTTTAAGTAGAAATGGCACAGTGGTGATGGGTCAGTAATTGGTAGGGATAGTGGGGTCCAGGGTTTGTTTTTTTAAGTAATGGTAGAACCCAGGATTCTTTAAGATTGGCCGATACTGTATTAGTTTTAAATGAGGAGTTTATCAGCTTGGAGATAAAAGGGACTAGGTCTCTAGCTGCATCCTTTATTTTCTGTGCTGGGCACGTGTCACCTTTACAGTTAGAAGGTTTAAGGGAGAGTATTATTTTTTCTGTTTCAATTATGGAGATAGTCTTGAATCTAAAGGGTGTGGTTGTCCTAGTCAGCGAAGATTGACTAGTTTGTTGGTCAGTGAGTGGTAGTGAGGCCTTTTTTTTGTAATTTTGCATTGTAAGGACAAGATTTTATTCGATAGAGCATTTTGTATGTTAGCACACCATGCTTTATCCTTTGGGACATTGTCTACCGGTTGAATTGGGGATTCTAGTTTGCGGAGGACGGAGAATAATTCTTTAGTGTTGGATTTAGCTTTCTCAATCCTGTCATTGAAGGTGTTCTTTTTGGCTTTGGTTATTTCTTTTTTGTACATTCTCGCAAATTCTGTTAGGTTATTTTTGTTATTTTCAGAGGGGGAGTGACGCCAGATAGACTAGAGTTTCCTTTTTTGTGATCTTAAGGATTTGAGTTGGGGGGTGAACCAGGCATTCAGGCGCGCTACTTGCCTAGCTTTGCACAGTTTGACAGGAGCAATCCTGTCCAGTTCCTTAGTCATAGCATTGTTAAAGGTATTTACCAATGCGTCAGGGTTGTTATTTTCCATTCCAGAAATGGCAGGGAGGAGAAGAGGGATACGTTTTTCAGCAGTGATGTCCTTCTTACTTCTGGTAGGGAGAGGCGGTGCCATATTATTAGGCTTGGGGCTCAGGAGGTCTAATGCAGCAGAGAAATTTATTAAGTAATGATCTGTCCAAGATTGTGGGACAATATTGGTAATGTTGATGTTGCAGTTTAGTTCGGATACCCAGTCAAGGGTCCTTCCTTTGATATGCGTTGGTGAGAGGACTTTTTTGCGTAAGACTGTGGCCATTTAGTAAGGCAGCAATAGATTCAGCATGCTTGTTGTCGGTATCATTAAAGCCTAGATTGAAATCTCCCAACAGTAGTGTTTGGGAGTGATCTTTGGTGTTGTCAGCTAGAAGGCTGGTTAGGTCGTCTTTGAAGGTGCCTAGAGGCCCAGGGGGTCTATATATCAAATGGATAGTTAGAGTACGGTTATTGGAGAGGGGCAATTTGGCGGTTAGTACTTCACAGGATGTAAAAGGAGCTGAGGTGGCAAGAGAACCATTGGATGAGAACCATTTTTTGCAGACAAAATGGGACAGAATGTGGACTATGGTTAATAGTGTAGGAAGGAGGCATGGCATCCTGATTACCCACTGGAGCCATTTTGAATGTAATCAGCGACTGGTACGGTCTAGAGAGTCTATCGTTGGGATTGGTCGAGGCAGTGTTCATTTTACTCTTGTTTGTAAATACAGAACACCGTAATGGTGTCAATACCAATCTCTCAAATTCATTTATATTAGTTCCATCAAAGTTTCCAGTGACACTATTATTCCATTTCCCAAAGAATAGAGCCCTTAGTGCAGCATAACAAGCAGTACTCACGGGTAAAGGATGTATATACCAACCCATTCCTCTTTCTCCATGCTGGGGTAAATGCGAACACACCCAACAATTAGATCAGTTAAAAATTGCATGTGTCATATTCATAATCAATAACAGAGTATTGTTATCATAACCTTTTCTGTGTTTCACATCTCGTGAAGGGAGAGTGTAAGAAAGCACATGTGCAGGGGTCATAGTAGGGGCAGCAACGGTAGGCAATAGATTATTCATTAGATACATATTTTCCAAATACCAGGTCATTGGAATCAGAGTAAATAAGATGCAGATGAATACGATGATCAGTAAGATTTTCATAGACCAAGTCTTTCTCGGAGCAGGCTCAATGTCAATAGTTCTAATGATTTTTCATCAGCGCAAGGGATAACAGGAGCCAATACTTACGGCACAGTCAAAAGGGATTTTGAAAAGTTTCTCAGCGTCCGTAGAGAAAAGCCTTGCTGTTAAGCTTTTGTCAGTGAAGCGGCAACACAGGTATCAGTAGAAGTTCAGGATGCAAGCAAGTTCAATTCAGCCTGCTAAAGACGGCAGCAAGCTAGTGTTTACCTCAGAGGCTCCAAAATGCAGGAGCAAGTATCAATATCAGGGTTCCATAGTGTCGATACCTTTGCCCCCGCTTGTCCGTGCTAGGTTGCAAAGCCCTTCACTTTTTCAAAGTTAGCACCGGGTAATCATGTGTCAGAGCTTTCATCCAATACAGCTCATACACTCCCTTTCCCTAGGCCTCCATTTCCAGCCTCTCCATGAGCCAGAAACAAAGGCTGTTGCAATTACTTTGAATTTGGGACTCAGATTGTACCTCATAGCACCAGGTACAGCGTGATTGATGAAAAGTGCACTGTTGTTGTTTACAGCAGATGCAGAAACTGGTAATGATGAAGCAGCAAGCAAACAAGGTTGAGGTAAGGTTTGTTCCAAAAGCACTGATGTTTTGGATTTTCTTGCAGTCTCCCCAGGCTCCTCATTTGGTTCAGGAAGTAGTTTCAGCTGGATTTTGGTGATGTCTTTGTGATCAATTAAAGCTGGTTCACTCTGGAAATTGGAATCATCAGTCTCTTTTTCATGCAGCAAAGGATGCTGGATTCTTTTTGTCTGCATTGCATGTATCCAATGCTTGCAATTGCTCACTCGAACAGCAGTCTGCGTGGCCAAGAGCATCTGATATGGCCCCTTCAAGTGAAGATTTTCTCTCAAAGTTCTTGACCAGCACCCAATCACCTGGTTGCAGACAATGACCTGGGCCTGTGTATCTGAGAGGAAGAGCCTCCTGCACCTGCTGATGAATAAAACGCAAGTTCTGAGTCAACTGTTTACAATATTCAGTAAGCAATGGATATTCTATGTCCCTTAACTTTCTTGGACATGGCACATTCCATACATTGGCGGGTCTCCCCATCACAATCTCATAGGGGGAGAGACCAGTTCTTGATTGCACAGTCGTACGTGTTGACAACAAGGCTAATGGTAAAGCACCAGGCTAATTCAAGTTACTCTGCATGCAAATTTTAGCCAGCTTATTTTTCAAAATACTGTTTTGACGTTCCACAAGACCGGCACTCATCGGATGTCTGGCAGAATGGAATCGTTTATCAATTTGAAGACCAGCACAAATTTGGAGTACTACGGCAGCTATAAAATGTGGACCATTATCGGACCATATAACACGTGGTAGCCCGAACATTGGGAAATATTCCTTTCACCTAGATTTTGCTGTGGACATGGCTGAACAGTCTTTAAGGGGATAGGCCTCGACCCATTTACTAAATGCACAGACCACTACAAAAACATACTTATAGTTCTGGCATCGCTCCATTTCTATACAATCGAAGTGAATTACTTCGAACGGCATTGAGGGAGGACCATAGCTCCCTTTTTTGTGTCACTGTTCCCAATGTTGTGTTGTGAACAGGTCATGCAATTCTGAACCAATCTCTCACCAGTTTTTGTAATGTTGTCACTGTACCATACAGAATCGAGGTGCTGACACATTTTCTTTGCACAAATATGTGTTGGACCATGGGCCATAGTAACCATTGTCATTACATATGCATTTGGCAACATCCATCTACTGTTTTCTTTGTCTATCCAAAAACCCTCGGGATCTAATTCTGCTAGACCCTCGGACCATTTTTTTATCTCATCAGCAGTAGCCTCTGTTTGTATTTCTTTTACATTTCCAATTCCATCATCTATCATGCAGGACAATCTGTGGATTCGAAATACATTCTTGTGTGTAAATCAATGGGAGTTTGTTTCGCAACTCTGTCTGCAAATGTGTATCCCTTTCCTACGTCACATTACTTTTTTATGGGCATTACATTTCATTATCGCTAATCGGTTAGGAAGCGCAAGTGCTGACAACAGCGTCACTATCAAAATGACATGTTGAATTTTGTTTCCATGGGAGGTCAGAACACCTCTTTCAGCCCATAATCGTCCAAAGTTGTGGACCGCCCCAAAGGCTTACTGACTGTCTGTATATATGTTTACACTAAGGTTTTCAGAAATTTCATATGCTCTCATCAAGGCTATTATTTCCACAGCTTGCGCTGAGTTATGTGGGATTAGTTTACTCTCTACAATAGTTTTCAGTGTGGTAATGGCGTAAGCAGTAGTTGATGTGCCATTTTGTAATTTAAAGCAGGAGCCATCACAAAATAATTCTCCATCTGGCTCTTTCAGGGGTGTATCGGTTAAATCAATTCTTCTTTTTGTCTCTTGCTCAGTTATAATTAAGCAATCATGTGATATTTTCCACTCACTTGTTGCTTCACTTGGAGGCGGCAATATGTCTGCTGGATTCAAAGAGCAACATCTCTTAATTTGGATATGCTGTTGCAAATAGGATCAGTTTGTATCTTGTTAATCGGGCAGAAGTGAGATGTTGCGTCTGTGTTCTATTTAATAGAACATCTGCTGAATGGGGTACCATCACGGTTAAAGAGTGACCTAAAACAATCCCCTGGGTTTGTTTTACTGATGCAGCAGCAGTAGCAACAGCTCACAAGCAGCGTGGCAAAGCACATGCAACAGGATCCAATGTGGAAGAAAAATAACGGCATGGTCTATTTTTGCCCCCTTGTTCCGAGTCAAAACAGCCAAAGCACATCAATTGCTTTCATGTACAAACAACATAAAACACTTTTCATAATTTAGCGTGCACAAAACTGGAGCTGAACATAGCGCAGCTCTGAGCAGGTCAAAAGCTTCTTGATATTCTATGTTCCATGGCAAAGGTAAGGTAACCTCCTTCCTTGTCAATGCCACTATGGGATTCACAATCATCGCAACGTTTGGAATCCACTGTCTACAATATGAAGCCATGCCAATTAAAGCCCTGGCTTCCTTCTGCGTATTTGGAATAGGCATACCAGAGGTGCTTTCTATACGTTCTGGTCTCAATCTCCTTCCCTCCTTCAATAGGTGGTAGCCAAAATGGGCCACCTGCTGTCGACAATACTGGAATTTCTTTAATGAAGCTTTGTGTCTGTGTTCTGCTAAATGCTTCAATAATAAGACAATACCCTCCTTGCAAATGTCCTCTGAATCTGCTGCTATTAGCAGATCGTCAATGTATTGCAAAGAATATGTAGCCTGTTGGTAATTCAAGCATGTCTAATTGTTCTTTCAATGCTCACTGTAAATATTTGGACTTTCAGTGTAACCTTGCGGAATACGTGTGAATGTGAATGGGCGTCCTCCTAAGGTGAACGCAAATAAGTATCTACTGTCTGAATGAACGGGAATGCTAAAAAATGCATTTTTCAAGTCAATTACGCTAAAATGTGATGCAGAGGCTGGAATCATATTCAAAATTGTGGTGACATCGGGACTAGCAGGAATTGCAGATCAACATTTTTTTTGATTGCGCGTAAGTCAATTATAAAACGTTACGGGATTTCATTACCGCCTTTCTTGTAAACTGGAAGAATCAGGCTATTACATACACTTCCTGATATTTCTTCAATTACATTTTTAGTAATCAAATCTGATACAATGCTTTTCAGGGCTTGCTCACGTTCAGTTGAGATTTTGTATTGCGGAATGGGTGGTAATGTAATTCCTTCTTTCAGAACAACTTTAATCGGTTCTATTTTCAAAACACCTACATCATTGTCATTGACTGCCCATATATTAGTCAGTACTTTACTTAATTCAGTTGGCAATGGTAAAGACATAAATTGTGATACGGGGGTCTGTTGTGGTGAAATCGTCAAGTACACTCCATCAGATGAACAATAAAATACTGCATTCAATTTCTTCAACAGATTAAATCCCAACAAATGCTCGCCACAATTCATCGTCAAAAGAAATGGACAAGATTCAGTGAATGGACCCAATGTGATTGCCACTGGCTCTGAGACTGGATTAATTACAGGTGTACCTGAGAACCCTACTGAAACATTGCTATGCCCTGACAGCGCTGTTTCTGGAACCCGCTGATAGTCAATTGAACATTTCTGTGCACCTTTGTTCACTACAAAAGTATACTCCCTATTCCCAAACTTCATTTCTACGTAGGGCCCTTTCTGATGAACGGGAAAAGGCACTGGTTCCAAACCCTGCTTCGGGCTGCCCTAGGGGAACAGTACATCATCAGATGTAAAGTCTCCAGAATAATATGCATTGGTGGGATTATCAAAGATATTCACACTATTCATGGTGTTCTGTTGCTACTTCTGATTAACCTGTAATTGTGACTTAAACTGACTTCTGTTCTGGCCCCCATACCTGAATGACCTCTAAATGGCCTTCTTGAAATAGTTCCATTCAATCTCTGAAATTGCGGGCACTGTGCTCCCCAATGGCTTTCGTGTCTGCAATAGGGACCCCTAGGCATGTTAGATGATAGTGCAAGTTGGACTCTTGATTTTGCGTTTCCGCCACCTCTGTTTCCTCTTGCTACCTGCTGTAGTAATACTCTAGTTTTCAAGTCTCCCTTCTTCCTTACTTCGTTATCCTTTTCTGGATTCACATGATTTTCGTGATATTGGGCCATGTGTAATACTTCAGATCGTGATTTAGCTTGCCATGCACTTTCAGATGTCATTATTAATGTCTGAATGTCCGGTAGTAATCCTTGCACAAATTTATCAACAAACAATCTCTTTCCAGGTTCAGTATTTAGATCTTGACCACTAAAATCTGCAAATACCTCTTCAAATCGAATAAAAAATTCTGTCGCTTCTTCCGATTTACCTTGTAAACAAGCAGTTAATTTATCCCAAACAATTCTCTTCTCGGGCACTAAAGTTTTCAATTTCGATACTATCCATGAGGGTAAAGTTAAAATCACTTGTGGAGGTTTCTCTCCAGCCTTTCTCTCACTATCAATTCTAATCAAATTCTCCCATGTGTCACCTAGCATTGGTGCATCATTTATACTTCTAATTTGTTTCCACATATTAACAGGTAGAGTTACAGGGAACAGTAAATCAATATCACTCAATGTAAAAACAGATGAATTCAAGACAGATTCAATTTCCTTATAAAAACTAGTGTGCTTTTTCCTCATATTAGGGAATGTCTGTTTTATAGTATTCACTTCTTGCCTGGAAAAGGGGACATGTACAAACTGTGCAATATAATGAGCTTCTATTGTACGTGCTGGGGTCTGTCCTACGGCAGGAATTTCAACTTTCGGAACCAACGTGTGAGGCACCTCTCTCATGGGTAACTGCGAAGTAGGGGACTCTGGATCTGAGTGTCTATTAAGCAACAAAACTAAATCAAGAGATAAAGCATCAGTTCCCGTGTCAGGCAAAAATTCTCTTTTATAAATCATCATCAAATCAGCAGGACAACAAACCTTCTTTTTTCATGTACTCATCTTGTAAATATTCCACCATAACCTGTAACACTTTTCTCTGCATTTCCGGTGAATATTGACTAAACGTATCATGCACTTCAATCGGGGAAATGGCAACATCTGTATTCCACCTAAGCGCATCTCACATACAAATACGCATCTGAACATATGACATATGCGGTTCATGTTTACTCATTATATCTTCATGCAATCGGTCAAGTTCTCACTTAAACACAAATATTCGCTCTACATGTTCTCGTATTTTCGCCGCACTATTTCGTGAACGGGAAAGGACAATCAAATCATGCAGCTCTAGTGGTACAACTCGATTGTTTAAATCACTCCATACTTTAACAAGATAGTCACCCATATATTCTAACAATACCTGTTGTTCACCAACACCTCTATGATCACATATGGACCTTTACACAGCCACTTCATTGCCATCATCCTAGCTTCATCCTCTACTCGTCCTTGCCTTCAACATACGCGATGGAGCATCACACGGAGGGTCCCTATTCGGGCGCCATTTTAGTAAGACCATATATGGAATAAAGGCACAATAACCATATACTAATGACACGCCAGTCGTGAGGTTCATTTCCCAAACAAGTCTGGTTTATTTTCAGAGTATTTCAGTCGGTCCCAACACCTCAAGACATGTGCTCACAAACACCGTGAGAAGAGAGAGAGCGAGCCTTCGGTAAAGCAGTAATATATATACATAACACATCATCATTGTACAGCAATATTCGGTCCGCCCATATACATGACATACAAGCCAGGGTTCAGTAATTGACAGTTATGCAAGTAACTTCATTCAGTCTAAACATTCAGTATTTCTAGCCGAGGCTGAAGAGACAGCTTACTGTTTTGGGTACAAGGGGCACTTGCACGGGGAAAGATATCATGTTCAAGCTGTGGCCTTGCAGCATGTGTAGACCTGAAGCACAGAATATATTTGCAAAAGGCGTTCAAGAAAGAAATTGACGGGCAGTTACAAAATGAACTCCCAATGGTCACGTTCAGGTTATCATGGTTTGTAATGTTTATCACATGATGCGATTTGATTATAGCCAACATACAAAACATACCATTCAGGTTGTGTGATTGCATTACAGTTTTCACAACGTGGCAGTTGGTGTGTGGTAGCTTAGTATGGTCATAGGGCTATATGTACAGTTTTTGGAAGTGATTGGTGGATGGATCTGTAACTATTTGAAAGCAAGCATTGAGGGAGTGTTCAAAATATAAAATAAAAAAGAGTAGAAGGACTACCCTGCACGATAGTGTGCACCTGCCATTAGGGTTGTTTAATGATCCATGGTCTGGAAAGGGGTCTGTGGAGACCGTGGATAGTTATTAAGGTTCTTCAATTATGGTCCTTATTGTTTGCTAGATAAAAGCATTTGGGACAGAAAATTGTTTCTGTCCTCTTATATTTTTCTCTAGTATACAACTGTCCATTAACACCCTAGGTAGGGGAGCCATCCAATTAGGTGGCAAGGAACATGGGCCTGAACCGCCGGTACAAGCCCATGTTCCAAGCCGCCTGATGGTTGACTCTCTCCGTCACCATCTTACCCCCACCCTTCCTCCCCTTTTTTGTTATTATATTTGTTACCCCCCACTGCCCCTAGCCTACTTGGTTTCGGCGGTGCGGGGGCTGCTGCCACATTCACTTGTTCTCTTTGCCTCCTGCAGGCCACCATGGAAAGGGAAGAAGGGCTCCCTACAGAGCCCGACCACCTTCCCTTTCAATGGTGGCCATCTTGGAAAAGGATTTTCCTTAGTATAGCGGGACAATGTTTTTTCAGTGAATGTATATATTAATATGTTTTTAGTAGCACAACTTAACCATAATATCCCAGACTTTATATACATGTAACATAGAACATATTGAACCCCCAGCTACTGTTTTTGATGTCTGCAGACTGTGAGTATATCCGTGGACGGACGCGGACAACAGCAGCACTACCCAAAATCTCAGGGGGTATCTTAAATTGTTATATAGTGCAATATGAACAGTGCACAAGTTCAAAAACCAGCACACAAACACATTATATGCAGTAATAAATAAGAAATAGAACCTATATATCTAACACATCAACCATCCATTTAAATACCATATGTACGAAACAGAATATACCAAAATAAAAAAAAAAGATAGCCTTCAACATAATTACCTCACAGAAACTGCACAACTAGGAGCAAAAGCAGATCTACAGACCAGTAAGAATACAACTTACCAGAAGCTAGTAAGTGCACTTCATTTTTCTTACATATTTCTAAACTTTCTGTATTATATTCAATAAAAGTAATATATACCCCCCAAAATCTCAGGGGGTATCTTAAATTGTTATATAGTGCCATATGAACAGTGCACAAGTTCAAAAACCAGCACACAAACACATTATATGCAGTAATAAATAAGAAATAGAACCTATATATCTAACACATCAACCATCCATTTAAATACCATATGTACGAAACAGAATATACCAAAATAAAAAAAAAAAGATAGCCTTCAACATAATTACCTCACAGAAACTGCACAACTAGGAGCAACAGCAGATCTACAGACCAGTAAGAATACAACTTACCAGAAGCTAGTAAGTGCACTTCATTTTTCTTACATATTTCTAAACTTTCTGTATTATATTCAATAAAAGTAATATATATATATATTTTTTTTTTTTTCACAGAAATGTCCAGTACTTTGGAGTGGCTTGAGGAGAATTTCCCACATGAGGAAATGTCTGAAGATAGTGATCCTAATGGTAGAAACGTCTCTATATAACCAAATAAATAAGCATTACTTTATGTACACTTAACATATATATACCAGACCACACAAACATTGAAAATAGTACAACAAAAGATACATTGGATAAGATTCTCCAGCACATGGAAGAAAAAAATTGACATGCTCATGGCAAATTTCAACCATTTGAAGAACTTTGTGGAGGACCACATAAAAGGAAAAATTAAATACCATTGTCCCACATGTACCTGTCCCCCCTCTCCATATCCCAGTCAATTATACCCAAACCCTCTCCACGAACAAAAAGGTTTTGATGAGACTTCCATCCCTTCATCTCCTCCTATCCATCCTCTTGAAACCCCCAATTCCCCTTTGTTAGTATCAGTTTCTGCTTCCCCATCTATTCCATAAATTGTATATCTATATATAATTTAAAAAAATATGATGTGCCTTATCAGTTATTTTTTGCGTTTTTTAAGAAAAAAGGATGTCCGCGGACAGTGCGGGTGTCTGGAATGTCAGCAATTAACCAAAATGGGGGTATCCTAAGGACACTATACCTGTCCGTACTGTTCGCAGGCAAGTTGAAAACTGTTCTAAGAACACACTTAGTGTCCGGGATGCCGGTAAAACCCAAAATAGAGGTGTCCTAAGGACACTATATCTGTCCGTACTGTTTGCAGGCAAGTTGAAACTGTTCTATGAACACACTCAGGGAGCGGGAGGTCCACAAAACCCAAAATGGATGTGTCCTAAGGACACTATACCTGTCCATGCTGTTAGCAGGAAAATTGAAACTGTTCTAAGAATACAATCGGTGTGCGGGATGTCCGTAAAATCCATAATGGAGGTGTCCTAAGGACACTATACCTGTCCGTACTGTTCACAGCCAAGTTGAAACGGTTCTAAGAACACGATTGTTGTCCGGCATGTCCGTAAAACACAAAATGGAGGTGTCCTAAGGACACTATACCTGTCCGTACTGTTCGCAGGCAAGTTGAAAACTGTTCTAAGAACACACTTAGTGTCCGGGATGCCGGTAAAACCCAAAATAGAGGTGTCCTAAGGACACTATATCTGTCCGTACTGTTTGCAGGCAAGTTGAAACTGTTCTATGAACACACTCAGGGAGCGGGAGGTCCACAAAACCCAAAATGGATGTGTCCTAAGGACACTATACCTGTCCATGCTGTTAGCAGGAAAATTGAAACTGTTCTAAGAATACAATCGGTGTGCGGGATGTCCGTAAAATCCAAAATGGAGGTGTCCTAAGGACACTATACCTGTCCGTACTGTTCACAGCCAAGTTGAAACGGTTCTAAGAACACGATTGTTGTCCGGCATGTCCGTAAAACACAAAATGGAGGTGTCCTAAGGACACTATACCTGTCCGTACTGTTCGTAGGCAAGATAAAACTATTCTAAGAACACAATCGGTGTCCGGGATGTCTGTAAAAACCAAAATGGAGGTGGCCTAAGGACACTATACCTGTCCATACTGTTCACAGGCAAGTTGAAACTGTTCTAAGGACATGATCAGTGTCCGGGATGTCCGTAAAAACCCAAAATGGAGGTGTCCTAAGGACACTATACCTGTCCGTACTGTTGGCAGGCACGTTGAAACTGTTCTAAGAACACAATCGGTGTCCGTGATGTCCGTAAAAACCAAACGCAATTCATCGTCAAAAGAAATGGACAAGATTCAGTGAATGGACCCAATGTGATTGGCACTGGCTCTGAGACTGGATTAATTACAGGTGTACCTGAGAACCCTACTGAAACATTGCTATGCCCTGACAGCGGTGTTTCTGGAACCCGCTGATAGTCAATTGAACATTTCTGTGCACCTGTGTCCACTAGAAAAGTATGCTCCCTATTCCCAACCTGCATTTCTACGTAGGGCCCTTTCTGATGAACAGGAAAAGGCACTGGTTCCAAACCCTGATTCGGGCTGCCCTAGGGGAACAGTACATCATCAGATGTAAAGTCTCCAGAATAATATGCATTGGTGGGATTATCAAAGACATTCACACTATTCATGGTGTTCTGTTGCTGGTTCTGATTATCCTGTAATTATGACTGAAACTGACTTCTATTCTGGCCCCCCATACCTGAACGACCTCTAAATGGTATTCTTGAAATAGTTCCATTCAATCTCTGTAATTGCGGGCACTGTGCTCCCCAATGGCCTTCTTGTCTGCAATAGGGACCCCTACGCATGTTAGATGATAGTGCAAGTTGGACTCTTGATTTTGCGTTTCCGCCACCTCTATTTCCTCTTGCTACCTGCTGTAGTAATACTCTAGTTTTCAAGTCTCCCTTCTTCCTTACTTCCTTATCCTTTTCTGGATTTACACGATTTTCGTGATATTGGGCCATGTGTAATACTTCAGATCATGATTTAGCTTGCCATGCACTTTCAGATGTCATTATTAATGTCTGAATTTCCACTAGCAATCCTTGCACAAATTTATCAACAAACAATCTCTTCCCAGGTTCAGTATTTAGATCTTGACCACTAAAATCTAAAATCTATCTCTTCAAATCGATTAAAAAATTCTGTCGCTCCTTCCAATTTACCTTGTAAACAAGCAGTTAATTTATCCCAAACAATTCTCTTCTCGGGCACTAAAGTTTTCAATTTCGATACTATCCATGAGGGTAAAGTTAAAATCACTTGCGGAGGTTTCTCGCCAGCCTTTCTCTCATTATCAATTCCAATCAAATTCTCCCATGTGTCACCTAGCATTGGTGCATCATTTATAATTCTAATTTGTTTCCACATATCAACAGGAAGAGTTACAGGGAACAGTAAATCAATATCACTCAATGTAAAAACAGATGAATTCATGACAGATTCAATTTCCTTATAAAAACTAGTGGGATTATTCCTCATATTAGGGACTGTCTGTTTTATAGTATTCACTTCTTGCCTGGAAAAGGGGACATGTACACACTGTGCAATATAATGAGCTTCTATCGTACGTGCTGGGGTCTGTCCTATGGCAGGAATTTCAACTTTCAGAACCAACGTGTGAGGCACCTCTCTCATGGGTAACTGCAAAGTAGGGGACTCTGGATCTGAGTGTCTATTAAGCAACAAAACTAAATCAAGAGATAAAGCAACAGTTCCCGTGTCAGGCAAAAATTCTCTTTTATAAATCATCATCAAATCAGCAGGACAACAAACCTTATTTTTTCATGTACTCATCTTGTAAATATTCCACCATAACCTGAAAAACTTTTCTCTGCATTTCGGGTGAATATTGACTAAACGTATCATGCACTTCAATCGGGGAAATGGCAACATCTGTATTCCACCTAAGCGCATCTCACATACAAATACGTGTCTGAACATATGACATATGCGGTTCATGTTTACTCATTATATCTTTATGCAATCGGTCAAGTTCTCACTTAAACACAAATATTCGCTCTACATGTTCTCGTTTTTTCGCCGCACTATTTCGTGAACGGGAAAGGACAATCAAATCATGCAGCTCTAGTGGTACAACTCGATTGTTTAAATCACTCCATACTTTAACAAGATAGTCACCCATATATTCTAACAATACCTGTTGTTCACCAACACCTCTATGATCACATATGGAACTTTCCACAGCCACTTCATTGCCATCATCCTAGCTTCATCCTCTACTCGTCCTTGCCTTCAACATACACTATGGAGCTTCACACAGAGGGTCCCTATTCGGACGCCATTTTAGTAAGACCATATATGGAATAAAGGCACAATAACCATAAACTAATGACACGCCAGTCGTGAGGTTCGTTTCCCAAACAAGTCTGGTTTATTTTCAGAGTATTTCAGTCGGCCGACCGGGTCCCAACACCTCAAGACATGTGCTCACAAACACCGTGAGAAGAGAGAGAGCGAGCCTTCGGTAAAGCAGTGTTATATATACATAACACATCATCATTGTACAGCATTATTCGGTCCGCCCATATACATGACATACAAGCTAGGGTTCAGTAATTGACAGTTATGCAAGTAACTTCATTCAGTCTAAACATTCGGTATTTCTAGCCGAGGCTGAAGAGACAGCTTACTGTTTTGGGTACAAGGGGCACTTGCACAGGGAAAGATATCATGTTCTAGCAGGGAGACATTCCAACAGTATTATCTGTTTGCTGTGCTCATGGGATAAGGGTCAGACAGTTCTGAAGCAGAGAAAATACCCTCTTTCATGGAGGAGCACCATTTGTCACATATAATTCTTATTTAACTGCTCTCTACAATAGCATTTGCAAGACAGGCTGGCACCTGGGTTGCTGATTAGTCACTGCTTGTGTACAACTTCAAGGCTTTGCAGACTAAGAAAACAATGTATTCCTGCAGGATTTCACTTTCCTGCCTACACTAGCATTTAGAGTTCAAGCTGTGGCCTTGCAGCATGTGTAGACCTGAAGCACAGAATATATTTGCAAAAGGCGTTCAAGAAAGAAATTGACGGGCAATTACAAAATGAACTCCCAATGGTCACGTTCAGGTTATCATGGTTTGTAATGTTTGTCACATGATGCGATTTGATTATAGCCAACATACAAAACATACCATTCAGGTTGTGCGATTGCATTACAGTTTTCACAACGTGGCAGTTGGTGTGTGGTAGCTTAGTATGGTCATAGGGCTATATGTACAGTTTTTGGAAGTGATTGGTGGATGGATCTGTGACTATTTGAAGGCAAGCATTGAGGGAGTGTTCAAAATATAAAATAAAAAAGAAAAGAGTAGAAGGACTACCCTGCACGATGGTGTGCACCTGCCATTTGGGTCGTTTAATGATCCATGGTCTGGAAAGGGGTCTGTGAAGACCGTGGATAGTTATTAAGGTTCTTCAATTATGGTCCTTATTGTTTGCTAGATAAAAGCATTTGGGACAGAAAATTGTTTCTGTCCTTTTATATTTTTCTCTAGTATACAATTGTCCATTAACACCCTAGGTAGGGGAGCCATCCAATTAGGTGGCAAGGAACATGGGCCTGAACCGCTGGTACAAGCCCATGTTCCAAGCCGCCTGATGGTTGACTCTCTCCGCCACCATCTTACCCCCACCCTTCCTCCCCTTTTTTGTTATTATATTTGTTACCCCCCACTGCCCCTAGCCTACTTGGTTTCGGCGGCGCGGGGGCTGCTGCCACATTCACTTGTTCTCTTTGCCTCCTGCAGGCCACCATGGAAAGGGAAGAAGGGCTCCGTACAAAGCCCGACCACCTTCCCTTTCAATGGTGGCCATCTTGGAAAAGGATTTTCCTTAGTATAGCGGGACAATGTTTTTTCAGTGAATATATATATTAATATGTTTTTAGTAGCACAACTTAACCATAATATCCCAGACTTTATATACATGTAACATAGAACATATTGAACCCCCAGCTACTGTTTTTGATGTCTGCAGACTGTGCATATGTCCGTGGACGGACGTGGACAACAGCAACACTACCCAAAATCTCAGGGGGTATCTTAAATTGTTATATAGTGCCATATGAACAGTGCACAAGTTCAAAAACCAGCACACAAACACATTATATGTAGTAATGAATAAGAAATAGAACCTATATATCTAACACATCAACCATCCATTTAAATACCATATGTACGAAACAGAACATACCAAAATAAAAAAAAAGATAGCCTTCAACATAATTACCTCACAGAAACTGCACAACTAGGAGCAACAGCAGATCTACAGACCAGTAAGAATACAACTTACCAGAAGCTAGTAAGTGCACTTCATTTTCCTTATATATTTCTAAACTTTCTGTATTATATACAATAAAAGTAATATATATATATTTTCTTTTTCCACAGAAATGTCCAGTACTTTGGAGTGGCTTGAGGAGAATTTCCCACATGAGGAAATGTCTGAAGATAGTGATACTAATGGTAGAAACGTCTCTATATAACCAAATTAATAAGCATTACTTTATGTACACTTAACATATATATATATATATATATTTAACAGACCATACAAACATTGAAAATAGTACAACAAAAGATACATTGGATAAGATTCTCCAGCACATGGAAGAAAAAATGGACATGCTCATGGCAAATTTGAAACATTTGAAGAACTTTGTGGAGGACCACATAAAAGGAAAAATTAAATACCATTGTCCCACATGTACCTGTCCCCCCTCTCCATATCCCAGTCAATTATCCCCAAACCCTCTCCACGAACAAAAAGGTTTTGATGAGACTTCCATCCCTTCATCTCCTCCTATCCATCCTCTTGAAACCCCCAATTCCCCTTTGTTTGTATCAGTTTCTGCTTCCCCATCTCTTCCATAAATTGTATATCTATATATAATTAAAAAAAATATGATGTGCCTTATCAGTTATTTTTTGCGTTTTTTAAGAAAAAAGGATGTCCGCGGACAGTGCGGGTGTCGGGAATGTCCGCAATTAACCAAAATGGGGGTATCCTAAGGACACTATACCTGTCCGTACTGTTCGCAGGCAAGTTGAAACTGTTCTAAGAACGTGATCAGTGTCCGGGATGTCCGTAAAACACAAAATGGAGGTGTCCTAAGGACACTATACCTGTCCATACTGTTCGCAGGCAAGTTGAAACTGTTCTAAGAACGTGATCAGTGTCCGGGATGTCCGTAAAACACAAAATGGAGGTGTCCTAAGGACACTATACCTGTCCGTACTGTTCGTAGGCAAGTTGAAACTGTTCTAAGAACACAATCGGTGTCCGGGATGTCCGTAAAAAACAAAATGTAGGTGTCCTAAGGACACTATATCTGTCCATACTGTTCGCAGGCAAGTTGTAACTGTTCTAAGAACAGACTCAATGACCGGATGGCCGCAAAACCCAAAATGGAGGTGTCCTAAGGACACTATACCTGTCCGTACTGTTCGCAGGCAAGTTGAAACTGTTCTAAGAACACAATCGGTGTCCGGGATGTCCGTAAAACCCAAAATGGAGGTGTCCTAAGGACGCTATACCTGTATGTACTGTTCGCAGGCAAGTTGAAACTGTTCTAAGAACACAATCGGTGTCCAGGATGTCCGTAAAACCCAAAATGGAGGTGTCCTAATGACACTATACTTGTCCGTACTGTTCGCAGGTAAATAGAACCGTTCTTAGAACACAGTCGGTGTCAGGGATGTCCGCAATTAACCAAAATGGAGGTGTCCTAAGGACACTATACCTGTCCGTATTGTTCGAAGGTAAATGGGAACTGTGCTAAGAACACAATCAATGTCCGGGTTATCCGCCTATAATGTAAAATGGGGGTGTTCTCAGGACACTATACCTGTCCGTACTGCCTAAAGAACATCTACGCACATGCGCACCACACCTGTAACTTTTCCGGACATTGCGCCTGTCTGTAACTGTTCGCGTCACTTGTGTCGCACTTTTAATTAATTTCAGGACCCGAACACTGTCCGTAGAACACATGCGCACATGCACACAACTGTTCCAGTGTATTTGATGTCCTGCGGACACCAATTGCCTTCACGGACATGTTCATATGACCGCACCAATGCTGATTGTGTGTTCTAAATTGCGGACACTGTCCGGGTCCCCGAACATATTTAAAGTGCATTTTCAGGCTATCCACAGTATTTTATAGTAAACATTCACCATAGCACATGTCCCAAACAAAAACCCTGACTCTACATACTTTTTGAAACTTTTTGAGCCTTTTTGGGATGTTCGATCTGTCAACGGACAGCACGGGTGTCCGCGGAGCACGCACATGCACCCCTTTAAAAGGCCACACCCCAGAGCTCATCCTCATTGTGCTTTTGGCTATTTGACAAAGCATTGTCTACTTTGGCTGGTATTATGCTGCCAATCTTCCAGATTTTTCTAAAACCTGATGGCATCCATGGCTCCTCTACTGCCACCTGGTGCTACATCTGCCTCAGCACAACCCCCACCCTCTCCACCACCACCTCCCCATGGGCCTGAAGAGGGGAACAGGCATGAGGATGCAGAGGAGGATGAAGAGGATGACGAGGATGAGATAGTGGAAGTCCCTACTACCAGCACTCGCCGTGAGTCTTGGGTGTGGTGGTTATTTACCATTAATGGTAACATGCACAAGGCACGTGCGAACAAGGTCACCTTCAACCAGTGCAAAATGGTGCTGAGTCGTGGGAGGCCTGGTTCGTACAGCTTTGGTACGACTACTATGAAGCAACACCTAAGGTCGTTCCACGGTGGGGCCGTTCGCAAGGTTGTACCTTGCGAGCAGCGTAGTAGATTGAATTCCTCTACTTCATCCTCCGTTTCCGCTCCTCTCACCACAAGAGACACTCCTGTGGGAGAGCGCATCCCTCCAGCTGCCTCACAGGCCATTCACAATACTGGTGACTCTTACCTTTCGAGGGTCACAGTTTTGTGTATGTACTGCAACGCAATACTCTGCAGGGGGGAGAGACTTCGAAGTGCTTTGGAGACTACGGTCTCGGAGCATGAGAAGACCTGCCCACTACCTAGGTAAGGTCCACCCTACATCTTCCTCTCTCCACCCGCCCTTTCTTATCCCTGTGGTTGGTGTTCCCCCCTTACCCTCTTTCCCCTCCTCTGCTAGTGTGTCGTGTGAAAAAAAACAAAAAAGATATAAAACGACAAAAATAAAAAAAAGGCTCTTTTCAGAGCCGCCCTTCACAGTCTAAAAATAGAAGTGACTAATAAATGGAGCAGTGCCCTCTGCATTTTGTTTTAAGTCTGCGGACAGTTCGCGAACATCTACAATTTTGGGTTGCTGCCCTACCAAAATCATTGCACTTTTCTCTGGGAGGAAGTGGTGGCTCTGAAAAGAGCCTTTTGGTGGTGTTTTTTTGTATTTGAAAAACTTGAAATAGTCAACACCTACTGCAAAAAAGATGGCTGTAATTCCACAAAAGGACGCAATGCATTTTGTACATTTCTCAGAAAAATCTGATTCTGATTACCAGCATAAGTAAGATGGACTCCATCTCTATGAAAAATGTATGTGCTACGAAACATAATATTTTCATTGTGAAAAGAGGACATGCCAACATCTCTTAGAAAGGCACAAACAGCCTTACTGACATTGCGCCTCGCTTTCTCCATTTGTGGACCAAATGAAGAAGAATGCAGCCACAATTGTCTCTGCGCAATACGAGAAAATATTACTTGGGAATTTGGAAACATGTCCATGACCTTCCCAAGTCCTTCTTTCATCGCAAATTGCAAAGAAATTCCTGACACATGTCCCAAACTGTTCCCTCCAAAATGAATTATAATTATGTCTGGATGATGCTCTGTCTCCAAACTAGCACAGAGAGGTAGCAAGTCTAGCCACTTCATTCCGCGCCCTCCATGCCAGTGCACTTCCACATGAGGGAATCCAAGATCTGCAGCTACTCCACAGTGCTCTGCATGCACCTCCAACCAATGTATACCTGAGACTCCCAAAATCCACACAATCTGTTTTCTGAAACACACAGCCATAGCTAACTGTTCTTCTCTCATGAAAGAACAACTGTCTCCTTACACAAAACACCCACTAAACTTTACTAACCAATCAATTGCTCTGCTCACTCCCATTTACATGCCTCTCCATCTCAAAATCCCTGTATGTAATATGCGATGTCCGTGGACTACCGACATGTCCGCAGACATATCGTAACTTGCACAGTCCTTCTACCATTTCCACTTCACTCTATGTGCATTCCCTCATTGGATACAGCTAACCAGTCACACAACCATCCACCAATTACATCCACAACCTCTACATCTAACTCCATCATCAGAGTTCAGCACTTCAAATGTACTGTTGATCACTCTGAGTACAAGTCTCATATCATTGGAAAGCACCTACTACAAAAACTGCTCTACACGTCACCAAGATGTCTACTAGCAGCTGCATGTACAACTCTTATAAATGCATATAAACAGAGTAACTGCCACTTAAACTGTATAACCCATAAAATTAACTTACTGTCATTTTTCCCATCTGACATAATCAACTGTCACTTCCAAACCTGTCTGCTATCTATTTATTATTTACACACATACCTATCTAAAAAATTCTAATATTAGAAGATGGGAGAAATAACAAACACTTAGTAGTGTATTATAAAATTATACACAGCCAGTAAAAGGTCATGCATCTTCTTACACTCAAACACATAGGCCCTCATTACGACCCTGGCGGAAAATGACTGACCGGACCGCCACAGCGTAAATAGCGTTTCCGCCATTGCACGAAGGATCGGGCATGAGCACCACGCCATGGCGGAAGTGCAAAGTCCGCGATGGCGGAAATGACCCCAAAACGGCCCACACCGCCGCCGTACGGCGCCCAAGGTGCAATACCGCCACCCCTCTTAGCGGTCACCGCAGTGTGCGCCTACCGGAAAGTACGTTGACCGGAAATATACGGAAACGGAAGTAAAAACATGGGCCCGGAACGGGAAACATCCCGCCGTACACCTATAAAACCACTAAAACCACACAACCACTAAAATCACTACCCTGAAACACACCCCAACCCGTCACCCACCCTAGCGAAACCAAGACAAATGGGAAAAGTAGCGAAGAAAGCGTGCGACCGCAAGCGGCAGGTCCACTTCTCCCGTGAGGAACTCACCGTGCTAACAGAGACCCTCCAGGAGAATGCTGCCGTCGTCTTCTCCACGCAAATGACCAGAACGGCACTTGCAAACAAGAAGGCCATATGGGCTCTGGTGGCACAGCGGGTAAGTGCGGTGGGGACCGCACCCCGCACCCCACAGCAATGCCGCAAGCGATGGGATGACCTGCGGATACGCGTCCGCAGCATACTCTCTGCCAACCGCAACATTGCCACAGCCACCGGGGGAGGTCCTGAATCACCCATCAAGTTGACCCCCTGGGAAGAAATCTGTGCCTCCACCATCGGAATGGAGAGCATAGAGGGAGTCGGAGGGATGGAGAAAGGAGTGCAGTCATCCGAAGATTCAGGTAGGTGGGCCAGATAAAACAATGCCAAATCCACACAGTCCATCCATGTGAAGTACCATGCGTCCACATAGTGCAACAGAAACACATATCCAGGAGAACGTCCACACACATCGGCCTGATAGCGCACGTTAAAACACACAATAAATACATAAATAATTAAAAACCCCTAATACACGCACTACACGTGCAGCAGGCACACCCTAACTGCAGGCTGCCAAACAACTGCCAAACAACTGCACCCTCACTCCACACACAAATAAAAGCACCTCCAAGGCCCCGACCCAAATCACCCTCAGGTACCACCCCAAAGCATGTGATACAATGCCATTCCAATTCCCACAGACCCATCAATAACCCTCGCCCTCCTTTACTCCACCACAGGGTCCGATCCAAACGACAAGCTTCAGGACACCCCTACCAGCACACCTGCAAAGAGGGCCAAGACCAACGGCCAGAGACCCTCCACCTCAGCTGCACGCATCAAGACACGGCAGCAGCACAAATCAGGTGGCAGCACAGAGGAGGGAACATCAACAGGCACCCCAGCAGCCAGCATGCCCACAACACCACCACCACAGGTCCCCCCCATGGATGCCACAGAAGGCACTGCCTCTGGTGGCAGCAGCACCATAGGTGACACCCCATTGATGGCAGCATGCTCGGACACAGAAAACGGGGATGTCGAAGTCAGATCCATCCATGACCTGTCCCAATCCCCCTGTCTGTCCCATCCCGTACAACATGAGGATACCACGCAGGGGCACCCACAAGACGACGACTGGCCATCCCCCACAAGCCCTGTGGCAAGGCAACATGAGGACAACAGCCCCTCTGTGACACCCCCGCAAATGGCCATGGCCCAGCAGAGGCAACAGTCCCTCGACCAGTTAATCGTACAACAGCAGCAACTGGCCACACTCCTCAAGGACCATGCCGATGAATGTGGGGGCACTAAGGCAGACATAGAAACATCAACTGAGACACTTAGGGCAGAAATGGAGAGAGGTACAGAGACGCTAAGGGCACAAATGGAGAGTAGCACCGAGAGCCTGAGGGGGGAACTGCATGCGACGTCCAAAGACGTATGTGCTGAACTTGCCGCTGTGCGCCGTGTGCTCACTGAGCTCTCGCAAACCCTTAGGGACATGCATGGACGTGAGCAGGCAGACACATCATCCGTTGCAAGTTCCGTCCAGGGCAGCCCACAACGTAGATCTGGGAGGAACCTGCGCTCCACAGGCAGGGGTGCCCCTGATACCCGCAGAGGGGGCTTGCAATAGCGACAGCCCACTGACAATGAGCATCTTTGGACACTGCTGTTCGGGGGGGAGGTAGGAGGGTGGAGGGGGTGTGTTGGGCTCACTTGGGTGGCGGGTCGATAGGGTGTTCAACATGACATCACATATGCCATAAAAAGTGCACGATCAACCAATGAGATGTGTGGACATTGTTCTTTGTGTACTAGGCCATCATAGGCGTACAGTCCATATTGTGCATGTCCCAGACACACGCAGTGCCACGAGTCCCGTGTCCATGTATCAGCCACCAGGCGTGAGTGCTAGAAGCATGCATCAATGAGATGCTGACGAATGTCACGGGCCTCCGGTGCCTCGCAGACTCCATGAGGTGCTGCCACATCCCCACCCTCATCATGACCATCATCAGGTGCTTGCAGTTCTGCGTCAGGGGGCATGGGCACATTTCTACGTACGCACATGTTGTGGAGCATGACACATGCCATGACCATCTTTGCAACCTTCTCATGGCGGTACAGGAGTGCCCCGCCAGACCTGCTGAGGCAGCGGAAACGAGTCTTCAGTAGGCCGAATGCATGTTCAATGACTACACGGGTACGTGAGTGGGCATGGTTGTAGTCCTCCTCATGCTGGTCCCGTGGGTTCCGGACTGGTGTGAGGAGCCATCTCTTCAGTGGATATCCAGCATCACCTGTATGTGGACGAGAAACGTATGATGTGGAATGCCATTGCTACGTACGCACACCCCCCCCCTTCCTGCCAGGTCATTGCCAAATCACATACCCCACATGATCATGCATGTAATGAGACTCACCGAGTAGCCAGGATCTGTTCCCTGCGTGTCGCTCCATGTAGCGTGGTATTGTAGAGTTCCTCAAGACCATAGAATCATGGGTTGATCCAGGGAATCGGGCACAACAATGTGTAATGATCCTGTTGGAGTCACACACCATTTGTACATTCAGGGAATGAAATTGTTTTCGGTTGCGGTACTGGGCCTCCATGGCATGTGGGACGACCAATTCCACATGGGTGCAGTCGATGGCACCAATGCAACCCGGTATGCCGGCAAGTGCATGGAATCCCACTTTTGTGTTGGTAATTTCCAGCTCCGAGCGTGGTAGAGAGATGTAGTCGTCTGCGTGCTGCAGGAGGGCATCGAGCACTTGAAATAGTGTCCGTGAGAACAGTGGCTGAGAAATGCCATGCAACTGTCCGACTGTGTGCTGGTAGGTGCCTGTGGCCAGGAAGTGGAGTACAGACACCACCTTCAGTAGGGGTGGGATGGCGGTTGGGCTATCTATCATGCTGACAAGGTCAGCCTGTGTCATGTCCACAATGGCGGCTATGGTGTCCCGGTCCAGACGGTAGAGGGTGTGGATCTGCTCATCAGTGAGGTTGAACGGATGTGCTCGGAGGCGTGGGATTGTGGGCTGCCTGCGTGGTGGTAGTGGCTGTGCTGGCGGCCCTTGCTGGCCCTGCCTTGGCCTCCTCCTCCTCCTGCGTCTCCTTCGTGTGGCCGGTTGCAGTTGGTGTTCGTCTTCTTCTTGGAGTTGGAGTACTTGCAGTGCTATCAGGTCCCCCAGGGCCAACATCGCGAGTCCTGCCGGTAGCATTTCGGTGTGGTTGTGGGAGGAGACTGGCTGTGCAATTTATGTGTTTTCAGGCTGTATGGCCTCCACCTGTGGTGATTAATTCCACCTGTGCAAACTGCTCTCCCCTTTGGCCGAGCATGTCCCGCGCACAACGCTGCAATTCGGGGAATGGCATCTTGCTATTGCAATCATGTATTTGTACCCGATGGCCGTGTAAGATTGGTTGATATGTTCATTCTGCTGTGGTCCCATTGTTTCACATACTATCTGTGCAGTCGCGAACAGACTTATGAAGGGTCAGTGGAACGTAGTACTCGAGTAACGGTGGGCCCTCATGCATCACTGTACCGAGTTGCAACGACGGGCGGGGCGTCCCATTTGTGGGTGAAGGCAGTTGCCATTTTCACACACTGCCGCACTCGATGGAATAATTAGTGATTTCAAACGGCCACAGATGCCTCTTCGACGTGATGTTGCAAATGAGGAATTCGGAGGGCGGCGCTTTCGGTTTTCAGCTAGCGGCGAGGAAATGCCCACAGGTCTGACTGCAAATATAACGTACTATTGTTCAATGTCCTTGAGACAGGGGCCATGGCGAGGAAGCAATGATTGATATGAATAGTTTGGGATGCGCAATAGCGACGTGGGCGAAGAGGCCGGACGTTCCCAAATACATGTTACTTCACTGCACTGGAATTACGGCCTGGGGCACTGTGGATTTTGCAGGCTGCATAACGCACAGACTCAATGGATATTTCTAATGTTATGTGAGTAAATATTCAGGCGTTTTAATCCCGGGATGAGGGAATGATGAATGGATGCATGGCCAGGTGATTTGATACAGAGTTTGCCATGTACAGGGCTTCTTGGGATCTATCCGCCTCCCCTACGCTATGTGATGCAGGGCTGCCATAGTGGGACCATCGTCTATCTGGCCTTGTTGAGCCCTCCCTGTCTCGACGCGCCCTCAGACACTTGTGTCCATGCACGTTAACATTCCCATCTGATGGATTCTGTTTTGACAGACGCATGCACAGGTACACTCGTTTGTGATGGTGTTTGCACCTCGATATAGATGGTTATGAGTCGCAAGTGGTTTTGGGGTGGTGATGATCCTTTGGAGTGGGCTAGCATGCATATGGCTGTGGATTTAGTGTGATCATTGAAGTGAGTTGTTCGAATGTAGTTCTGATGGCCATTCTGTTCTTTTTCTTTTCTTTTGGTTGACAGGTATCTCCTCCCCTTTTGCCACTGCCATCTGTATGCCACTCCTGCAGATGGGTTTTACTCCCGACACCTGCTGCTTCGTGTTAATCAGTGGAGCAGCATTACGATCTTATGGGACGATCGCCAATGGCCCACATGCCCTTACGCAGTACTGGTGGCTCGGAGCAACATTTCGGCCTTTCAGCTGGACTAGTGCCTCCCCATTGGGACGGCCCTGTGGTTCTGTGCGCTTCCATGTTGCCTTTTCGTACGTGAATGTGGCTCTGTGTACCATGAGGGAACAGGGCGACACACAAGTAGTGGCTGGTCATTTCTTGCGGATGCAGCCCACAATGGTGATAAGTGTTTTGGAGTTCATGGCCTGATGGCTGTATGGGCTTGGTGATTTTGATGTGCATTAAATTTCTATTCTGATTTGGCCCGTGTAGCGTTTTTCTTTGCAAGTGATGTGGCATATGCCTATTTGGGGGGCGATGTATTGTGAGGAGATCTGCATTGGGTTCCAGCTTCGGAGTTTAGTTGCGTGGTACTGTACTGGGCGCGTTTGCCTACGAAGCCCGTGAGGTCAGGGATGGGGGCTGCCAATATGACAGTTTGAATGTTGTCATGCTCAGGGGCGGGGGATTGGGTTTTGTGTAACAGATGCCGGTCAGCCAGGTGGACTGGTGGAATGATGTGATTCTCGGAATATTGCTGGTCACAGGTGCCTGTGTTTGCGTGCGTTTCTTGGTGGGGGACTGTGGTCATGTCCATTGGGATGGCTTCTGTATTCGTGCTATCTGTGCCCTGCAGCTCCCATTGGCCCCTCTTGTGTTTCTTTTGTTCGTTGCCATGCATGGGTGACTTGTACATTTCAATGGTTGCATTGTGACTTCATTGCACCTACGGGGAGTTGTACTTTGTGGGCAGGGAGCGGTGTACAGGCACTCAGTGGGGCCGTTTACGGTTGATTCGCGATGCCGTACTTCTCACCATGGCGGAATGGTACATTCCGCCATGCTTGATGGCGTTAGGTACATGTCCGCTAGGGTCGGATTGGCGTACCCTTGCGCCATGGTGGTGTTTGCAGTTTCGCATGGCGCGCGCGCGCGCGTGCTTGGTGCAGTTAGCATTGGCGTTCACTACGGTGTCGCTAATGGCTTCGTACTTTGCGGTGACGGGTCATAGTCGCACCGAGCGCTATTCGATGGCGGTATTGCATTTCCGCCATCGTTTTCCGAATTCCGCAAGGGTCGTAATGAGGGCCATAGACACTATAATTGAAAAGTTCCTAGCTGCAATAACACCAATACCTGTAAATCACATCCTTCTATTGTATTACCCACACCTTCACAAATGCATACATTCCATAGTTTTCTATACAGTTTCTGCCATTTACCTTATAAAAATTGCAAAATTAATATATCAATATTTCTTCTTTCTCCTAACATCCTATAACACAGCTTTAAAAAACCAAGTGAATTTCATACACGTACTATTCTACTCATTTGCAAAGCATGTTGAACTAACATATTTTAAGTGAAATATGAAGGCTGCACATAGTCAAATGAAACTGTATGCATACGCAATGTTCAGATATTAAACAAGAATACTATTACAAAAACATAAAAATGAATCTCTCAATTAACATCACTGCTATAAACACAACAAATTACTAACTTCTTTCTTTTACAATTACAGTGAAGAACACTGCTTGGAAAACAGCAACATCTGAACTACAAACACCAACTACAAAGAAACCTGCTCATTCCACAAAAAAGAGTAAGTACAATACTACCATACATTATCTACCCAGCCTTTATATCTCTCCACAATCTTGCTCTCCCTTTCTCTCCACTCTCCTCTCTTTCTACACTTGTTATGCTCACCTGGCTCCCACAGAGGCGTCGATCTAAACTGGACAGCTGTGGTCTCCACCAATGTGACGCGTAGGGCCGAGATGACGGACTAGACTGGCCCACCTAGCTTCGTTTGCTTGGCCCATAGGAATATTTGTAAATGGAGAAAGGGAATTAACCACCCGTGGGGTTGAGCGTAAAACACCCACCCCCGCTGTTCTCCCCACAGATCACCTTTGATGTCCCCTCGTATAGTCTCACCTGATGGTTTGAAAAGATGAGCTCTCCATCCTGCATTGAGCGCAGGGGCGCGTTGATAACCAGTTGCTTCACTGGCTCGAAGGAATTGGTGAGTTCCAGAACAATATTGACTCCGAAAAGTATGTAGTTCGTAAGAGTTCACATGTCTGACTTTCACTCTTGTCCGATTCCTTGCAGTTTGCAGCTTGACCCCAGAGAAGAGTTCCTGGTGGTAGCTGACGACGTTCAGGTAAGGATTTGGCTTATCCTACACAGTTCAATAAAATAAGGCCAGAATGTAACCTGTGGCTTGCTCCCTTATTAAGGTGTGGAGAGAAAATACGGGGAATAATGCCTCCGGCGGTAAAATTAGGTAAGTCTATTGTGGTGAGAAGAGTTCCCCGTGTTTGTCCCTTCGTCTCACCTTGTTGTCCTTTTGTTCCCCTTAGGGGCCCGGGTACGGCGAGGATGCAATGGAGACTGCGCCGACCCGTGAAGAGGATTAGTACCCACGGTGATAATCAGGTAAGTCTATGGGGGTAGTTACTATTGCCTCTGTTTATTCCCTTGGCTCACCTTTGCTGTTCCTGTGTTCCCCTTAGGTGCCAGAGTGCGGCGAGAACGTGCAGAAGGATGCGGTGGATCGTGAGGATGCAGCGAAGGCTGGTGAGTTCAGCGCGGCGCTGCAGCAGGCGAGGCGGCGCACGTAAAATGCTTCTTTCTTGCAGCTCGAAGGCGCGATGGATCCGGAATTCAGGTAAGGATCGAAGGTTTTGCTCTTATTCTAACCTCTTCTCCTTCTGTTCCTCCCTTTTTCTAGGAGCTGCAGACTCGAGGCGGGCGTGGCAGAAGACTGGATGCAGGCTTGCAGACACGGTGAGCGTTACGCTGCTGGATGCAGAATAACGCAAAGCGTGTGCTGCTCTTCGGGCGTGGTTTAAATAGCCTCCAAAGTAGTCCCAGGTAAGTATTCCTCCCCAGCCCCACCCGAGTAAAAAATTGTCCCTAGGTTAAATAATCCCTTCCAAGCCTCATTTGGCTTGGAGCTCTGCAGCATGGTCTGCATCAGGTAAGCTTGCAGCGTGGTCTGCATCAGGTAAGTTCTACTCTATGAGCCTGGCGCCATAGGCACCAGGACTGACTCTCCATATGAGCCTGGCGCCTTAGGCGCCAGGACCACCCCCAAACAGCCCCTAGCAGGGGTTTTTGGGCTTGCTCAAAATAACTGGATGCCTGCTTCCGGGGTTGCTGGACCTGGTCTGGTTCCCCGGGGGTAGGCATCATGACAGCACTCCCCCCCAAGGCCCCTCCTAAAGTCATTCTTCCCTGTGGTTTTGGTTTGTCTGGGAAATTTCAGTGGAATCTTTTCACCAATCGAGGTGCATGCACGTGGTCACTAGGTTCCCAAGACCTTTTCTGTGGTCCGTAACCCTTCCAGTCGATTAAATAAAAAAGTTTTTTGACTTCACCATCTTGGAGTCCAGGATGTTCTTAACTTCAAATTTGGGTTCCCCGTCTATAAGGATGGGGTCTGGTGGCTAGGTTAGTCTTGTCCCTGGTTGCACTGGCTTCAAAAGTGACACATGAAAGACTGGGTGAATTTGCATATTAGCAGGTAAGTCCAACTTGACGGCCACCGGGTTGATAATGGCCTTAATAGAGTAAGGTCCCAAATATCTAGGGTTAACGGTCCACGTTCCCATGAGAGTTATGTGTTTTGTGGCCAACCATATTTGATCCCCTATCTGGTACTGTGGAGTATCACTTCTATGCCGATCAGCATCTTTCTTATATTTCTCCTTCGCCTGTTTCAAATGTGCAGTTGCCTCCTTAAAGGCTTGTGTAATCGTAGCGTGTAGATGGTCCACTGCGGGCATTTCTAAGTGTTGGGGTGAGTCAAGGTCTGAGGTTCGAGGGTGGTGCCCATATAGGGTATAAAAGGGGCTTTGTCCAGTTCCAGAATGTACTGAATTATTGTATGCATATTCGGCGATCCAAAGAATGTCCTTCAAATTACTCTCAGTCTGATGTAACATACAACGCAGGTATTGTTCAAGAGTCTGGTTGGTCCTCTCCGTTTTACCATCGGTCTGGTGGTAGTGACTGGTCGATAATCTCACGTCGATTTACCCCAATTGACAACATTTCTTCCAGAAATGTGAAATGAATTGACTGCCCCAGTCAGAGACCAACACGGACGGAAATCCATGTATGCGAACAATGTTTTCGAGGAATTCTTTGGCCAGGATTGAGGCTGAAGGTAGTCCTTTTAAAGGAATAAAGTGGTCCATCTTGGAAAAAAGATCCACAATAACTAGAATGGTGTTAAACCCATTACAAGGAGGTAGATCCGTAATAAAGTCTAACGATAAGGTGTGCCATGGTGTAGGCGGAATGTCTAAAGGTTGTAAGAGTCCAGCTGGTTTTTTCTTTTGACTTTTGTTTTGGGCGCAAATGCCACAAGACCTCACAAATGATTATAATCCTTTCACCAGGTGGGCCACCAGAATTGTCTCTTAATTTTAGCTTCAGCTTTTGCAATACCTGGGTGCCGCTCCATTAGGGTATCATGATAACGGGAAATGACTAGCTCTTGTAGTTCCTTGTGTGGCAGAAATAGCCGCCCTTGGTAATAAGGCAAATCATTGGTGACAGAGTAGTCCGGGCCTTTCTTTACCCAGTCCTGCAGGGCTGTAGGATCAAAGAGTTGCTGGATCTTTACCTGAATGTCCTCTAGTGTCTGTAGAGTAGTCATGCCAATAATCCTTTGTTTGGAAATTATAGGTACTCGTTTTGAGTTCAATTCTGCCTCTCCCATCCCTATTCGGGATAAGGCGTCTGCTTTACCATTCTTACAACCATTCTTACAACCTGGTCGATAGGTTATCACGAAATCGAACTCGGCAATGAACAATGCCCATTGGAGCCTTGATGGTGGATTTAATGGCTAATAACTCCTTGTCGGTAACCGCATAGTTTAACTCGGGTGCCTAGAACTTTCTGGACCAAAATGCTACTGGGTGAAGCTGGCCAGTTTCAGGGTCCTTTTGAGACAGGACAGCTCCCATGGCTAGACTGGATGCATCAGTTTCCACTATGTATGGAAGTTCAGGGCGCGGGTGCTTTAACACAGGTGCAGATGTGAATTTCGCTTTCAACACTTGGAAGGCATTTTCAGCTTCTTCAGACCACATAAAGCATTTATTTTTTCGCAAGAATGCTGTGATGGGATGTACGACATGTGAAAAATCTGGGATGAATCTGCGGTAGAAATTGGCAAAGCCGAGCATGCTTTGTACTCCTTTAACTGAACTTGGTGATGGCCACTTAAGGATTGCGTCCACCTTTCGTGAGTCCATTCGGACTCCCTTTGGGGTCAGGATAAACCCAAGGAATTCAACTTCTGTGGCATGAAAAACACATTTTTCTAGTTTTGCACATAGTTTGTGCTGGCGCAATTTCTCAAGGACTGCTCGGACGTGCTTCACATGGTCAGATTCTGAAGAAGAGATATACTAGAATATCATCGATATACACGACAACACAAACGTCAATGAGTTCACGAAGGACATTGTTCATGAAGTATTTTTTTATTTTTATTTTTATTTGTAATTTGTAGTTTATTCAAACTTTTATTACAATACAGAACACAGACACCGAAACAGAAAACAGATAATTATGATGCAACAAAAAGCAACACAATATCCTTCCTATTCTGTGGCTGATTTCATTACTTCGTTAGGTATAATCTTTTCTAAGAAATTAATCACCACGCATGTTAAATGAACATTGTTGCTAGAGAGCATCCTGAACCACCAATCGTCAACACTGTCATTTACAGGTGCATACTTTCCTAAAAACAGTGAGCGAACTTCGACCAACTCCTCACATTCCATTATTAGATGTTTTAGGGATTCCTCTGACACTTGACAAAATCTACAAATATTGTCCATTGTTTTTTCGTCATGTCTAGCCCAAAGCACATCTTTTGTGTGATATATGTTTAGCCGTAATCGCAAGAATTTATTGCGGTGAAATCTGGAGGGAAATTGCTTTAGATATTTGGGTAAATGATCCAAGCGGTTTTCTGCTAATCCTAAGTCTAATGTGGTCTTCAAGACAGCTCGGTTTTCTGAGTTCTGTATCCAACTCCATTGACGTAATTTTATTTTGGCTAGTTGTGGAGTAGCCATCACTGTTTCCCACTTGATGTCGGCCGAGTCGACTATTTGCTTTATTTTGTTGACCCAACAACTCAGCAGCCCTTCATGTGGTCTTAGCATTGATACAGAAAAAATCTTATATGCCGGTGCTGGATCGGTCAGATATATTTTCCTTACCATACCGATTGATCTCCATAACATTGTTGTATATAAAGAGTCGAGGTCTAGCTCATTTCTAATTGATTTTACTGAGACTTGTGCAGGGAGCCTAAGTACTCGTCTCCAAAACTTGCCTTCCAGTGTTTCCCAGAGCCGAATCTGATCGCAGGGACGACCTTCTGTTTGTAAAATTTCAACACTGGGATTGTTGTAAATTTACCATATTCAGCATGAATCCAGGCTCCTTGTAGAGCATGGATGTTCATGCGATTTTTTAGATCCGTCATCCAGTCCGCCTCTCTTATTGAGTTGTTAAAAAGTATTCCCAGATAACGTATGGAAGAGACAATTTCAATGTTTTTGTGACTGATGGACCATTTAAATGCACGATCCTTCTTGGTGAACACCTTACCGATTGCCAGGATCTTTGTCTTTTTTTCGTTTATTATTAAGTCATTTGCTTCACAATACGTTTGGAAGCTACTGAGCAGCCTCTGGAGCCCGATTTGTGTAAGATCCATTAACACAATATCGTCGGTGTAAATTGCATAGCTAATCTTTTGTCCATTCACCTTTGGCGGGAAGCATTTGACGTCTCTAAATGCTGATGGAATATCTGCAATGTACAATTTAAACAGTAACACCGCAAGGGGGCAACCCTGTTTAACTCCATTTTTAGTCGGTATTTTATGTGTTAGCTCACCTTGGTTGTTCATCCGCACACACACTGTGGTATTCGAGTGTAGTGCAATCACTGGATGTAATAGCGAAGCTGGGCAATTGCACCTGGATAGCTTTCTCCACAATTTGTCTCGATTAACTGAGTCAAATGCTTGACGCAGGTCAATGAATGTCAAAAAGATCTTTGATTTTTTCTTCAGCTTCTCCAGTTTTAACAGAGTTAGTATCATCAGGTTTACCTCGGTCCCCACACCTTTGGTAAAACATGTTTGTCTACAGTCCATCAAACCTGATTCATTAGTCCATCTCGTTAGATTGCATTGTAGGCAGGTTACGAAGATTTTTCCAATAGTGTCAAGAAGAACAATCGGCTGATAGTTTGTGGGGTCGGCTCGACTGCCCTTCTTGAACACTGGTACAACAACCGCTGATCGCCAAGAGTCTGGTATTTCATTAAACGATGCGATTAATTCAAATAAGTAGACAATGAAATTGGACCATTGCTCTTTTTTTTCTATCAGCATGATGGTAGTTATGCCATCAGGCCCTGATGCTCTAGAATTTTTTAGATTCTGGATTATGAGCGCAATGTCCTCCGTGTTCTCAATAACATCCCAAGTTACATTTCCTTCTAATGTCAGCGCAGTACTGCATGTGAAGGCAGCTCCGAATACTTTGCGAAAATGATCTTCCCAATTTGCCTTTGAGATGCCATTCGACTGCGATAACTCTTGGTTCAGCGTACCTTTATTTAAGATCTTCCAAGTTTCTCTTGAATTGTGGGTCAAGATTAACTTTAATATTTGTTTGCCTCTTTCCTGATCTCTTAACCACATGAAAGACTTCAACCAGTTCCTGTATTTCAACTTCCTCTTTTTAATTTCTAGGGCAACGTTATGACACTGTAATTTCTTAAGGAGTCTAATGTCTTTACGCAGACTCTTTTTTTCGTTGCACACAGTACAGCTGAAGACGTGTTTCGGTTCTTTAGGTAAACTGCCTCTTGACTTAATTGCGGCATGAAATTTTGTAAGCATTGGTGCGAAATTTATTTTGCTTCGTGGTGACAAATTTCCTTCTCGGAGATTTTGTGATAGCTTTTCTACCTGGGCCGCATTGATTCAAAGCCTATTCCCACCTTGATTGACCTCAACGGCAGTTACATAGATGCTATCAAATGTAATTTTGTCGAACATCCAATGTAACACCAATGGATCATGGTCACTGTTATCACTTTTACATATTTCAAGATCTTCGATGTCGGCCCATACATTATTTGAGATCCATATATAGTCTAGCGTTTTATGCGTTGTCCCGCAATGCCAGGTTGGCTTGGGCGGATTATCACTCTTTGTCTTCCCATTCAGCATTTCACAGTCACGGGATTCCATAGCACTACACCATAGGTGTCTTCTCTCCGCATAGGGATCTGATGATTCTTTTGTGAGCCAAATCGTTGACTGGATGTCATCAAACCAGGAACAGTTTAGATCACCACATATGATTATCGGCAGTGAGTGCCATTTCAACAGATTGTTGTCTATGATTGCTGTTAACGATTTCAAATAACAGCTCGGAGATATCATCTTCGGGTTCCAGTACGTGTTTATCAAAAGTAACATTTTTGGGACATCGAAGACCGTTGGTTTAAAATCCATCAAGATCCCTAGAACAAATAGGTTGGGCATATAGGTTTCTTTTATTTCCCAACCAAAGGAATTGTTCAACATTATTAACAGCCCCGAAAATGGGCGACCAAGGTGATTTTCTCCTGCAGGGTTTAGTATTATGGAATACCCATCTCTTATTGGTTCTTCTCGTAGCCACGTTTCTTGTAGACATAGCGCTAGGTTGTTGTCTAGCGAAAGAGGAAGATCTCAAAAGAGATATGTGAAACCCTGTGTGTTCCATGACACCAGTCCAGTGAGCACTTTTCCGTTCTGTGAGACTAGTTACTTCCTGCGCTGATCAGTCGTATTATCTCTCAGCTTATTCTGGGCTGTTTTGGCAATTCCTGCGGGATGAATGTTAAATACTTCTTTTAGGATGTCTCTTCTCTTTTCGTTAGTAGTGCGGCTGTCTTCAGCCATGGACTTGCTCAATGACTGCTGTTTCTTACTTTCTTCTCTTTGGAATGAAACCTCAAAACCATGTGAAAGAAGTTTGTCTTTCGCTGCTAGTAGGGTTTTTTCTACCGCTTGTGAGCGGATATGTAAGAAAACTTTGTCAGAGCAGGTCTCCGAAATGTATTCAACTAGACAGATGTCATCTGACGTGATTGTACGTAATGGAGGAATTACATGAAGTAAACCCATCACGTTATTTCTGTTCAGGTTTACTTCATTCCCATCTGGAAAGATGTTTACAATCCGAAATTTCCCTGTCGCACCTTATTGCACTAGAAGTTTCTCGGCACACTCTCGAGGTTGTTGACCAGTCTGTTTTGACCTTTGCGCTTGTGTTTGTCTTGGGTTTAGAGATTTGTTTATCTCGTTTCTATTTGTAGAGTCCTCCTTAGGTCGAGTGATCGAACTTGACGGTACACTCTTTGGTACAGTGATTTGATCTTCATCTCCGTTTGGGAGGTGAGTCATTTTGCCTTTTTTCGCTCTACATCCACAGGGCGAGTGGTTTGAAGACGAGGACCTATAAGACTGCGCCCGGGTGAGCACACCAGTAGTGCCCTCGTTTTCCTCATTTGCTGATTCCTCGTCACTGTCAATTGAGTACGTAGACCACTCCTCAACAGCCAGTGACTCCTTTGTAGTCTCTCCAGAGCAGGGGTCCCCGTCCAACCTGGGGTGTTTTTTTGGAATTAGTTCCGGAAGCTGGTCTCGTTGTCCGGCTTCTTTCGGTACCCCTTCATTGGTGTCTTTGTCGGCTTGGGGTTCAAGTGTCTTATCAGCCGTCATTCGCTGAAATAGTCCCACTTTTCGGGGTGTAGACAAATTTCGAATGAATTGTTTGGTTTTTGCTGGTAGCTGCTTGCGACGCCTTTTCTTTGTGCTGGCGATCGTCTTATTACTTCCATCGCTGTTTTTTATGGATAGGTCCAGTGCTTTGCATTGCCCTGAAATATGCCAAATGTATTGCACTGGGTACCCTTTGTGGGCTCCTGCATTTGCACTTCTGGTAGATTTGCCGGAATGATTGAATCAACAATCACTGATGGTAGAGCCTGCTCAACAGATTTTACACTTGTCTTGGATGTGTCAGCTGATCCAACTTCTTTTTGTACTGCATTTGGGAGTACTGCCGGTACTCCAGGAGGTATTGGTCATGATACATGTTTCTTCAGCATGAATCGCTGTATTGACCGGTTTGGGGATGCCCTTTGAATGCTGTTCTTCTTGTGGATTATTGTAGCACAACTGGTCGTTCAAGCGATTTTTGTCTAAATGGCGAAACCATTTCATGCGTTCTAAAATGGACTCCATAAGGTCAGCAGAATTAGTGTGCTCTTTCATTGCCAGATCACCCAATCTATGTTGCCATTGCAGCGAAAGGTTAGCCTCCATTTCACTTTTTTGTTGCAATAGGGAGTAGCTGTAAGTCAGATTGGACAATTTGTTTTCCATATTTGTCAGTATTGCGCCTTGGTCCCTTATTGAATCATTCAGTGTTTCGTACAATTCTACAAAGGGGATTAAAGCCATGGACGTTGCGGCTAGCACATTGTTATGTATCTGGATTGACGCAGCTACTGATAGATTAGCCTTCTGGACAGTATCCTTTTCTTGCTCTTTAGATGCTTGCTCTTTATCACGTTGCTTTGATTGATCCCCATTTGCAATCTCGGAGACTTCACCATTAGTATGTGACTGCTCCGATATTGCATCATCACAAATTTGTAGCACTGAGTTGTTTAGTGCATCATTTAACCCAATTACTATGTCATTTACTTGCAAGGTTTTTTGCTGAGGAGTGCTTGTTCTCTCTTTATTTTTCAATACCATGCCGGCTTCTGCCGAGCTTACATTTTTTAGGCTGTGATTTATATCTGTGACACACATCGCCCTCTTTGTGTTGCCTGGTTGTAAAAAGCTATTGGTCAGCCTGTCTTTAATTTGAAAATAGTCATCAGACAAACGCTTGGATAGGCGAGCCTCACGCTCAGCAGCGTCGCGCCTCGGTGTTAGGAAAATCGTCATTTTATTTTGATTAAACTCAGTTCCTGTTAAGTTTACTTTTATTGGGTCAGATTCAGGCCGATTGATCAAGTCACTACCCGGAGCTAAACAACTGCTGCGTTGTCTGCCGGTGGGTCCAGTTAACAGCGCTTTCGATGTAAATAGGGTGGTGTCTGATTCCCAGTTTGTTATGCATTTAACATTCGGCGTTCCAGGCGCGTTGGTTTTGTGGATTCGGTCCATTTGTCTGTCAGGAAAGATGAATCCCATTTGATTGGAATGCGGTAACGGATGATTCATAATGCAAGTACGAGGCGTGTTCACTGCCTATGCTACTGAGTTAGGAGCCCAGACCGAAACCAGTGCTGCTGATTGTAGAGATGGCGTATTCAGTATAGCAGCCACTGGGTCGGTTTGGATATGGGGTCAATGTACATCAATATCCATGATGCAATTCGTCTGCTCACTCGGCAACTGTGGCAGCTGGGGCTCGAAAGATACTTCCCTCTGTTCAAAGGAGCCCGCTGTAACTTGTAGCTCCAATAATTCAACGTCTGTGACATCAAATGGCGAAAGGAATTGCGTGGAGTCTATGGTTATTCCATTATGCAGTTCACACGTGAAATCACTTCTATCGCCGTTGAAGACGCTGGCTTTGATTCTAGGTGAGGTAGTTAGTAGAGAGCGGGATGGTTGAGATTTCGCCTGTCCCACGGGACAGAGAATTCCTTCGGGCTGACCAAGCAGTTCAACAAAAGGCAATTGCACTCTCGTGAGATGTGTATCAGCGATTTCCTCCTTGTTTGTGGTTACTTGGGCAGATGCAAGCGCCTGTAAAGAAGGTATGTTCGTTTGCTTGTCATTTATTACAACCATTTCTGCACTTCCAATGCTTACCTCAACAATGATCTTTGGAGCTGTGGTGATGCCGAAATCTTTTGTTAATTTCGACTGACAGCGCTCAAATAACGTTTTCAACCTTGTCTGTGGGCCCGGCACCGCCATTTTACCACTGATGACCATCTTCTTTCAATCACCGCCTTACACCATCCTGATGCAGACTGGGCAGACTGGGACTCTACGGGACTCCGCACGGCGCTTCGCGCCTGCAACACCTATTTAAGGTGGAGTCAACCAGTTAAAGGGCCAGTATAGAACAGTTTGAAAAAGTCTCCAGCAAAGCAGAATGTAGCAGCAGCTCCTCTCGGTTCAGAATCCTGGGCAGACTGGGACTCTACGGGACTCCGCGCGCCGCTTTGCGCCTGCAACACCTATTTAAGGTGGACTCAACCAGTTAAAGGGCCGGTGTAGAACAGTTTGAAAAAGTCTCCAGCAAAGCACAATGTAGCAGCAGCTCCTCTCGGTTCAGAATCCTGGGCAGACTGGGACTCTACGGGACTCTGTGCAGCGCTTCGCGCCTGAAACACCTATTTAAGGTGGAGTCAATCAGTTAAAGGGCCAGCGTAGAACAGTTTGAAAAAGTCTACAGCAGAGCACAATGTAGCAGCAGCTCCTCTCGGTTCAGAATCCTGAGCAGACTGGGACTCTACGGGACTTCAGTTTCAGCCAAGCGATCAGCACGGGAGTGGTTCCGAGTCTGATAGCAGCCAGAACAATAGGTACAGCTAAACCACACAGGCAGCTTGGAAGGCTGTTGGAAGGCTACTGGTGCATTGCACAACCTGAAAGGCATCACCTGGTATTCGAATAACCCATACTTAGTGCAGAAAGCAGTCTTCCATTCGTCGCCCTCTTTTACACGTACCAGATGGAATCCCCCCTGGAGATCTAATTTAGTGTATATACAAGCGTCCTTCACTTGGTCTAGTAGTTAAGGGATCAGAGGCAATGGGTATCGGTTCTTAACAGTTATCTCGTTCAATGCGCGGTAGTCTATGCACGTTCTGAGGTCACCTTCCTTTTCGGGTACGAAGAACGAAGCTGACGATGCAGGGGACTTGGATGGGCGAATAAAGCTATTGGCAAGGTAATGGTCTAAGTATTGTCGTAGGTGAAGGTTCTCAGGTTCCGTAAGGGCATAGATCCTGCTACAAGGGGGTAGTGCACCGGGTATGAGATCGATTTGACAATCGTACAATCTGTGAGGAGGTAAGGTGTTTGCCTGTTCCTTTTGGAAGACATCCTGAAATTCTTGGTATTCTGGAGGTAGTTGCATGACTGCTGTGGTTACTGTGGCCAGGCCTGCGTTCTGATTTTTCTTTGGGTAACAGGTTTGTGCAAAATCCGGGACGGTTATTCTCTTCTCTCGCCAATCAATACAAGGATTATGTGTTTCCAACCAAGCAATCCCCAGTATTATTTGGAACTGTGGGGCTTTGATTAGATCAAACACAATAGTCTCTCGATGTCCATCCTGACCCAATAGTGTCATCTCTGCGGTGGAGGGAGTTGCAGGCCCAGAGGCAATTTCAGTTCCATCGACTGTGGTGATGACATCTGAGGTGGTTTTTCAGCAGAGAGGTAGATTCATCCTGGAAGCCAATTCATAATCCACATAGTTTCCTATGGCCCCGCTATCAAAGTATGCCCTTACTGCGTGCATACGCGATGGCTGCCCTGGATCTACGAGGACCATTGGTATGATGAAATGCGAGGTCTGAGTATCCTTCTTCAAGCTCGGCAAGCGGACCTCTACGCTTGTCGGGCGTGGTCGTTTCCCGAGTCTGACTCCATATGGCTTTTATCAGCAGCTCCTACCACCTTCTTGGGTGGTTTTACAGGGCAATGCGTAGAAAATGTCCAGAAGTTCCACAATATAGACACAATTGCATTTGCCGTCTCCTTTCTCTTTCCTTCTGGGTTAATGGTCCTTTAACCCCTCTGATTTGCATGGGTTCTGAAGCATCTGCTCCTTTTGGGTTAGCGTGGGTTTGGACCAACACCCGATTCTCAAACTTCTCGATCAGCCTTTCTGTTCTGAAGTCAGTGATCTAACTGGACCACTAAGTCTATATATTCAGCGCAGTCTTGAGGTAGGTTCACGACTTCAGCCAAGACATCCTTGAGTTCTCCTCGAAGCCATTGATGAAATAACGTGATTCGTTTTACCTCAGGCCATCCAGTTTCCACTATTAACCTATTAAAGGTTGCGATGTAGGATAAAAGGTCCTGGTTACCCTGTCATAGGGACAAAAATGTGTTATCCAGGTGCTGGTGGAGTGCCGGGCAAATAGTCTTTCCATGCTAGTTTGAAAGCCCTGAAAATCCCAAAGAATTGGGTCATCCCGAGTAACTAGTGGAATTGACCAATCAGCTGCACTGCCGCTGAAATATGACAATACAAAGGCTACCTTGGCTTGATCGTTTGGGACGGCTCCAGGTCTGCATAAAAAGTGCAAGCGGCATTGGTTCATAAACACGGCGAACCTTTTGGGATCTCCGGCAAAACGTTCGGGTGGGGCTAATGGAATATTTCCTGGTAGGTTTATTTGCACAGGGTTACTCGATAACACAGGAGCTGGATTTCCCCCTGAACCAGGTAGGGGTGCTTGTCCAGCCTGGCTTTGCAATAGTTGCCTAGCAAGGTCATCAGTTCGCTCCTTTGACAAAATCAGTTCTCTCCTAAGAGCATTGGTTTCTTGACGGGCGGAATGCACTTCAGCCCGCAGTTCCCCTAGTAATTGGGCCAATTGGTCAGTCTCTGAGGTATCCATAATGCCCGGGTGGGAATTTGTGGGTAGGCTTCGCATTCTGTTACGCTCACCTGGCTCCCACAGAGGTGTCGATCTGAACTGGAAAGCTGCGGTCTCATAGGGCCGAGATGACGGACTGGACTGGCCCACCTAGCTTTGTTTGCTTGGCCCGTAGGAATATTCTTTTGTAAATGGAGAAAGGGAATTAACCACCCGTGGGGTTGAGCGTAAATACCTCCACCCCCGCTGTTCTCCCCACAGATCACCTTTGATGTCCCCTCTTATAGTCTCACCTGATGGTTTGAAAAGATGAGCTCTCCATCCTGCATTGAGCGCAGGGGCGCGTTGATAACCAGTTGCTTCCCTGGCTCGAAGGAATTGGTGAGTTCCAGAACAATATTGACTCCGAAAAGTATGTAGTTCGTAAGAGTTCACATGTCTGACTTTCACTCTTGTCCGATTCCTTGCAGTTTGCAGCTTGACCCCAGCAAAGAGTTCCTCGTGGTAGCTGACGAAGTTCAGGTAAGGATTTGGCTTATCCTACACAGTTCAATGAAATAAGGCCAGAATGTAACCTGTGGCTTGCTCCCTTATTCAGGTGTGGAGAGAAAATATGAAGTTCGGGGAATAATGCCTCCGGCGGTAAAATTAGGTAATTCTATTGTGGTGAGAAGAGTTCCCCTTGTTTGTCCCTTCGTCTCACCTTGTTGTCCTTTTGTTCCCCTTAGGGGTCGGGGTACGGCGAGGATGCAATGGAGACTGCGCCGACCCGTGAAGAGGACTAGTACCCCCGGCGGTAATCAGGTAGGTCTCTGGGGGTAGTTACTATTGCCTCTGTTTATTCCCTTGGCTCACCTTTGCTGTTCTTGTGTTCCCCTTAGGTGCCAGAGTGCGGTGGAAACGTGCAGAAGGATGCGGTGGATCGTAAGGATGCTGCAAAGGCCGGTGAGTTCAGCGCAGCGCTGCAGCAAGTGAGGCGGCGCGTGTAAAATGCTTCTTTCTTCCAGCTCGAAGGCGCAATGGATCTGGAAATGCAGGTAAGGATTGAAGGTTTTGCTCTTATTCTAACCTCTTCTCCTTCTGTTCCTCCCTTTTTCTAGGAGCTGCAGACTCGAGGCGGGCGTGGCAGAAGACTGGATGCAGGCTTGCAGACACGGTGAGCGTTATGCTTCTGGATGCAGAATAACGCGAAGCATGTGCTGCTCTTCGGGCGTGGTTTAAATAGCCTCCAAAGTAGTCCCAGGTAAGTATTCCTCCCCAGCCCCACCCGAATAAAAAATAGACCCTAGGTAAAATAGTCCCTTCCAAGCCTCATTTGGCTTGGAGCTCTGCAGCATGGTCTGCATCAGGTAAGCTTGCAGCATGGTCTGCATCAGGTAAGTTCTACTCTATGAGCCTGGCGATTATGGTGCCAGGGCTGACTCTCCATATGAGCCTGGCGCCATAGGCACCAGGACCGCATCCAAACAGCCCCTAGCAGGGGTTTTTGGGCTTGCTCATAATAACTTGATGCCTGCTTCCGGGGTTGCTGGACCTGGTCTGGTTCCCCGGGGGTAGGCCTCATGACAATACTCCCTCCCACTCCCTTCACTCTGCTGGCCACTTTCTTCTCACTGTTCCTCCTTCCCCTTATACCACACCCCATTTCTGATCCTTTCATCTCCTAGCCCCCCAGCACTGGAACTCCTTACCTATATGTCTAACTTTTCCTCTTTCTACACTTTCCTCAAATCTCTCCTTCTCCATTCCCCAACATGAAACGCCTCCCACCTTCTTCACCCTCCCCCCTTGCTTTAGATCCTTAATCATCTCCCTCCCCTTCCCTCTCCCCCATTCTCACCTTTAACCCCATCTGTTTCCCTCCTCCTCCTCTTCCCCACCCTTCCCTCTCACTTGTACTGCACTACTCACCTTCTTGCCTTCACTTTAATTGGTCTACTTACTATTTTCTGGTCTGATTCTCAATTTTAAATTGTTTCCACTGTTACTGTTATAAATGTACTTGTTATATTTATCATCTTGCTATTAAAATATATTACTCTAACACACTGTGAGAGTGATTCATGTAATTTGTGCACCAAAAAAACAAATATTTGTGTACCATTCTACCCACGAATCACAATTTATTAAACAGGGATTAGCACGCAGAATGGCACACAAATCCCCATTTTTCAGAGCACAAATAAGATAACTCAGCCCCTAGAATATTAGTATTACAAAACAAAGAATAGTTTTAATTTTATACCATTTGATTTATTATTAGTGCTTGTCCTCACCACTAGCTGACTGTTTACTGTCATCTGAACCGCAGTATAGTAACACACAAATAGAAGAGTAGCCTTCTAGCTGCCCAATGCACAATCACACACCACCAGATCCATCTTTACAATCATACTCAAACAGTCATGCATACAGCACACATACATTGCACAACAGCCCAACCCATGCCTTCTATTGTTTTGTTTCAACAGACCCCACAGAATGCCTACCAGAAAGCAAGTCCGTAGAAAGCAACACAGAAATAGAGCAAATGAAAATAAAAATGTCCAAAATAAGCATCCATCTCTAGCAGAGTTTGTACAAAAAGTTCAAACAAAACAGCTAATACAGTCATTTAGCAAAACTAAACAATCTTCCATTACAGAAACATTGCCTCCTCTATCAAAATTTAAAAGAAAATAGAAAATGATTAACATAAATACAGGTACCACTACTGCTAAAATTGCTCCTATAAATCTTGATATAGCAGGAAGTAACCATACCAAAAAAAGTATATTAACAAAAATATTCCGCGACAGAGTCCTTCAGAATCTTATGAAATCAGGAGACAAATCACGCACAACCCTTAAAAACTTAAAGACTAAAATAGAAAATTAATCTTAGAATCTTTGATAGACAGTGCAATCCTTCTCAAAAGAAAGTTATTTATTTTAGTGTTAAACAGAATGAAACCACTAACAAAACTAAGTACTAAATTACAGAAAAAGCTTCTCAACAAAAATAACTTCTTAGATATCTGTGGAGGTGAATGGAGTCCCACCACAAGCACAGAACCATTTTTAAATCAAGAAACATGCAAACAAAATCAAACAAACACAATTGCCTTCCATAGCAGTGGACGAGGTTATGAAAGACTTAATAATACCATAATGGAACAAGAAATACTGCTTACAAAAATATCTCCAAAGAACTCAGAATCAATTCTCCATTTGACTGAAACAGAATGTCCAGTGTACAAATGGCCATGCACGTCAATGTGTAACATTGCCAAAAAATCTTTCAAATCTTTACGCCAGTTCCCCAATCAGTATGTGAAAGGCAAAGACAAAATCAAAATAAACTGCTGCAGAATATGGATACTTGTCCAGTGCGCAAATACACAGGACTGCAAGGACATTCATTGGTCTGCATTTCAGGACCTATTTGCAAACGCAGCTTCCATCATATCAAAATGATATCAACACATCATTCAACTATAAGAAATGTAGTCTATAAACTGTACTATGCTAAAAGTCCTGCTTTAGCACTAGCCAATTTAAATAACAATCTTCTACATGGTACAGCCAAAGACCTACTCGAAGAAATCAACCATATCCAGAGTAAATATTTTGGAAGTGAAAACCATTTTCAAAATGCAATAGCTTTACAACAGACTAGCAACAATTATTCACATGGCAACCTTCTACTACACACATACAAAAAAGAAATACTAAAATTCAAAAGTACATCCGCTGAAATACCAAACCATGTGTGTGTGTGTGTGTTGCCGCAAAACATTTTATAAAAGTAACACAAAAACTATAGGCATAACATACAAAATAGAAGACAATGAAGATTCCAAATGGTTTGAATTAGCTTTCTACCTTATAGCAGAAACCAAATACGAAATAACTGACTCCTTAACAGTTTGCAGTTACTGCACTACAAAACTTGAAAACAATCAAATACCTTCACGTGCTATCACAAATAATTTGGAATTATTCCCTCTACCAAAATCCCTCCAACAACTCAATTTATATGAGAGCATCATAATTCAAACATTACACCCATTCCAAGCAATAATACGCCTTCAACCAAAAACAGCAAAATGTACCTCCCTCTGAATTGGTGAAAGGCATTTGCAGCTAAGTAGTATATTTACCATTAGATCTATATGAAACAACTGGTAGATTTACATAAAGTTAGACAAGCCTTGCAATATCTAAAAGACAATAATGAATACTAGAAAGAAATAGATATTGAAGAAAACTTAAGAGAAACAACAAAAATAATACAAGAGTCACCAGAAACTGGTCAATTTGAACTTCTAGATACTGCTACAATATCCAATATTTTAGACCATTATGCAAATCATCCATTACACTCTAAAGACCAATCAGCATATGGGAAAAAAGTATAGAAGCATGTGCTTATCCTTTACTCTTTCCTACTGGCAAAGGAGGAAGGTACAACGATAGACCGACTCAGATAACAAGATCAGAATACTGCTCATTACGAACGTATTCTGAAGATCCCAGATTTAGACAAAATGTGCAATATATATTCCACCTACTCTTTCAAAGTGAACTAGCAACTCTATGTTACAGAGTTGCACACACATTAACATCAGGAACCCACTTTCAAAATATGTCAGCTACGCAATTACTACAAAAAGTGCAAGAAAAAGATGAAGTTTTAAAATCAAGCATTACAAATCTGTTAGCAAACATGCGTGGTACGAAAGAGTACTGTTTCCGATGTCACAGAGATGTACGTCACATGATAAGAAACCTTGGCTCACCCACTTGGTTTGTTACATTAAGTTGTGCAGTATATGCATGGGAAGATCTACATGATTTCCTACGCATATCAAACAAAAACAAAAACAAACATAGATATACTAACACCTGGAGAACTTTGCTCTCTATATCCTGTTGATGTGTCAAGATATTTCCATCACTGCTTCATTGCTATGCTACACTTTATTTGGAATAAAACTGTTCCTCCCCTCTGAGAAGTTCAACACTTCTTTTGGAGAAAAGGATACCAATCAAGAGGAGCACCACATATCCACATGCTTTTATGGAATAAATATGCTCCTAAATTTGGTCAAGACACTGATGCCACTGTGTTACAGCTTATCGAAAAATACGTCACTTGTGAAATTCCATCAGAAGCAACAAATAGTGATCTTCATGCACAAATTGTACAATTTCAAAGACACAACTGTGGCAAATATTGTCGTTGCAAATACAAAAAAAAAGGGAAATACTGCACCAAATGCCGTTTTGGTTTCCCTAGACCGGTTACAGAAAGAGGTGAAGTGAACAACTTCATGTCTTCAGTTAGACATAGGGCCTCATTACGACCCGGGTGCTAATGGGTTAACGGCGCCGTAAAAGGCTGCAGCGCCGTTAACCCATTAGCACATGATTACGAGGTCCCTTTGCGGGACCCGACCTTAACGGCTGGTCTACACCAGCCGTTAAAGTAGGGACCCGCAAAGGGACGTTGGTGCTAAGTACGGTACCGCAATTTGCGGTACCGTACTTAGCGCCTCCCCCATTCCCATTGAGCCCTATGGGGCAAAAATGGGAATGGGGAAGGGCCATGGAGGAAGTGGGAATTACCACCCCGCCAACCTTGTAATGGGGTGGTAATTCCCCTTTTCTCCATGGCAGAGTCGGTAATTTACCGGCATGGACTATGGTGCTATTAGCACCATGGTTTTCCTCCTGAGTCGTAATGAGGCCCATAGTGTTGAAGGTAAATTACCTAAAAATACATTTTACATAAAAAGTACAGAAGAGCAAAATATATCAATAATTACAATGCAATCATTGACCTATTGTGGAATGCAAACATAGATGTGCAGTACATTGCAGACAATTCCACTGCAGTTGCACGATATGTTACAGCCTACTTAACAAAAGCCGAAAAAACAGAGCTTCACAACCTCTGGAATGACCTATCATCAGACAAAACACTATCTCAGAAATTGTACAGCTTGGGCATAAAAATGCTCTCCCATAGAGAATGTGGCTGCTATGAAGCTGCAGATTGTTTAACCGGTACTGCTTTGTATGGAAAATCTGAAAATATAGTATGGCTAAATCTTGGTCCTGTTAAATCTAGAGAAAGAGTTCTCATACAACGACATAGAAGCAGTAGCCAAAAATGATCCCAACAGCCAAGACATTTTAAAAAACAATTTAATAGACACATACTACCCAAACAGAAGTACCACTTTTGTCTATACCACATAGCCCAAAACTTCACATACAAAAATAAAATAAAACCCGATGAAAAAGAAAGGTAGATAGAGAGTAACAAATTGTGAAGGCAGCTTAGTAAAACTTACCAAACCAAGTTTAATTAATCATATCAAATTGTCATTAAAAACTCCTCAACATAAAGAACTACATTACATGTCCCTGCTACAACTCTTTAAACCATGGAGAAAAGAAGAAGAAATACTAGATAACTATGACTCCTATGAAGACACTTTCAAAGCAAATGAAAGCACTATCACTGATGTAAACTTTGCACAGTACAGAAAAATGTTGCACAATGGACAGCAACACGAAGAAGAACTCCAGGCTCAACTAGATAAGGACACTCCTGACAGTAGTCAACCTTCTGTAACAGGAAGCCAAGAACCACTGGGACAGCCACTAATAGCAAATGAGACAAAATTAGCTATGACAGAAGGAGAAAACGCCATGTGTCAGTATGAAGATACAGAAGACTTAAATATCCCACAATCAAAATTAAACAATGAGCAGCGTGGCATTTTTCAAGAAGTAACAAACGAAATTGCACATGGTGTACAACATGAAAATAAAGAATGTACCTGCCAAAATTACAAACCTATACTATTATACGTCATTGGTGAAGCTGGTTCAGGCAAAACATTCTTAATCAAAATCATCAGCAAGTTCCTTCAACAATTGACAAACAACAAACTGTCAGCTGTTGTAACTGCCCCCACAGGTTTAGCTGCCTACAACATAGGAGGTGTAACTTTACATCGATTACTACTCCTACCAATAGAATACCAAAACAAATTAGAATATTACAAACTTTCTACCGAAGCTGCAATGGAACTACGCAGAGTGTTAAAATAAATGAAAATGCTACTAATAGATGAAGTGAGCATGGTCTCCAGCCTAATGTTGGCTTTGATTCACCTCAGATTACAATAAGTACTAAAACAAACATGAAGAGCTCTTTGGAGGAAAACACATTATTGTTTTCAGAGATCTTCTTCAATTGACACCAGTGAAAGGTGAACCAATTTTTGAAACCTTAGGACACATTTGTGATGTCATCTTTGATGTCCTGGGTGTTAGTGTTAGCATTGCAAGGTGGCGCGAGTTATGGTTGCTTATGTTACCATAACTGCCGTATTTCAGGGGTTTTCCGGTTTTACTTTGAACCATAACGTCCCATTAACAAAGTTTTTTCACTGAATTTCATAGCTTTTTAGTAGCGCAACTTAACCATAACGTCCCTTGAACAAAGTTTTTTTTACTGAATTTCATAGGTTTTTAGTAGCGCAACTTAACCATAACGTCCCTTTAACAAAGTTTTTTCACTGAATTTCATAGGTTTTTAGTAGCACAACTTAACCATAATATCCCTGACTTCATATACATGTAACATAGAACATACTAACCCCCTCGTAGTGATTTTCATGTCCGCGGACTACCGCCATGCCCGCGGACATATCGAAAATCTGGGCATGGTGAATGTAAATTTAAATAGTGTGCCCCATTTCCCCTTTGAAGTTGGCTCTGAAAAGAGCCGTTTTTTAAAAAAATTTTACAGATGCTTGACAGACACCTGTTATTTTGTATTTTTTTTTCTTGTTTTTTTTTTACTTTACTCCTAAAATCTTCACATAACCTTCTCCAAAGCAACCCTTACATTCCAAAATAGAAAGGTATTTCCCGTAAAAGGTAAAGAAATGCCATCTTCTTTAAAATTAACAGCATTACTGGAATCAATATTCTCATTGTTACAGAAGAACATACCAGCTCTAAGCATGAAGGCACACATGTCTCGGTTGATGACACACCTAGCAATGTTTTGCTGAGAACTATTGTCCCATATTGCCCTAGGTAGTAATCCAGAAAAAAATACTTTCGCATTTGGAAGGATCTTCATTACGGCTTGAACCAAGCGTTCCAAATCAGCCAACAAAGTAGGGGCACTGACGTTGCCCAAATGGAAAGCACCATAGTGCAAAACTACCACATGCGGACTGTTCATCGTGGCCATATCCTCACAAACTTGTACAATTCCCTTTACATTGCAATCAGACACAGTGCTCCACACCACCTCCACTCCTTTCACATCAAAGTTCTTTGCAACATGCCTGCATTCAGCGTACTGCTGTAAACCATGCACAAACATATCTCCGAGCACCAACACCCTGACTTTCTCCACTTCTGCCATCTTCACTACACACAGTCTCTTTCAACACAAATCCACAACCTCGACATCTGATTGGCTGATCCGTACAGTCTTCTTTCCATGTTGGATTTCCTGGAAAAACCCGGATGTAGCACGCCCTGTCCACGAACAGCCGCGGTGTCCACGGACGGCGTCCACTTTACTCTCTGTGCCATTCCCTCATTGCATACAGCTAAGCAATCACACAATACGAATAACGTCCTCAGAACACCCCTATTTTGTGAATTTTCGAACATTTCAGGACAATTATCATTTCATTATTCAACATATTAACATTACAAATATTATAGTTTCATCCTGTACTCTGCACACAATGCTATGTTTCTCCATTAGTAGCTCATTATACTAGATATAATCCCATAATACAATGCTATTTATATCAATGCATCGTTCAAAGCACTAATAACGTTATGATATTTATTGCAATATCCTTGACACTTTTTTCGGAACATTATAATAAAAATCCCTAGTACACAAATTCCATGAAAAGTACATACACATATGATGTCATCAGTGATTTCATCAATGACATTTGCGATGTCATCTTTGATGTCCTGGGTGTTAGTCTTAGCAGTGCACGGTGGTGGCGCGAGTTATTTTTCATAGCTTACCATAACTTGCGATTTTCAGGGGTCTTTCGGCTGTACTTAGAACCATAACGTCCCTTAAACAAACTTTTTTTAATATAACGCAAACAATATACAAACATGGCGTGCAAAAAACAACTTCAACAGATGGCTTTACACAGAATGTTGCAAAGTAAGAATTTATGCTCGTTCACAGTGAAGGTCAGCTGCTTCCATTTTTTTCTCGGGCCCCGGAGAGGCTCACAAAGCAGACTATAAGGTTGTATTGTGTTTTGACCTTGACAGACAGAGATTGTGATGAAAGAATTCTCTTGAAGGAGTGTTGCTAAAACGTAAGAGAAGATGAAGATGAAATTTCTGAAACGAAACCACTTTTATATTTTATATCACTATGCAAAAGATCGTTCGCACACGCAGAGTCGTATTTTGGGACTGCACCACTCGTAGACAATGGAAATTGCAATTGTACTGTAAGTAACCCTTTAGATTATTTTATACCAAATATAATTACAATAGCGTAACATTAAAACCGCTCAAGTTAAACTTGTTCGTTGAAAGTGGCATAATGGTTTCTACCGCGAACTATCACCGCCAAATTGATCCCCTGTCGTTTAGAGGGTTCTGAAAAAGGCAGACGACACAGGGTGGGTTAATAGAAATAATTTAACCGGTCTATAGGCGGTCAAGCGCTCTACTCGCTGTGCCACTTCACTGTACCCTGTCAAGTGGCACAGCGAGTACAATGCTCGCTTTGACATCCGTGCACAGCTTGCTAACGCAAGTTCAAATCCCGGCAAGGCCAAACTCAGCCTTTCATCCTTCCGTGGTCGATAAATGAGCACCACACACTGTGGTTAATATTAAGCACCGCTTAGATACCTCACGGTTCTTAGCGCTATATGAATGGGAAAATATTATTATTTTATTATTAACATACTCCGTTGCACTATCTTCAATAGCAAATAGTTTCACGCCCTAATAAATAAAATGATGATTTTTAATGAAGATCGGCTGGTGAGACTAATTTATGATTTTTAAAACAGGTATGTGGCCCCATTTTGCCTATGTCACGATTTACAGACTCCAGCGGATGGGGTCTTCAACTGCCAGGTGCAGGTCCAAATATGCAACTTCATGACCCTCACCATTTTATGGGACAATCGCCAAGGACCAATATGCCCTTACGCAGTACTAGCGGCTACAAACAACATACCAACCAATAGGGTGGTCTAATGGCTCGTTGTTGGAGCAACCTTCCGATTATCAGAGCGACCATTTACTGCTTTTATCATAAACCAACAGCCCATCTACTGCAAAGGAACAACGCATGGCTCCAAATAAACGTTTGCTGATCGACAGCAGAGACAATAGCAAATCGCTGAATATTCACTAAACATTTCATGTGAAATAAATGTACTTTACCAAATGTACAATCCTGCTGTTTACTTTTAAACCACAGTTTCATATTCCGAATTGTGGCGCACTGAGTTGTAAGCTGATCTAACAGCCTCTGTACCGCAAAGGAACATCGCGTGCCTCAACATGAACTTTTGCGGATCGACAACAAAGACAAATGCAAATTGCTGAATATTCTCTAAACATTTGATGTCAAATAAATGTACTTTACAAAATTTACAATCTTGCTGTTTGCTTTTAAATCACTGTTTCATATTCCGAATTGTGGCGCGCTGTGTTGTGACATAATATGTGTTGTCTTCCGGGTTCTGTGTAAAGTCACTTAGGACTGCAGAGAACTGGGCGCGTTTGATGACTCACCCTGTAACGTCACGGAGAGAGGCGGGGAATATGAATGCTTTGATAATATCAGGCTTAGGGTCGGGAGATATGATTTAGTGTCGCAAAAGCAAGTCAGCCAGGTCAATAGCGCCAGTCATAGGATTATCACATAATGTCGGCGCACACCAGCCGGATTTATCGTTTCTTTAGTGGACAAAAAGTCGGTTAACGCCCATAGGAAATTGTACTATTAGCGGACAAAAGGAGTGGTCTTAAAACACTTTCACCCTGACAACGAACAATACAAACAACATTCTCAGAACACCCCCATTTTGTGTAATTGCAACCATTTTGGGACACCGCGAGTGTACTTAGAACACATTCAACTAGACAGATTACAATACGGACAGCGTCCTGAGGACATCCCCAGTTTGTGTATTTACGAACAATTAAGTACACCGCGAGTGTTCATAGCTCATTTTTACCTTCCTTGCGAACAAAAATGACACATACTCCGTCCTCTAAACAACCCACCATTTAGTTTATTTACAAAATGTCAGAACAACTGTGTTCTCCGCGGACAAATCGAATGCAACAAAAACGTCTAGCACATAAAAAACAAAACATTGAACCTATCTCATACGCCCCCACCCTCCCCAAACACTCTTACACACCGACACACGGCACTAAATACAATTTTTTATCCACGTTTCAGCGCACTATACACGGTCGACGGCGAATACAAGATGGCGGGCGCCACAGAAAATATGACGCGCTCCACACCCCTCACCGTCCAATCAGCGAACACGTTGCATGTCCGCGGACATGACGCAAGGCCATGGGCCAATCGGGGTGCTGTCCGCGGAGCGAACAGGGAAGTCCGTCCGCAAAGCGAACACAGATATCACTAATTTTTTGCCTTACATTTTGGTCATTTTTTTAAAAACTACTGGACGGATTTACACCAAATTTGCAAAAGCACGCTTTCCAGACCAGGCCGCCGCTCCTGCCGCAAATTTATTGTAAATCCGTCCAGCGGTTCAGGCTGTAGCCATGCGCAAAGTTTTTTCCCATTCAGTCTACGGGAAAAAAAAAGTTTTGGGACCCCCCTATAACTTTTCCCCCCCTGGACGAATCCTCACCAAACTTTGCAAAAAAATTCAAAGTGGGCCATATACTTTTTTTGCAAAGTTTGGTGAGGATTCGTCCAGGGGGAGTGAAGTTATAAGCCGCCCAAAAAGTGCTCTTCCTATGGAAACAGCAACTTAACCATAACTACATGGCCACTACCGTGGTCATGTAATACATATATATAAATATATATATATCACTCTTGATAGCACATTTGCAACTTTTTTTTCTAAAAATCTTTCTTTTTTTTACTAGCTAGTAAAACATTTGAATCATTTTTTCTTTTTTTACTTTCCAAATAAATATGATCGGTTTGAGCAAAACTTTGTGTTTGCATATATCTTATTTCAACTTCAGCATTTTTAAAACTATCCTCAAAATTATGCATTATCTACAGGATTTATACTGTTGAAATCTACTTACCTGCAGACAACCCTTTCTTATGGCTTGTTGTTGTTGTTTTCTTGATGGCATCTTACAAAAAAAGCTGTATAAAAATTAATTGAGATGATTAAGTTCACGCATTGTGTTTCTTTATATTTCCAATATAAAATATAACTTTCAAGCCCAGGCTGAGAAGTGGGGGTGGAGTTTAATGACCCACCAATCCATGTTTTGGAGGGCCAAGCGAAACAACTCACTCACTCAAAGTTGCCGAACATAAAAGTGTAATAGTTATTTGCACCCTGGAAATTTCCTGGGTGCAGATAATTTTCTTTGTTTTTCTATTCCTGACAAGATATATACTAATGTGCAGTACAGCTCCCATCAGAAAAAAATATATACCACCACAATTTAACTCAAAAAGAGACATGTTCCCTTTTCAGATGACAGCAGATATAAAATAAAATCTGTTCCAAATTGGCCACCATAATTCAAAAACAAACTTTTAAAATAAAATGACTACTACTGAAGTGGCAGTGTTCCTTCTCCTTCTCCTTAAAATTGCAAATGGAATTAGATCCATAGTTGAATGTGGTGCTGACCTAAAAGCCAAAACCTATTTCTCTATGTCTTCCTCCCAACACCGACCAGAACTGATTGCCATGCGCATCCCTTTCATTAGTGTCCTTTTGAATCCTTCTACAATACCATTTGTGGAGGGTTGGAAGAGAGACTGTTAAAAAAATTCTTCATAATCCTAGAGGTAAATTGAACACCATCACCCATTAAAATTTGTCAAAGAATGTCTTCCTTCTGAAACATTTAATGCATGAACTATACCACTGCTTTAGAATCTGCTTCAAGAACTCCACCAATTTTAAGCATAAATGTACTAATACTAGAACATATTATTTGATGCCCCCCTTCAGACCATAATGGACCCAATATCTCTAAGGTTACATATTCCCAGGGAAGTTTGGGAAATTCCAAAGGTTTTAAAGGTTGTACATATGTTTTAAGCACCTTATCAGAGGATGCACACATTGCACATTCCTTAATCATTTCCCCCACTTCAGCATCCAAGCCTGGCCACCAAAAGTCAGCTCGCAGCCTACCAATGGTTTTAGAAATGCCTAGGTGACCAGTGTGGGCCAAGTCCAGTCACTTTTTCCTTACGCCCACAAGGGGCACAATTCAAACAGCATGCACAATGTGACCATCTTCTACACCTAAATCATCCCTCACTCTGCTAAAGGAACCAAATCCCATGTCAGTTTACCAACCTGACCAATTGCTTTGTACAAACTCTCTGACTTTAACCAGTTTATAGTTCAACATTGCGAAAGTTGAAGGCTGTCCAATCAGGCACAGGCTGCCACCTCAGAGTCTACCCAGCTACAGGAGATAGCCTAGGTCAAGTGTGCATTGGGACCAGCGTGGGATGTATTAACCCACTTATGCTCTGCCCTGCGGCATCACTGTGTCCTGGTGGTGCCAGAATCAACAAAATGGCCGCAAAACCCCTATGCGTGCCAAAACCTATGAAAATTGTGCTCTACAAAGCACAAAAAGATGGCTGCCAAATCTACCATGCATGATGTCAGTGGTGGAACAGAAACCCCACTCCTGAAACATGTCATTGGGCTGTCCAACCAGTAAAAATGGAGCCTGCATGAAAAGCAGTACATGCTGAAAGAAATCCGAAATCTTGCATTTTCTATCTTTTCCTGGTTGCTGAAACTGCAGAATGCTGATACAAAACACCCACAAACATCCAATATTCTTGCTGGGTGTCACATTTACTGAATTCAAGAAATCCTTGTGAAATTTCAGTATCCTGAAAAGCTGAATTTGTCATGAAAACATCCACAGGCAGAGAGCCTGCCTGTGGGATCTGTCAAAATCTGGGCACAGTACCAGCGGCCTCCTGAATGACTGTTTTCAAAAGCCTGCATTAAAACTGTAAACGTGTACCACTACGATCGAATGTCTGAAATCTAAGTGACCTGTTATTAAGAGTAACCTAGGTTGTAACTGTTTAAACTTCATGTTTTAGAGTCTGGAATCAGTGTTCTAGCTGCTTGTTTTAAAATTGAAGTTTATTTAAACAAAGAAAATAGCAACAAAATGACATTTAAATTTAAGCCTGACTCCAAGCCAAACCACAAACAACTTCCCCCACAGGGCCAGGCTCCTCCCTTCTGCTCTCTAGACCAGGAACTCACACCCATGTGATGATTAAGAGGGGAGGAGAACTTGGGCTGCTGTGGGAAGAGCACAATGGACTTCCTCCAAGGCAAGGAGATGCTTATCAGGAAGGATCGTAAATTTCCTCTGCCAGAAGGAATGGGGCGGAGATTGCTTCTGAGCTGCAAGAAGGAGAAGGAGGCGGGGACAGACAACCTTTTGTTGATTTGCAGCAAATGTATTTATGCCAAAAGAATGAAACTTCACACGCTTATGCCCATATGCAATGCGCACACTTGTACACAATGTTGGATAAACTAGATATTGTGTTCCGGCCCAAAAGGGCAGAATTCTGTCAAAGCCGACACAAGATCCTACAATGACAGGGCTTGGAAGAGCATTTGCTCCACAAAATTTGTGATCTAGATATGTTATTGTTATAAAGTTTGCAAAATTGTAAATATGTATTACACTAAAAGTAGATTTCATGTTCAAAAGGACAAGGAGAGGATTCTCTGACTCATAAAACCACATCATCATGGTGACACCCTGTTTTCTCCTACAATCAAGGGAGAGGGGAGCTTCTAACCTATAGCCAGCCTAGGGGGCGCACTTAGGATAATCCAGCATACACACCGCTTTACCAAATGCATAAAAAGAGACAGCTGAGGACTTAGAAAAACACACATTTTCACCCACCAACCGATTGCTGGTGGAGCACACTGAAAGAGTACCATCTATCTTCCTTTCTCCAGACTCCAGAAACTTGGCAAGCAGAAAGGCCCATTTCTATAGCTGAACCATTTTCAGCTAGGCCTTTGAATTCCAGAAACCAGAATTTGCCCCAGACTACTAAGGGTAACAAAAGAACCGCCAGGCTGTGCTGTAACTGCTTTCCTGCTAAGAATTATTACCAGAATCCAAAGACCCAATCCAGCTGTGATGTGCTGTGCTGTGCTGTGACCAGATAGCTGTGAACCAGGGTCATTGCCAACCCTGTCCAGTCGGGTGTGCCCAACAGCCTGTCACAGTCTGGTGTGCCCAGCAGAATTTCCGAGCAAAATACCTGATCTTGACGGACCAGAATTCCTGATGGTTCTGTTCAAACCTTTATTGTGAGTATCCATAGTATAGGACTGTCACTAGCCTATGTACTGTCCATAGCAATCTCTATCCAAATCCATCCTATCTTAGTTTTAGTTTAGTTTAGTTTAGTTTATTATTTGTAAGGCACGCCTTGCCCTGGAGCATCAAGGCACACAAGACAAGAATATGCACAACTTTGTTACAGGTACATCTGCATGGTCATAGTACAGTATGCAATAGAAAAAAAAGAAAAGAACTGCATTGTCTTCAGAACTGCATTGTTAGAATTATTTTTTCATTGCTTGAACTCTTTATCCCATCCCTACTATCTTCCTTTTGTAATAGTAGTGTTAATCATATCTGTGCGCTGATATATTTCATCTGAAGAAGGCAAGCTCCTCGGCAGGCAGAAACCTGATCCAGAGGTGCCCTGGTCTGGTTGCTGTGCTTCCATGTGGTATTTGCTTCTTCATAGTCCCAAATCCCTATAGTTTTCCCGCAATCGCGATTAGAGTGCACAGAAAAGTTTGGCGCAAATTTTGTTTTAGGAAATTTCTATAACGTGTAAAACAGCTTTCCATTGCACCAACCTCAAATTTAAGTTTTCACATTGCTTATTAGTGTCAAATCATTGCTAGTGTTTGTCTGCAACCATATAAAGCAGCTCCCATTAGAATGTAAACAATTTCATTCATTTAAGCCATATTTAGTGTTTTACCTATTCCATTCAATGCCAACTTTAAAACAATTTTGACAGTTTGCCAATCAATTCTGTTTCTCTCTTGTGTTTGCTGGGGGAAATTGGGATTGATACATTTGCTTGAATTATGCATTCCTGAAACCTGTTTTCTCTCCTCCTATCTCTCTAGATAGCATATTGGGGGGGTTGAGGGGTGCGCAGGGCGAAAGAGTAACCACATTGCCATTTGTTCTGAACACACACCCACAAAAGCATTATTGCTGTGCTGCCTTGTTTTGCTAATTATTACTCCTTGTGATTAAAGAGATTACTTAGTGTAAGATCACCCCATTGATGATCATTGTATAACCATTAAACATAGTGTGATTATAATGTGAAATATATAAATAAATATTTTAACTTTGCAAACCAGCCTGTTTCCTGGTTCAGTGTGACCCGGGGGTTCCAAGAGAGGGGCATGATATAAGTGGTACATCGTTCAGAATAAAAGAACTTTTAGACACAAATAAATAGGGTTCAGTTGTGCATTACACGCTAGGCATTGACTTAGGTGAAGTGCCGGATTGAAATCATTTACAGATTGGGGGCTTGTCATGAGATTTCTGAATTAGACATACCACTTGTGACAGTCTAATACAGCGTGCTAACTTACGGGCTACAGTGAAAGCACCCTTCAATAGAAATGCTCTAAGTAGTTGGCCTGTTTTGCAAAAATAAAATAACTCCTGTAAGTCAGAAAGGAAATTAATATTTCCGGAATGGAGACCACAGTAGAAATTAATATGGCAAAAGAACACCCACTGCACACATTATTTGTCAGGGGTGAATGGACAGAGCAGGATCATAATGTTTGGTTGCAGGAAATCAAAAAACAAGCCACTGCCACTGGATGAGATATATGGCAGGATCAGGGTCCATTACACATGGCACTGAGTGAACTGTATATGGCCCCTAAGGTAAAAGAAGAGCAAAGTAGAATTGCCAAAATAGCAGCATATCTGTACCTCCACATTGGAGCAATACAGGAAAAATATGCCGAAAACCTAGATCTGGCAAATAGGCGAGTACAATCACTAGAAAAAGACCAAACTGATCTGGACTCTGGAGAGCAAATGCTACAAAAGAGCCAAGAATCAGAAAATGAAACCAGACAGTACCTAATAAAAGTAAAAGGAGAACTGAATATCCTGCAGCAGGAGAAGTTAGAGCAGGATACCAAAGTACTGGCGCTGCAAAAAGAGTGCCAAGAGTGTTTGGACTCTCTACTACAGAGCCAACAAAAGCTGGAACAGCAATTACATTTTAATAGAGCCTGCGCAGAGCAGGTAGTCACCCTGCAAAACCGCCTAGACTAAGTAAAAGAAGAAAATAATAAATTTATTCTCAAAGACCTTGACACGTAGACAGAATTTGATGAAGAGCACCAGAAAGCTGGTGCACTCAAAAAACAAAGGGACGACCTGGCTGCACAGAGGGGTATTCTAATTCAGGAAAGGGACACCTTAGGCCAGGAGGTCAGTTATTTAAAAACTAAGATGGAAGAAAATCACCTGGCCCTTCAGGGACTGGGTGAGCTCCAAAAAGACTATGAAAAACTGTTAGAGCACACCAGGAAGGTGGAAGATGCTCTAGCAAAGAAGGACCAGGCCAGTATGGACAGGACTCAGGTGGTAACCCTCCTGCAGCAAAAATTAGCATAATTCTCCAAAATTACACAGGAAGCACACAGAGACAATGAGGCTCTTTGGGAGAAAAATGACAGGCTCCACAGACAGGTAGCTATGCAGGAACAACTAATAGAGACTAGTAAGGCCTTGATAGAAGAACAAAAGGGTCAGGTTCTTGCCTATTAACAGGGAGCAGGGGCTGAGAGAGATAAGGTCCGCTGGGAGAGGGAAACACCTGAGCAAAACATCAGGACCCCTGGTAGCAGAGACTTTCATCTCTTCAACTACATGGACTCTGCCACCCCATGTCCACTGGCACACATGAGCCAAGGGCCACGGGGATGGCAGACTTCAACCCAATGAGAAATATGGGGCTCATAGATCAGCGCCTCCGAGGAATGGATGGGCGGGCATCTGTGTATGGGTTCCCAAGTGCTAGGGCTATCTTCTCTGATCAGGGAAACACAAATGAGGGGAGGATCAGGGAAAGGGATCCTCAAAATATAACTTACTCAGAGATCAGATGGTAGAATTTAGTGGGGAATTCCATGAGGGAAGGCCCACTAAGGGCATCCTGAAAACCTCTTCCCAGCTAGGACAGTAGGAGGGGTACTCAGCCAATCCTGGGAGCAAGGAAGAGTCAGAAGACTCTTCTGAGTGCCACAGGACCCAAGAAACTAGGCCCCCACATTCTGCCAGCCATTCCCAAGCTTGCAGAATCCAGGAGAGCCTAGAAGACCAGGCAGCCACCTCTGGTAGCAGTGCCTCTGAGTGGACGAGTGGACGAGTGGACGAGGGTGACCCGAAATAAGAAAGCCAACAAAGTCAAGAGAGCTTTGCTTAAGGATACCCTGAAACAAATAAAGCCATTAGGAGCGTCATCACGCCCTATCACAAGAATGCAAAATATTCGGTTTGGGAACACCTTGAGCTATTTGAACAGTTGATGGACACTTTCAGTCCGAAGGACAGCCAAAGCTGTATTCAGTATGTGAAGTGGACATTTTCTTCCGAGTACTCCAGCTTCTTTGCGGGCTGGATGATCAGAATCATTCCAGATGGTCCACCTATAGGGCGGACATCTTGAAACATTTTTCCGTTCACAGGACTCTGCAGGAGGCTCGCAAGGCAGCCTACAACTTGCAATGTGGGGAAGATCAGGCCTTACAAGAATTTGTTCAAGAGTTAGAACGTGCCTTTGCGCAGACCACTAGAATGTTGCGCACTGACAGCAAAGAATTTGTAAACACTTTATTTCATGCTCTCCCTATGTATATCATGACCCAGCTATTGAGGGACTTTCAAGAGAAAAGATCACTAGATTAGGTCATTGAACAAGTCACACGCATTTATGAGGTGCACAAGCCGTTGGAAATCAAAAATAATCCCAAAAGCCCCAAGACAACTAACACTCCTGCTTCTGCTAAAGTGGCGGAGGTGAAGGTTGCCCTCATTTTAGATTTGGAGATGGGGGGCCTAAAAACCTGCCAGCAGAGAATCAAAGCAACCCCAAACTCAGTAGGCCCTCGGGCCAATCACAAACAGGGAGCCAGGGAGGTAACCCCACAAATGGGACCCCTAACTCCCCTGACTACATCAGCCCACGCTACAAAGGAAATAGACCCATCCTGGGTTATGTATGGACTCCTCCAGCCCAAGGTGGAGGGAGATCTAACCAGACAGCAGGACACCCAGGGAACTTCCCTCCTCACTTCTCCTAGGAGGGCAGTAATCCCCCAAATACCAGACAAAATGTCTTTCCTAAGTACCCGCCAAACTTTAACCCCCAAAACAATCCATCCTTCTTTCCCCACTTTCCTGAGCCCAGACAGCCCAATCTGGGAGAGGGGAGGCCAAGGGTGGAGGGGTACCCAAACTTTCCTAACCCAGGGTATTTTGGGAGAAGGGATAGCTACCCTTCCCGGGATCAGCCCAGGGGAGACATGAGGACCCCGTAACAGCCAAATCGGGTTTCACAACTAGAGCGCCAGGTCCAGAACATGGCACAGTGTCTGGGTCGCATGCTGAGGGCTCAACAGAACCCTGAGATGAGCATGGCAGCTCAGAATGCCTCAAAACCAGGATCTGGTGCTCCACAGCAATGACGGGGGAAGAACCCCGATAACCCACTGATTCCCAGGGAGGAGGCACAAGGGCAATGGGGGTGTAAAGCCTTGGAGGAAGCTTCCTTCCCCACTTTTAAAAAGCCCCTGGAAACCCAGGAACCGGAACCAAAATCTCCTGCCCCCAAAAGTCTGCAACCCAAGGAGCAGAGGGGGGGTAGAAGAAATGAAGAACCCAAAAAGACCCATTTTGTGGAGGAGGCACAAGTCTTCCAGTCTGAAGGAGAGGGATCCTCAGAGGATCCTGGGAAAAGGATCTTCTCCTTCAGGGATGGGGGAAATCCTCCCAAAGTAAATGGGTCGCAAAGGATCCAAATCCAGACTGGGTAGATGTGGGGACTGAGTTAGCACCGCCCATCATCAGTACCCAGAATCACCAGCATGAAAATCCCCTGGTTAAAACCCATCCAGGTGACTGCCTACAAAAATGAGGGGGCAGCCCAGTATCAGAACCAGGGGAACCCAAATCTTCCCCCATATCTAGCTGTCACCTTTTTCTTCCAGATTCCCAAGACTCCAAACAGAATCCTGCCCAAATCACCTTTCTGTCAGTATCCAAAACCAAGAAACTAATCCACCAGTTGTCCAATAATGTACATTATCTCTGTCCCCTTGAGGAAAAGGAGGGAAGATTCTATGCCCCGGTCCAAATACAGTGGAAGTGTACAATTTTGGCACTGGTGGACACTGGATCCCAAGCTACCTTTCTGTCAAAAAGGGTCTTTGATCAACTGAATTCGGGAAGGGGGTGAAATACCAAATTCCTCTCACCCCTCTTCCTGGACAACTTCAGGACTTCGACAGGAAGGAAATTCCCATCGAGGCGACTGTGGATTTGGACATTAAAATTGGGCGACACATGGTGAAGCACCCAGTCATAGTTGTGACTCCAGACGGCAAGCCTTGTTTACTATGGAATGACATCCTGCATAGGTTGTCTCCCCTCATAGATTGAGTGAACAAGGTCCTCTGGACCCAGACTAACCGACCATTAAAATTGAAACATAGTGTCAACCATGTTAGTTTAAACAGCACATGCCACATGGTTCAAGAAAAACCTGACCAAATAGAATTTCACTTCCAGAATAATCAAATCCCAGATGTGACAGTAATTGCAGTAGGACAACAAACTGGTGATGGGGGTCCTCTCTATTTCTGAAAATCAGCCTTCCTGCCAGTCTAAGGTGGCATTCCACACTGGAAGGAAACACTCTGAAATTCTTTACAAATTCACAATCAGAAAATCCCACTCCTATAGTCCAGAAAGATGTGAAATCAGCTCAGAGCCTGGCTGATATTCAGCAAATTGGAGAGCAGTTGTTCATCCCTGTTCAGTTAAATGATGGGAAGGACTATGTTCTCGCTCGAGTGTGTGTGAACAACGGTAAGAGATTCATCAGCGAAGCCATGTTCTGCCAACTCCCAAAAGATCCAGCCATTCCCACATTCAAACTGATAGACAAATGGGAAATGGATCTGGAAACACCCAATTCCAAACATCTCCTGCCAAGCAGGTGTATGCTCAAAATCTCCATTGGCAACAAGAGCATGGTCCATAATTGTTGCGTCGTGCGAGACGTCACTGCCGCCTTTTACTTAGGCAGTGACATTCTCAATCGCTTTGCCATTAGTTTGGACCTAATAAACTTCAAAGCTCGGTCCCGATTAGCGGATAATCCCATGGGCTTTGATGATCCAAAAAAGCATTTAGGTCAGCTCAATTCTCCCTGGAAGTGAAAGTTAGAAGAGGACAAAAATTGAAAAACCCTGATGATTACATACATCTAAATGCTTCTCTCCAACAGCAAGGGTTGGGGGTAAACCCAACTCCATTAGTCAACATAGAACATGACACCATTCCAATAAAGGTGGATAACAGCGACTTAAAGAGTATTACTCTAGCCGCATGCACCATTATTGGAATGGCGGTTGATGACCAACATTTTTCCATTGATTTAGGAAATGAACTGTTAGGACCAATCCCCAAGGACTGTTTTGACAGTGACAGTGAGGACAATACAACACCAGACAGGATTTTCACCCGGTGTGGGGGGAACTTCCTGGTGTACACTTCTTGCCCTTATGGTAAGGAAGATGTGACTTGTGACGTCAGGAGGGATGGGGTGATTTTCCAGGTCCATGAGGGCTGCCTTACCCACCTGAAGCCTCCAGTCGAAATCAGCACTCTGACCAGGGACTTCTCCACCCATCGGGAGGAGGCCGCTGAGATAGCCAAACCAGAAATCTTTCCAGGCTTCAGGCAGATGGTGGAAGAGAGAGTCAACCTAGCTGATGCCTGTGTTACTCTGGAACAGAAGCAAAAGTTGAAACAAGTTTTCTTGGATTTTCAAGATCTCTTTGCGGTAGATTCATATGACTGTGGTCTCACCGACATCCACACAACAACAATTCCCACGGACACTGGCATGACTCCAGTGTTTGTGAAGCAATATCGCTTGCCTCTCGCATCCATGGAGTCCCTTACTGAAATAATTAAGAACCTTGAGCCCCAGGGAATAATCCGTCCAGTACACAGCACCTTCAATAATCCGGTGCTGGGAATATTGAAGCCAAACGGCCAGTGGAGACTCTGCGCCGACCTTAGGGAGCTCAACAAACAGGTCCATACTTCCCGATGGCCTCTGCCTTACATTGACCAAGGGCTGGCCCAGATCCAGGGGTCACAGGTATTCACTGCAATAGACCTGACCAATGGATACTGGACCATGCCTGTCAGTAGGGAGGACCAATACAAACTGGCTTTCACCTTTGGGGGCCAGCAGTACACATGGACCCGGACTCCCTTCGGATATCTCAACTCCGGCAATGAATTCAACATTTTCCTACATAAGGCCATGTCCGACCTGGGTGCGAGGGGTAACCTGGCTTATGTAGATGATGTCCTCATCAAAAGTTCATCTGTGGAGGAACACATAGCAGAGATCCGTTATGTTCTGACACAGTTGAGGGCCGCCGGAGCAAAACTTTCCTTTCAGAAAGCACAGTGGTGTAGAATCTGTGTTAATTTCTTGGGGCATGAGATTACTCCTCAGGGTCTCTGTCCCCAAGAAAAGAAAGTGGAAGCACTTCAGAAACTGAAGGATCCCACAACTCTGCGGGAACTAAGGAGCCTCCTTGGACTGACTAATTACAGCAGAAAGTTCATTGAGGGCTACGCAGAGATCACCAGACCCCTGATTCATCTCTTGAAGGGGGGGGGTCAAGTGGGAATGGGGTCCAGAACAATCCGAGGCAGTAAGACAACTGAAAAGAAGCCTCTCACAAGCGCCTTGCCTAGCTTACCCTGTCAGAAACAAGGAGTTCTTCCTGGAGACAGGGTTCTCTAATACGTGCTTGACGGCAGTATTATACCAAAAGCATGACAAGGTCAATAAAGTAATCTCCTATGCGAGCAAAACTTTATCCTCTGTGGAGGAAAAATTCAACGATTGTGAGAAGGCACTCCTGGCAACAGTGTGGGCATTGAAGAATTACCGCCCGTTTATCCAGGGGGAACAAACACATCATAGTGGAGACTCCACACCAGCCTCTGCAATATCTCCAAAGTGACAGAATCCGGGCAGGAAATGTGAGTAATTCCCGAATTACTTCCTGGATTCTGTCAATGAAAGGCTTTCCTGTGGAGGTCAGATATGGCCAAAACAAGAAGAGTCCCCTCGCGCAAGGTCTGGCTGAGTTGCATGATTGTGCCAGAGAAAACTGTCTCGAGGACGAAAGTCTAAAAATCAAGGACAACATGGAGGCATACCTTAATTCCCCACACAAAGTCTTTGAAGAAGCCAAGTGTGAGGGAATGCCCACTGTCTATGTGGATGGATGCTCTTACCATGTTTACAACAACGGGGAGAAAGAACTGGTGGCCAGCGTAGGGAATGCATGGGTGAAGGAGTTTCCAGAACCCTCCGCTGGATACAAAATTGGTCCCCGAAGTAGTCAGGTGGCAGAGTTGATGGCTGTGCATCAGGCCATCCTCACTGCTGTCCAACATCAACTCCACGAACTGGTCATAATCACAGATTCGGATTATGTACAGAACGGGTTCGTGGAGCACCTGGTTAATTGGAAAACCAGAGGCATGTTATGTGCTAATAACAAACCCCTGAAACATGGGAAGTTAATCCAAAATATTGATGATCTGGTCACATCGAATGGGATGACCATCTACTGGAAAAAGATCAAGGGTCATTCCAAAGTAGAGGGACCAGACAAAACTGGGGCCATCCAAGGGGATCTAATCGAAATAGAGTCCCTGTTGGGGGAAATCCAGGTCACTGCTATCACCAGGTCCCAGACAAATGCTCACAATGATCTTTCAACTGCACAATGGAGTAAGGAGACCCCTGATGCTGATTTGATTACGGCTCAAAAGGGGGATCCAATAATTGGTAAGTTTTACCAACACATTGAGGACCCTGAGAACTTTCCCCTGATGGATACCGATTACATTGGGAAAGAGGACCTAAGAGTGTTGATGAAATGTCCAAAGATGTTCCGGATCCAAGACGGTTTGTTGGTAAGGAAATCCCAAGCTGGCCATGATCAGTGGGTGGTTCCTACCTCATTCCGAAGCCTGATGTTAAGTCACGCCCATGATGCGGCCACCGTCGGTCATAGGGGGTTTCATACAACACTTGAAATCTTAAGAGAGGTTGCATACTGGCCACACATGGGGCAGGACCTCGACCAATACTTGAAGGGGTGTCTTGTGTGTGCACAATTTCAGCCATCATCCCTCACACACCGTGCGCCTATCCAAAAGAGGGGGATGACACTGCCATGGTCAGATTTGCTAATCGACTTTGTAGGCCCTGTAATTCGCTCGTCTAGAGGAAACAAGTACATGTTGACCGTTAGATGCTTGTTTACCAAGTGGGTGGAATGTCTCCCAGCCCCAAACTGCAAGGCAGAAACAGCAGCTGCCCTGATGATTAACCACATCTTTTCCCGTTTTGGTCTACCTCAAAGGATTGAGTCAGACAGAGGTAGCCACTTCACCAGTGAAGTAATGACAAAGATGTGGGAGATACTGGGGGTTAAAAGGAAGCTACACATTGCTTACAGGCCAGCTTCTTCTGGAGCAGCGGAGAGATACAACCGAACCATTGTGAGCATATTAAAAAAGTTTGTGGCAGATTCTGGGCCAAGTTGGGATATCCCATTACCTCTGGTCCTAATGGCCATCAGATCTACCCCTTCATCTGCAACTAAAATGTCACCATTTGAGTTGATGACCGGACGCAAGATGGTGCTTCCCCAGCATTTGCTCTACAGGACCCAAGAGCAGACACTGATAAATGCCTCCACAACTCATGAGTATGTGGAGAATTTAAGGAAACACCTCCAACATGCTTTTGCCTATGCTCAGCGGAATCTAGAAAGATCAGCTGAGAGTATGAAAACGCACTCTGATTTGAAAACCACCAGGAAGGAATATGATGTGGGAGACCGGGTCTATCTATACAATTTCCAAAGGAACCAGGCTAAACAGCGAAAATGTTTGCCTACATGGAAGGGACCCTTTGAAATTATAGACAAGATCTCCCCTGTTGCCTACAAAATCCGCATCCCCAAAGGTAATTTGGCGGAAGGGGAAGATAAGTGGGTTCACATCAATCATCTGAAGTGTTGCCATCCCAGGCACACTCTGCAGCAACTGGAGGAGTCCTCTGCAATACCAGAGGGGGCCGCTCCAGAGTAATTCAGTTCCAACCCTAAAATATCCCATATATAGTCTCCAAAATATTATGACGCTTTTAAGCCACTGTCTCTGAATTATATCTTGTTTTTAAAAATTGGAATGCTATGTCTATTAAAGTATAAAATGTATATGTCGCACAACTATATCAATAGTGGGGGAGAAATGTCTATGAATAGGTATTGCCGCTTTCCTTTGTCGTCCTAGGAGAAAGAAAACATGGAGACTGACCACGGAAGGCGACCTGGGGACCGGGAGCGAAGATCCGAGGGGCCCGGGGTACCGCCCAATCCTCCCATCAGGACCAGCAAGGAGAACTGATTGATCGACTGGAGGGAGGAAAAGATGCTGAACTGTGCTATCTATGGAATTGGGAGAAGAGTAGGCGAACATCCCAGATCTTGCGAGTTCCATCAGTGAAAGGACAGAATGGCCATCGCAAGAGGGGGGGCTTGTGGGATGTTTTTACCCATGCATCCAAGCCCTACCATAAAACTGTGCAGTACTGGCATGGAAAACATCATGATGGCCAGAACTCCCCATAGAGTGCACAGGGAAAACATGAAGAATAAACTGCCACCCATTTTTGCCTATGTTGTTAGCACAGGAGGGCACTGCCTAAAACCACCATTGGGCTACACACACAGTAGCCTGAAACCATTGGGAATGGCAATGCTGATTGCCAAAAAGCAACTCAGAACTGTGGGGAATTCATTTTCTTAATCCCAAAAATGGTTGCAAAACCGGTACTCACCACTATCAGAAAGCCGGCGTTTTAAAACCACCAGACTTTTGTGTAAAACTGAACAGAGGAACCCAAACCAGACCAAGGAAAGACTTGCTAAGAGGTGGATACAATGTAAAACTATATTCTGAAATGACTTGAAGGAAGTAATTATTTAATGTATAGGTAAAAATTGTAAGTTTGATTTAAACTGGGAACTAAAGTGACATTTAGCTGAATTCTGCCTGACAACTACCCCCGACAGGAGAAACCTGCTCAGCCACTCTTCCCAGGCCTAGCTGCATCCTGCTTCCCCACCAAAAGGAGTTGACACCTCTCTGATTGAATTACCTGGGGACTGCAGGAAACTGAACAATGGACTCAGGCAAATGTTACATTGGGGGGGCCGTAAAGTGGCTTCCTCTTGGGAGAAGTGAGAGGAGAAGTGCCTGTGAGAGCCAGCTGAGCTTGGGGGAAGTGGATAAACCAGTTCTTCCACCATGTGATGTGGGAAGCCGCACCCCTTTTGACCAGGGCATAAGTTAAAAAGATAGATAACTCATAGTGCGGACTGGTCAAAATTATATAAGTAATATCATTATTCTTGTGATTTTTCTGTGCACGTTTTAAGAGGTGTTAGGACCCTGTGGTGTATTCTGGGGGGTTGCTAGCGGAAAATAGGGTCTTACTCCAAATGTCTGCATGTTAAAAATCTGACACTTCATCAATTAATGTCCATACTCCTTGCGCACATGTGTGTAATTTCCGGTAAATGTCCGATATTGGTAAACCAGTCAAAAAGCTCAAAATGTTGTCATTTTTTAATGCAAGCCCCCAGGAAGATCAGAGGCGGACAAGCATGGACCATAAGGAAGATATAATGTGTACATGTAAATTCAACAAATTGTGTATCTTGGAAATATGTATTTGAATCAAATATAGATTTGTGGGCAAATTGACCAGGGGAGGATCCTCTGACCCATAAACAGACCTCATCATGATGACAATCCATTTCCTTCCCCCAATCATGGGAGAGGGGAGAATTGGGCCAATGACAAGTAGAGAGGGGCAGGCTCAGTTATGCCATGCACACACCCCCTTCTAAAACACATAAAAAGAGACTGCTGGGACAGGTAGAGACATTCAATTCCATTTGCTGTGGAGCATGCTGACCGACGACTTCACATCCCGAGATCCAACACTTAGACTTCCAAGCTAAACATAGACTACAGAACTTTGAACCTAGAAGGCCCACTGCAAGCAAAAGTATTCTCAGCAGGCCTTCAGAATCCAGCAAACCTAACCGAACTATTCAACAGCCAGGCTAGCTGTTTGAATTCTGTGCCAAGAACTTTTGCCGGAACCGCAGACAAGACCCAGACCGCTGTGAGCAGAACCAGAGATCCGGATCGCTGTGAGCAGAACCGGTGCCTGATTGACCCGCCGAGCAGAGAGAACCGCCGCTGGACGTGTTGACCAGATCCGTGACGAGGCCCATTCATTTCAAAATTAGGAGTGAGTATCCGCCAGAACTGTGCAGAACCCAATCTCTTAGTTAAAATAATCTAATCCAAACTATTTTAACCTAATTAGAACAGCCTCCTAGAAATAGTGTCATCTGTCATTTTTAAAGCTCCACAACTGTCACCTGTCAATTCTGCAGCTGCAAGCTGTCACCTGTCATTTTGAGTTTACTTTAAATCCGAAAAACTACCTTTATTAAATCGTCCGTATCTCTTAAACCGTTTGGGCTAGGAACGAAATTTAACTTTCATTTTAAAGCTGTGATTCTTGGCATTCCAACGAACCTAGACCCTTCTAAATCACGATTTACGCACTCGCGAAATTTCCCGCGATTTGGCTCAATTTCTCCACTTATCAAAATAGCAGCTCCATTTTTTCTTTGTTAAAATCCGTTTACAACCTGGTAATAACTCATAGTGCATTGCTAAAGTGAGCCTGAACTAATACCAACAAGCATCTCTAACTCACCCTGAATCTCTAGAGGGAATTAAAATCAGTTAGCACATTTTCCCATCCATTGCCATCACATTTAAAAGCATTTTGGGCCTGTGTTTCAAACTCTATCCTATACTAGCTCCTCATTGATTGTAAAGGACTGTGCTACTGTAGGATTACCTATTGCTGATTACTGCTCATATTCACAAGTGTACTATCCATTAGCAATTTATTTATAGAAGTGTCATATATATATATATAGATATATATATATATATATATAGTTTAATTTTCCAAATAAACCTTTTACATTTGCAAAACAAATCTACTTCTTGGCTCAGTGGGGTCAGGGGGATTCTCAGATAGGGGTGTTATACAAGGGTTCATCATCCAGATTATAACTTGCCATAAAAATATATAAATAAGGGTTTCCATCAGCATTCCAGACTAGGCATTGACTTAGCTGGTGTGTTGAATTGAATCCGCTTACAACCCTAAACCGGGACCTAGAAGCTGGACGGCATGGCGATACATGGCTGCTTGGTGAGTATAAATGCACATGCACATGCACGCATGTCAGATGCTGAGTAATGTCACAACCCCACTAATGAAACCAATCATCACCTCCCCAGGGGACAGTGCCTACCCACTGAGCACCCACATGATGACGCCAATTCGGAACCCCACCACACCACCCGAGGTAAGATACAACACAGCCCATATTGCAACCCCGGGCATAGTGGAGCGCACATTCGGAGTGCTCAAGTCACTCTTTCGCTCCCTTGACCGCTCTGGTGGGCAGCTGCTATACACGCCCCCAGTAGTGTGCAGGATCATAGTGGCAGCATGTGTCCTGCACAATGTTGCAACACGCCAGGGCCTGCCCATGGACATGGTGGTGCCCCCACATCCCCAACCACAAGCACGGCCGCAGCGCATGGGAGGGGAAAGGGCACGTGGTGAGGCAGCCCGTACGCAGCTGGTGGCTAATTACTTCACCTAAAATCACACCCCTGTGGAGTGCACACAGCCCTGGCACATACCAGCTGACAATCAATGATGATGACATAAGGGACAGTCAACTGTCACAACCATACCAGCCTGAGATTGGTCACCTGGAATTGTTACATTGTGTGCATCCCTACCTGCTGAAAGACAACCAATGCTGTGTCACAAAAAAACACACATTTATGCTGCATGAATGACTACCCCCTTGCAAAATACAACATGAAAATAGCGCCATGTCACCCAACCCCTCCCCAGCTCCGCCGCCCAACACACCATGGCATGTCATGCAATGTGAAAGCAAACAAAGCAATGCACAAGACCTGACACAAGTGTCACAAAGTGCACTGTGCCAAATGGAAACTGCCCACAGACAATATGCTCCCAATAATCAATAACAAACAGCACACATGAACAAATACTTACCACCAACACAATACAGCAACACACCATGAAACATTGCAAAAACATGACAGTACTAAGTCAAAGTAGTGGTAGTCTTACAACCTGAATAAGCCAGCACATCGACCCCTTCCAACTGTAGAGTGTTGCTGCCACGCAAATGTGTCAGTGTACTGCATACAACATGAACTCCATCTGCAAAGGAGACGGCCTTGTGAAGACATGAGGAAGGAACCTGCAAATTAGGAGGAAAACATGGATGCACAAGCACATATCAATACACCATGCAGTGTACAATACAACAACAATACCCACTATAGATGTACACACAGTATTGACTACAGACTGCCCACACAGCTCATGGGGGCCCAATGTCACGGTGTAAGTCACTGTCACTTGGTCACACCCTTTGCAAGCCCATGGAAACGGGAAGCAGGAAGGGTGTGTGTGTCACGAACCCAAGCATCTAACCCAAACTCAGGACAAGCCTGCATGTGCACAGCCGGAATACAGTGGATGACGACAGAAGCCACACAAGGCAACACACTGTAAAAAACGTTTTTTAAAAAACAAAAATGGCCATGTGGGGGCCAGGGTAGGGGGAGACAACCAAGGAGGTTCGAGGACAGGGTGCACACCAACACCCACCTGCGTGGATGTTGCGGAAAAAAAAAATACCTCCATGGGCTCATGGCCTTGACGGCTATGCCATTGTGGGAGAACTGCTGTAGCTCTCTTCATCAGAAGGTGGTGGCACTATGGGAGGCAGCCCATGCAAAGGCCTTGTATGGTCCTCCATGGCAGCAAGCATGCGGGTCTGGAAGGTCTGATTGTGGAGGATTCAAGTGCAGAGATCCCCATGCAGCACGTCACGGGTTGCCTGCACTTCTGCACGCATGGCCTTGCGGGATGCCCGGATCTCCTCACGTGTTGCCTGAAGCTCAGCTGAGAGCGAACGTGTCACCTGCTCCGGTTGCTGTTCTGCCCTAACATTTTGGGAAGCCTCAAGCTCAAGCAGACTCTGCCTGAGGTTATGGAGTTCGACCTTCAGGGCTTCCCTGTGGCCCTGTGACGCTATTGATATGGATTTGCACAGAGTCTCCGGTGCCGCCCGTCGGTCCCTGTTGGACGCAAACATGTCTTCCCTGTGTGATTGGCAAATGGAGTCTGTTGCCTGCTGTTGTTGCTCCATCTGCCTTTCAGGGGGATAATGGAAGTGGCCACCCTCTCCATTGCCTGAGCCATCATTTCTACTGATGCTGCCTGTTGGGTTGCCATATCGCACATGGCGTTTTCCCATACAGTATTGCCTGGTGGCGCACGGCCACCGCGTCGGCGGGCACCACACCCATTTGGGGCAAGGTGATCTTCACCTTGTTGTGCTGGCACTGCCTGAGGCTGCAGGTCTGCATTCCCCCTCTGATCTGCTGGCCCAGGAACAGGATCCGATGCTGTGGAGTGTGACCCTGCATCCGTAACTGCCAAAGCGGGACCTACCAACACTGACATCCCCATAGAGGGTTCTACCCCTGGTCCAGGTGGGTTGGACAGAACAGAATCCTTGCCAGAAGCACTGACCTGCGACAGCACATAAGTCTCATCATCCGACTCAGCAACTGAATAGAGGTCTGGGGAGCTGCACCCAGAGGCATCCCTCGACAGTATGGTCTGCAGTACCAAAGTGTTTTCACACACCACGTCCCCCACTGGTGCCTGGTCGTGGCTGAGAATACTCCTGGGTCTGCACCATCTCCTGAACCTCACCAGCATCAAGTGCGTCGTCACCTGCAAAAACATGAAACTCAAGAAATGGAAACAGGCATGAGCACCATAGCACACACATAGGTCTGACAAGACAGAGATCCTGTACATGGTTAACACATGTCCCACATGACCATAACCCTGACAAGCATGCACTGTCAATGATTCTGAAGGGGAGTCAAAAAGGCAGACAATGAGGACACCAAGATGGAAAAGCAACACATTTGCAGCATGTCGTGTAGCACTGGCATCACACATCAGCCTGTGAGTGGCATGTCCAATACACATACATGACACATGCCAGCACACAGTTGTCATGTAGCATAGCCATGGTAAATTAGACAACTACAGCGATATGTCAGTGAATGAGAACTGTCACACATCCATGTCACATGGACATTATGAGAAGATCAATGCAGAATAGTGTTGCAAAATATGCATGTGCTGACCACTGCAACACATCCAGTGTACAATTAGACAGTGATTGTAAGCAGATGTACACATCAATGGTTGGTCATTTCAACATGACAGGAAACAACTATCATGTTCCACATGCAAACAGGCCCTAAACATAAATTTCAGCAGGCCAAGACTCCTTCGCCCTGAATGGTTTAAACATTCACATAACCAGGTAACTAAAGTGGCACAATGTGGGGTGTAAACATTGACAGAAGCATGTCACATATGTGGCATTAGGGATGGAAAAAGCATATGAAAAATGGGATAATCTAAACAATCAGCCTGAATGAACACAGAAAAAATCAGAATAATGTTGTTGCAAGATGATAGTTCAAGTGCAACAGCAGTAATATGGGGCTAATTGGCTACTGTTGGCAGAAGGGATACTGTCATACCCGAATCAAAGGCACATGAATGGATTGGAGGAAGCACATGGGTGACCCATTACACTCAGGAGCACACACCCTCACCTGGCACTCAATCTGAACCTGTCACCCAAACAACAAACACATGGATTACACACACATGCATGGGCACTCACCGGACAATGCCTCGTAATCAGGTAGCCCTCCCACGCCTTGGATCTGTTCCTCTGTGACGAAGGTCACAGCAACAGACTCATGTTCAGTGAGTTTGTTGTCCTCTGGTGGAGACCCACCGCCAGTCACCAGAGTAGCGGCTGATTTGAGGCCAGCTTGTTCTTTGCTCTGCATTTCAGGTCATTCCACCGCTTGTAGCAATCATCAGCTGTGCGCCTCACAAATCCAAGGGCACTTATGCGGTCCGCGATGGTCTACCAGTGTGCCCTACGTTGACCAGGTGTGGTCTTGCACCCTGCAGTCACCACCATTTCGCAGCTATGTGCTGACACATAGGTCACAAGTGTATCAAGTTCAGGGTCATTAAAGCTGGGCTTTCTTGATGTGCCGGACTGTGTAGCCGTGTCTGGGGTCTCAGCCTATAGTGCCAGAGCACCCTTCTTCCTCTTTTTCAAAGGTGGAGCAGAGCCTGAGTGGCTTGCGCTGCTCTGGTCAGTAGGGGCGGAAGCGCAGGTGGACTGGGTACTGGGAGTGTGCAAATGCATAATGACCATAGGTCTTGGTGCAGGCATTGGCTGAAGTGTGATGTTGGCAGGGGCAACGTCAGTTTGATGGACCAAGACCGACATTGTTCCGGCTGGGAGACTCAGAGCTGGGGTGGATAGAGCTGGAGCTGCCCCTGCAGCCTCCCCACCCTGCTTACTTGGGGCAGCAGATGACATCGCTGCCCCAGATCCACGTGGCCTGGTGACACCAACTTGCACCAGCACACGTGGCTTAGACTTGCTGACCTGGAAGTCAGCCGAGGAGTCATCCTGTGCCGGGTCAGGTGTCACAATGGGCTGGTCCAACAAGGGCTGAGCTGGGATGGTGTCAGCCACATTTCCCTCAACCATGGGGGGGCATAGGTGTCCCTGATTGGTCCTCCACACATGGGGGTCTAGGGGCACCCTGCAAATCCTGGCCACGTCCCCTACCGCACCCACCACACCCACCTTTTGGAGGTCGGCCACCGTTGCCTCCCTTACCGCTTGGTCGCCTCCCAACCATGGCACTGATGTTGTTGTGCGTATGGGAGTTGCAGTAAACAATTGTCCTGGGCAATTGGGGGTGAAAGGGGTAGGGTACTAGATGGAATTCGTACCCTAGTGCTCTAGCAAGGCTGTGACCCCTGGGGGAAGATGACGGGTCACGCAACACACAGGCACCCCGAAAACAAAAAGTAATGTGCACGCAACCCCTCGTAGACCACGTGCATGGAGAAATGAACCCGCACTACGCTGTGGCACCCAGAAACACAAAAATAAGCGTACGCATGTTACACACAGCCTACAATGACCTCTGAAGGGGTACGCGACACACGGGGCAATCACAGTTGGTAAATGCGTGCGCGACTCACCGTCTGCCTGGAAAAAGAACGTGAAAAAAACGCGTGTGTGCACGTTGGCAACACCCCTGCCAAAAGAAGATTTGTACGCTGTCTGAGGAGACAGGACAAAAGAAGAAGTGAACGCTGTTTGAGGAAACAGGTCCAAAAAAGAAATGAACGCTGTCAGAGGTAACAGGGAGTACGAACTTGAAACGCTGTGAAGTAATCACGTGTGAACCGACAAGAAGTACAGAATTCACCCACTCGCTCTCCACGAAAAGCACATTCAAGGAAATGGGGTCCTACATGTACCTTTTAAAGCGGCCCACACGTACAGCGTCACTTACGCGTGTACACGCTAAGGCCCTTTCCTACAATTACACAAGCTGACATTCGGACGTGCAGTTTTTGGACCTGTACGATTAACATGCACCCGTGTTGATGGAAATGACTGCGCTCGTCACGTCACTTACGCGCGTAGGCCCTTTCCTCGGATTACACGCATTCACATGTGGACGTGCAGTTTTTCACACGTGCTGAACCACTATGCCCACGTCATGAGGGAAACGCCCGTGCGACTCACGTCAAAGAAGTGCTTACGCGCTAAGGGCCTTTGGTCCAATGAAACCGCGTAAATGTGCTGACGCGCTTACGCGCGAAGCGCTTTTCCTCGAATTACACGTAGACTTGCAAGATTTTCACATGCCAAATCACTCTGTATCAAGCTGGCCATGCAACAACACACGGAAGACCACGCTCCTGCTTAGAAGGCCGAATTATTGCCCCCCAGAGCCCCGAGCACGCTCCCACCTACCATATGCTGTTGCCTGCCTGCCTGCTGCCCACGTGCCCTGCTATTTGCTGCCTGCACATCATCCATCTGCAGGGGTGCAGTTGTTGTGACCACCCCTGCTGGAACTGAAGACTCCCGACTGGGATACCATCGCTCCACAGCCCAGCCCCAGGACCCAGTTGCCCACCCACACCTGCCTCTGGGGTTGCCATGTCGGGCACAACACCATCTGGCACCACTGGCAACCCCCAGCCAGAGAGACAGAGGGCCACCAGCTTCAGTGCCAGGGAAGTTGGTGTACTGGTGGAGCAAGTCCTGGGGCAGTATGATGCCCTCTTCGGAAGTTCTCACGCCGACAATGAAGGACGGACCAGGATCTGGATGGACATTGTGACTGCCATCAACGCAGAGGGGGTGGCAGTCCACGACTTACAACATGTCAAGAAGCGCTGGGAGGACTTCAGGTCCAGGACCCTCAACAAGGCCCGGCGCCTCTTGAAGGCAGTGGATGCCAAGGGGCGCCGGGGCCACCTGTTCGACCACCAAATGAGGGTCCTGGAACACATATGCCCAGCGATCCACATCCAGGTCCTTGAGAGGCAGACCCGTCTGGAGTCGAGCGGTAAGTGTACATGCATACCGATTGGACGCTGTGCGTGTGGTGGTGTGCCAGTAGTGTGCAGGTTGCACATGTGCTTTTTGTAGGGCCATGTAGGGATGTGCATGAACAGGGGCGTGAGGCTGCCACATGTGAGTCCTCTCAGGTGTGAGACACATCGATGGTGTATGTGTTGGTAAGCATGCTGTGCAAATGCAGGTGTGGGAGCACACATGTTTGAATTTCTATGTATGTACGTTGGCATGGTTGTGGTGTGCATGTGTGTGTATTTGACAAGTGTGCAACTGTGATGCAACATGGATGCACGTGACACTGCTATGTAGATGGCTGAATGCCAGATGTGACATGTATGGTGATCTCATCACTGCGACAGTTGGAGGAGATGTAGACATGCTGGTAAGTGTGGTGCGTGTGTGCATGTCTAGTGCACTCCCTGTGTTTCATGTGATGGCAGGCTCACCTTCGGCTGTTCATGCTGTTGTATGTGTATGGATGGTTCTGCCTGGTGCAATATTGCTGTGGAAATGCTCATGTGTGTGAGTTGAAATGACATGTGTGTCGTGGAGTGTGATGCCATGTCTGAAGTTTGACACTGCCACTCATGTGCAACTGTCATGTGTGTATCAGTCCATTGTACAGTGCCCTGATGTCTGTGTTTTATCTCTCCCTGTCTGCAGCGTCAACTGATGAAGAGGGCAGAGAGGGAGCTGTGGAGCACAGCGGCAGGGATCGCACCACCAGCCGGAGATGCAAGACCCGGCTCCCCTCCCAGATTGTCATCTCGTCGGGGAGTGAGGAGTATGGTGCCGCGTCCCAGGCTGCTGCTGCTGAGGGTAGGTCCAAGAGGCGGAGGTCGGAGGTGGACTCCTCGGCAGCAGAAGGGGCAGCTGAGACTCCACAGGGTCCAACGGAGGAAGATGGCACGGAGTCATCCAGGTTGGTGGGGGGTTTGGTGGAGGAGAAGGCCGTGGAAGGGACACACATGGGGTTTGGAGGTGGGGATTCCACTGGTTCTAGTGGTGCAGTGCAGGGGCAGGGACAGGAGGCAGCACAGGCTGCCGCGCAGGTGCCTGTGTGCAATCCTGTCCCTGATCCTGTCACTGCATCATCTGGCACGTCCAGGGAGGGAAAACGGGTCAGTTCTTGTGGAATGAGTGCACAACAACTGGCCTTTCTCTCCTGCAGACGTGGCTATCCGGGACCGTGTTGAGCCTGTCCTGGCCGGGATAGCGTTGCGTCAGCGGGGCATGCGAGGTGACCTGCGGTTTTTTCGTGAAGAGACTGCTCGTCATCTCGGATGCCTCTTTGACCATGTTGACCTGCTGGAACGGGTCACCAGTGCTGGATTCCTCCGAGTGCTGGACCTTCTTGCGACCCCCTCCTCACCTGAACCCGCTACGTGCCAGTCGTCCTCCATGCCATCTTCCCACCCATGTATCACCTGGTTACCCCTGTGGAGCTGCCTCTGACCCAGCGGCCAGGCTGGTGGAGAACACATCCCTGCCACAGTCAGGAGTCGGACGTCCAGCAGGGGTGGCCACCACGACAACTGCACCCCAGCCGGATGAGGACGTGCAGGCAGCAAGAGCCAGGGCACAGGCACAGGCACAGTCGCAGCAACAACATTTTGGGAACAATGATGGCTCGGGGCCTTCAACATCGGAGGGGCAGGCATCGGCCAGAGGGCAGGAGGACCTAGGATTTCAAGTGTCTTCTGTGTGGCAGCGGTTGGGCCACGCCATAGATGCAGAGCGGCAGCGGGCACAAGAGGCACGGCTCACAATGGTCAGGGCAGAGAACTCCATGCGGAGGGCACTGAGGCAGGCCGAGTGCCTCGAGGCAATTCGCAGGGAGTTGGAGGTGAACATGTCATCGTCCCTGCAAACCCTCGGGGCCATGGAAGAGGACCGCCTCCAGGACATTGAGTGGGAGTTCGATGATGCCCTGGCCCGGGACATCAAAAAGTGAGCCATTGGACTAGCCCGCTGCCATTGTAAATAGTTTTTAGAGTTAGGTTTCCTTTTCCTTTTTCTTTGATTTGTGGTGAATGGACTATGCCACACAGTTTTTTTATTACGTTGTTTATTAGGTAGGTTTCATTTCTTTTGTTGGGCTCATGGACCCTTGACAATGGATTGTACATAGTTGGACAATGGATTATTTTGACCTTTTTCATTTGATTTCACCATGGATCAATGGATTTTTCTTTTTACATTTCCTTTGGATTTGCGTTGTTGGAGGGAGACTATTTTTCTTTCGGATTTCTTTGGATTGGTTATACTTTTCATTTACTCATCTTTTGCACATGCTTTTCATTTCATGTTTGCTATTTATTTATGCTTTCATGTCATTGCTTTTTTTTTGTACATAATACATTTTCATATTTTAGTTCCATGTGTGGGATTCGCTCATTGGGTTGATGCATGTGAAAATGTGGGTTTACACAATCAATGGCAACCAGTGTGTGTGTGTGACGGATATGTGTTGATGTACATAGTTGTCTATTTGTTTGTGTCTTGAGAAAGGCATGTCAGTATGGGGTGGATTAGGAAATCATTGCGTCTGAAGAATGGGGTGGCGTGCTGTGGTATTTTGGTGTGGAAGTGGGCCATGATTGTGCATCTGTATTTCATGTAGGGGGGACATGAGTGGGAGCCTGCTGGCAGGTGCCCCTGACTGCTGGGGGTGGGGGTGCTGTGGGACATGAGTGGGACATGAGTGGGGGCCTGCTGGCAGGTGCCCCTGACTGCTGGGGGTGGGGGTGCTGTGGGACATGAGTGGGACATGAGTGGGGGCCTGCTGGCAGGTGCTCCTGACTGCTGGGGGGTGGGGGTGCTGGTGGACATGAGTGGGGGCCTGATGGCAGGTGCCCCTGACTGCTGGGGGATGGGGGGGCTGGTGGACATGAGTGGGACATGAGTGGGGGCCTGCTGACAGGTGCCCCTGCCTGCTGGGGGGTCAGGGTGCTGTGGGACATGAGTGGGACATGAGTGGGGGCCTGCTGGCAGGTGCCCCTGACTGGAGGGGGTGGGGGTGCTGGTGGACATGAGTGGGACATGAGTGGGAGCCTGCTGGCAGGTACCCCTGACTGCTGGGGTGTGGGGGTGCTGGGGGACATGAGTTGGTAATCACTAGTGCAAGGTGACATGTGGCCTGGCTGGGGGCCTGTCCATGGTGGATGGACTGGCTGCAGCACCTGACCAGGGGTGCAGGGTAGTCCCCTGTGGTGTGGGCTGCCTGCAGGGGCCGTGGAGGGGGTAGAGGGGACACCTGGGAGGACCTACAGTGCTAAATCCCACTGGATACACGTACCCCGCTCTGACAGCGTAATCGCTTGTGAAACTTCCCGCGCACCCCCGAAATACACGTACCCCGCTCGCACTGGGCCAATCGTGTGTGAAACTTCCCGCGCACTCCAGTAATACATGTACCCCACTCGCACAGGGCCTATCGCGTGTGAAAGTTCCCGCGCTCCTGCCAAATACACGTACCCTGCTCCAATCGCGTGTGAAACTTCCCGCGCACCCCCGAAATACACGTACCCCACTCGCACAGGGCCTAGCGTGTGTGAAATTTCCCACGCATCCCCGAAATACACATACCCTACTCGCACAGGGCCTATCGCATGTGAAAGTTCCCGCGCACTCCAGTCATACACGTACCCCACTCGCACTCGGCCTATTGCGTGTGAAACGTCCCGCGAACCGCAGTAATACACGTACCCTGCTCCAATTGCGTGTGAAATTTCCTGCGCACCCCCGACGTACCCCGCTGCAATCACGTGTGAAACTTCCCGTGAACTCCAGTTATACACGTACCCCGCTCCAATCGCGTGTGAAACTTCCAGCGCACCCACGAAATACACGTACCCTGCTCCAATCGTGTGTGAAACTTCCCGCGAACCCCCAAAATACACGTACCCCACTCGCACAGGGCCTATCGCGTGTGAAACTTCCTGTGCACTCCTGAAATACACGTACCCCACTCCAATCGCGTGTGAACCTTCCCGCGAACACCAGTTATACACGTACCCCACTCCAATTGCATGTGAAACTTCCAGCACACCCACGAAATACACGTACCCTGCTCCAATCACGTGTGAAACTTCCCGCGAACCCCAGTTATTCACGTACCACGCTCCAATTGCGTGTGAGACTCCCCGTGCAGCGGGGTATGTGTATTCGGAGGGGTGCACGGGGAGTTTTAATGGCGTTTTCATGGTTGGCGGCCTGTGCGCCATGTATGGGATTTGTGCGCTGTGCATGGTGCACAGGGAGAGGTTGGGTGCGTAACTGGCGCTGCTGCAGGGTCACTGCACTACTCTGTGCCACAGCTGGTTTTGGAAGTTAAAATCCATGAATACGCTGTGCGCAGAAAAAATTGATTTTAGCGCACGCGACTGGCACAGAAAGTCGCACGCGCACACTGTGCGCCAGCCGCGTGTGCCACTTGTGCGCTGAATTCTATGAATTACCCTGTCAATGTCTTTAAAAACAAATATATCTGTACAAACTAATAGATGAGCGAAGCTTTCCAAGAATAATTACTGGCTCAACTGCTCCCCATCAAAGTTTATGTGACAGTGTAGGCGAGTATTTTATAGTACAAGAGATTCACAAAGAAACTGTGGATTCAAAGCATCTGTTCAAATAAACGTATGGTCTAAATCTGAGTTAAATGACGGTGGAACCCCCCTGGCAGATAGTGCACTCGTACATCCCTTTAAACTAGGAGCAACTGCAGAGGGGTTGGGCTCGCTCACAGTGTTTTATAAGAGCCTCTTAAAAAACATTTCCCAGGCAACGCATTTTTTACAGTCCACCCTGGAAAATATCCTTACCCTCTTGCAATATATAAGAAAGAAGACAACTCTCCACTCACTCCTAAACATTTGAGAGAGTTATTAAATACTTGCTTAAAGGTGGGAAGATACCCCGTGATTTCAAAATGGGGATTATAGCACCCTTGTTGAAAGCATAGCAGGTGCATGTTTAAGAACACTTTAACTACAGGCTGGTGTCGAATCTGCCCTACCAGGCGTAGCTGTAAGTTGTGACTTCTCACTTGCAGCCTTTTATAGAGAAAAACATGTGTTCGCTCTGCACTAGCAGGTTTCTGATGGGTACATAATACATAAGAAAATGCAAGTTTCTGATCCCCTTTCTCTCTGCCATACAAATACTCCAGCATTTCTGAACCAGGCAATCTGCTGTGCTATCCTTACATTATATCTACTTCTGCACCATGTAACGTAATGATTGTGCATTCCTGTCTATTTTGTGTTCTCCTTTCCAAATGCAACCCTGACTTTCCCATTGTTTTGACTAAATGACTGCTGAACTGTAAATATGTGTATCAACCAAACTGTCTGCAACCACGCCGTGATACCTCAGGGTCTGAGCGTAAAACAATGTAATAAATAAATAGATACATAAATTTATGCCAGCATAACATTTACATGCTACAGTAAATGTTGTGGATCCCTACGGAATGCACCTACCCGCAAAAAGCAGGTTGATTCCATAGGAATCCATTGTAAATGCTGCCTGCCATGGGTAAATGGCACTAGGAGTTTACTCATTTTTCACTGCAGAGTGCAAAAGGGAGGAGTATAGGTGAGTGCGTCTCCACTTTACAACTCCATTTTGCACTTGAACATTACATCTGGAGGACCTGTTTGCACATAAGTGAAAACGTATCAGGTTGACTATGCATAATGTATTGGGAAATCCAACATGAGCCCCAAGGTGTCAACATGTGTTCACATTTTTAATGCGTCCTTTATTATGGTTTTCAATTGCCATTGAACTCATCAGGTTATCAAGGTCTAAATGGTGATATGTGTTTTTATACATATGTCAAGCATTCCCAATTCATTCTTCCTAGAATTGTCATCACCCCTTTTAAAGCCTCAAAGTAAGTAGCACGTTTAGGTGAGGACAAAAGCAGGGCCACATGTGGAGAAATTCAGTTCTAAAGGTGGGATTGAGCAATAACCAGATCAATAGCAGTCTGCTAGCAGGAGGATGGCGGGCAAAGAAATAACTTCACTTGCAAAGAAATCTGTAGTCCTGTTTAAAGGATAGGTTACCACTCCAACAGTTCTGGAGGCCATTTTCCAAGGATGAGACTGAACAATGCATAGAGCAATGGTGCTTACCCCCACCAGGATATGAACCTGAAAGGGAAGGTAATTACTGTCCGCTACTGTTTCATCTACTGAAGAGAGAGCATGAGTGATGCTAAGACAACCATGGAGCTCTGGCCCAGCAAAAGTAACTGTGGGCATTTTTGAAATGACCATGCTTAACTTACTCTGCCCTTAAGTGATTTCCTAGGGGAGGAAGGATAGTTTAGGGGCAACATGTTTGTCTTAAAAGCAAGACAACACAGTGCAACACAGATTTGACACCCAATCCCGTGCTTAGAAACCACTCAATGGTATCAATCACTTAAAAAATCATTATTATTATATTATTAGGGACTGAGACCTACAGTTAATATAGTCATAAAAGGTGGACAAGTTCTTAAGAGTGATCCAGATCAGATCCAACAGAGGGCTTGAAAAAATACCAATCCCCTGCTAGGATTTCCCTGAAAATTGAGGCAGATTAACAACTGTGTTAATTCTTGTAGAAGCTCAATGTTCGCTTAAATAGGGGTGAAGACATTGAATCAAGACGCGAGTAAGACCTGTTCCTCTAATAGGTTGTTTAGAAATATAGAGACCAAAAGCTGGAAGATCATGAGTCTTGATAGTTAGTAAGGACCTTGTGACCAGGATATCCAGTTCACCAGAAGAGAAAAGTGTTCTGTAAGCAGTTTTGTAATATTCCCTGGCTTGGGAGTTCAGTAGACAGTCCAAACCCGTGCAGGGTTGTTGTATTTGATCACCCAGTGGCTTTAAGGTCTGTGACTTAGGCTGAGCTATTACTTTTGCTTAGCATTCCAACATTTGAGTTTCAGACATACTTGAGCCTGATGATCCATTGCTGAACTGCCTTCCAGGCGCTGACAGTTAACACCACTGGCTGACTTCTGTGCATGGAGTAACTGGTTCACCTCATTGAGTTTACTGAGACTCCTGATCTATAGGCAGAGTTCCAAGTGGATGTCTTCTGATTAATCATTTGCAAGCAAACTTAGCAATTAATTTTCCACACTGTTACACTGCAAGAGTATCTGTGTTTTTTCTTCACATATCTTCCAGGCAAGGTGATATGCTACTGCATGAATGATGACTTGTACATGGCTCAACACACCTTATGACTACAATATTTTTTCAATAAAATGTATTGTTTTCATTGCAAAATCTTTGACATTTCCAGTCAACCTTTGTTTAGTAATGTTTTAGCTTGAAAACCAGTTCTCCATTCAGCTTTCTTTCTTATCCCTCTATTCAACAAATTCTCGAAATAGAAATATGTATAGTGATCCTATATATATATATATATACGGTGAAAAAAACTTTGTTGAAGGGGCGTTATGGTTAAGTTGTGCTACAAAAAACCTATGAAATTCAGTGAAAAAACGTTGTTAAAGGGACGTTATGGTTCCAAGTAAAACCGAAAACCCCCTGAAATTCGCCAGTTATGGTAATCTAAGCAACCATAACTCGCACCACCACCGTGCACTGCTAATACTAACACCCAGGACATCAAAGATGACATCACAAATGTCCTTGTGTCTTATTTTATTTTTTTAAAAGGCAGTCAGGGTGCAATATTTTGCTGAGGACAAAAAACACGACTATTGTCCAATAGTGCTCTAGGTAACAAAGCAGAAAAAATTACCTTGGCATTAGGAAGGACTTTCATGATTGCCTGAACCAGGTTTTGCAGATCTAGCAACAAAGTAGGGACACTGACATTGGCCAAAGTAGGGGCACTGACACTGTGGCATACCTTCTACCCTTTCCACCACTTCCTCCTTGGCTACTGTTAAGCAGTCACACAATCATCCACCAATCACATCCAATAATATGTTTAATGCAATTGAAAATCTGCTGACCTCTTTAGTAGGGAAATGTGACCGCCTAGTGAACAAATTAGACATACAATCTGTTTTACTGCATAAATGTACTAATCAAATAAGGGTTAGACTGTGATACAATAGAAATTGAGGTAGTGACCCATGGAATTAATACGTAGGAAAGAACCAAGAAAATTGAGAAAAGGGTGGTAGATCAAGCTGCCACGAACACCAGAAGAACAACCTTACGTAAAAACAAATGCATTGTCAGTGAAGACAACATGCTACTAAATATTGTGAGCAGTGCCAAATCTATTCCATTTGAGACTGTCCCTAGTACCACTAAAGATATGAGACAGGCTGACAGCAGCAGATCTCCAGTAGCCACATGTGCGATAAGAAAGCCCTTACAAGAGGGCGACATACGGAATGTTATGCTTGAGATGGAAGGGAGTAAGACTGCTGGCGGTGACAACGTCAAACCACCCATGGAAAGCACTACACAGAGTGTAATGTGTCAAACTAAAAAAATGAAGAAACCTAAGAAAACTCATACTGAGAATATATATAGTGCCTTGGGGGATATACAGTGCTTATTTTCTATCAAAGCAGATCTATCCCAAACTAGTAGAACTACTAAACATAAGGCCAATGATAATATGGAGTATAAAGTGACCACTCCGGCACCTAAAACTGACCAACAGTCTCAAACTGAAGAGAATCTAGGAAGAAATCTGAAATTAAACAGAGAGGAAAAGGAAAATAGCTATATAACACCAATAACAGAGGTTTTCGATGCATTACAGATACAACCAGTATCGTCCATAGAATATCTTCCGCCCCTTCACAGGTCTGCAATTCTAAGTATCTTGCATAACATTGTGTCATTAAGAACTTTTAACTCTGAAGACATTATAATTGTTGATCCAGTTGAAGATACAGCTATGTCCATCTCTAATATCTGGTTTACTTCTGACTCCATTTTAGAGTACATTCTGTGCTATGAATATGAGCTGTATAAATTGGGATATAGCTGCAGTGTGGGAAAAATGTCTCAGCATAAAATACGGGATGTAAAACCAGCAGACAACATAGCTGATGTAATTATTGGAAAAACTAATATGAATATGCAGCGAAATGTGGAGGTCAAGACAGCCAGTAAGCAGAGAATAAGAGGAGCTACAAGTGGTGGTGCCTATAAAGGGAGAGATGATAGAAAGAATATAGTGGATAACCTGCAAAGTGCAGGCCAAATGAGTCTACAGGAGACCTCCAGAGCAGAAGGTGTCTCAGGCCCTGGCTATTGACAGTGGCTGCCTATCATCTTTAAGGCCCATTTCTCTGCAATTAGTCGTTGATGAAAGTATTATATGTTCATGGAATACCAGAGGGTTTGGCCATTTGTCTGCTGATGATGGCCTATTGACACATATTGACTTGTATAGTATTATTGCACTACAAGAAACATAGATGACCGAAACCCATGAATTTGATGGTAGATGCACCCAACAAATACTGGCAATTAAGGCTCCAAGTGGCCAACCAAAAGGCAGACTTATGATCTCTGAAGTCTGGTCACATGAATGGGTCAACTACCATAGTTCAAGTAGTGAAAATAGTAAGGAAGAAGAGTGAGATGATAGTGCTTAATATTTACAACCCTTCTAGTAATTATGCCATTAAATCAAATATTTCTACGGTTAGGAAAATATTTGCTGCCATTGATTCAAATGTCTCAGTGTGGTTAATGAGGGATTTCAATGCTAATATATCCCTGGAAAATGTAGATCAGATGAACTTTGAAGTGTCAGCACCCGTTAATCCATTGACACTAAATAAATGAGGAAAGACATGGGCCCTTGTCTTGAACTCCCATGAGATCATTATGTGAAATGGTTCTTGTCCTGGGGATGCACATAACGCCTTTTACGTGTGTATGTGGGAATAGTGCCTCCACTATTGATTATGTGTTTGTGAATAGCTGGGGTCTGGCCATGGTGAAAGACATGGCTGTGGCTGTCCGTGGGGAGAGCGATCAAATGCTGTTGTGTGTCTTACTTAAACACGCATTTAAATGTGACACTCCTGAGATTTACGACCAAAACGGTAACATTTTTGTAAACAATGGTGCTAACTGCATATCGTGGAATGCGGCTAACCTGAGGAAAGCTAATCAGGTCTCTGAGACCTTTTTACCTATCTTTATTCAAGTGAAGAAGACTCGCCACACACATTAACAAACTGTGCCACACTTGGTAGGTGTATGGCGATCCTTTTTAGTTTTTTAAAGATATGTTCATTTAAACATGACTGAAAACAAACAGTGCCCTCTCAGATTACGCGTGTTTCAACACATCAGTGTCTTTTTCAAATCAGGGCAGATAAGGTCTAGATTTCACATGTGTATTCTGGTCCGGGGAGCCAAATATTCACGGGTTAAATCCCCCTGCATGTTGTCTCCAAGCTTCGGCCTATCTTTATTCAATGCTACTACACTAATGGGAGTGACAGTGATAGGTCTGTTTTGGTGCAAAAAATTATGGGTATCACTAAGGATATTGGAGTGGCAGTACAACAAAGTCGAAAGTACCGTAGTCCCCGTGAACGTTGGAATGGTGTGTATTAGAAAGCGAAGCGCTATGACAAAAAAATAGTGGCTGCAAAAAAAATAACTGCTTAGGGTAAACATAGCCAGTGTAATTTACCCTGCTCTAAATGTGCTCTCTGCGTGTGTATTATAAAAATGAAAAATGAATACTGTCGATGGCTAAGAGCGCACAAACGAAAATGTGAAATGGAGGTCGGGCTCCAAATCGCAGAACATGCAAGAATGGGCAACTTGAAAGGTGTGCGGGTGGTAATTAAAAGCACGAACAAAAGAGGACTCCCCATTAATAGTGTCCCAGAAAGTGAGTTGCAGAAACACATTTAACTAATGCTAGGTGCCACGCTACCCTCAGATTCTGAAAAAGTGATGCTGTTTGAAACATTGACATGCAAATCGTCAATTGCAGACATGATAAAGGTCATTGAGAAACTAAATAACTCCTGTGCAGCTGGGCCAGTTGAACTTGTAACAGCATGATTAAACAATCTTCTGAAATATGGCCCCAAGCATTATATATATTATATAATCATATTGGGGAAAGTGGAATACTCTCCAAGTCTTGGACATATTCTTCCAATCTATAAGAAGGGCTGTTGGACCTCTCCGTCCAATTGCAGATTACTTGCAATGCTAGATATACCGGGCAAAATATTTGCAAAGATTTTGTAATGTGAACTGATGAAGTGGATTTAGGATTTCGGGCCAATTCCAACACTACACATCCTCTTCTGATCCTTGTGTATGCTGTCGAATATGCTCGTTTTAGATGCCAAACTTCAGTCTACGGGGTGTATATATCGATTTTAGTGCATCCTTCGATACTGTGATGAGAAATAGATTATGAAGTAAACGTATCGCCTTTTGCATCCGTGAAGGACTGTTACATATGATAATGCAACTTTATAATAGCACTAGCATTAGGGTACGCCTGGACGGTCAAGGAAAACGATCTGAGTCTATCTCCACATGTAGGGGCATCGCACAGGGCTGCATAGTGGCAGCCACACTATTTAATCTGTACCTTAGTGATTTGGCAGCTATTTTCGATAACCTGAAGCATTATCCAGTGAAAGTAGGTCCCCTTAAAATTAGTTTGCTGGGTTATGCCGACCACCCGCTTTTGTTGGATCATATACCTAAAGGAATTCAAAGCATGCTTGATGCTCTATTGACCTATGCAAAACTGAATGGCCTTAAAGTAAACATTGGCAAAACAAAAACCATGGTCTTCACTAGTAATGAGAAGAAACGTACGAGCCCTGTGTGGAAGTATGATAAATTACTGGTTGAATGCGTAAAGAATTGTAAATATCTAGGGGTCATCATCGATGAGACATTAAATTGGAAAGAGCACTGGAATGAACCTCGAAATAAATGCAAGAAGATGGTCTATACCATTAGCGCATTCCTTGTTCTGTGAAAACTGGCTTGCTATTATACACCGCTGAGATCGAACCTGTAATGATGTACGGTGTGGAAGTAATGGGACGCCATTTTAAAACTGAATTAGTCAAATTTGAATAAAAGATTCTCCACATTCTCTTCCAGATGCCTGAGACACTGTCTATAGAATGGATGAGATTAGAGGTTGATCTCAAAAGTATCCTGGTAGAATTCATTGGGAAGGTATCAATGTGGTATGAACGAATGCTACATCTCAGTAATGACACCATCATGGTCAATTATGCTAAAAGCTTTGCCTGCCACATCTTTCAACAGAAATAGGCACACTGGGAAATGTTATGACCCTTCATTCACATTGGCTGGTAGGATTTGTGAGGAGACGTTATGGTATGCCGCCGGGGCATGTAAATGCTGGCTTAAACAAAAACCGGTTGAGTATAGCCTGGAAACCAATTTAGTTAATTTAGCTACAAAAGGTAAGAGTGGTCAATGTATACGATATAGAATGACGCAGTCCAGTCTCCCAAAATACATTCTGTCCTACCCAAATAGCTGTGTGATAAGAGAATACCTGGTTCTAAAAATCAATGCGAGTCAAGTATTGGAACACAATAGGAGCCCTCATTGGGATTGCTTGAAATGATCGCCTATGTCGATTATGCGGCAACACAGTCATAAAGCCGTTAGTACATCTATTGTTTCAGTGTGAGAGTGTGGAACTGCTTCGGCATTTGCATCTGAAATCTTACAACAACGCAATGAATTGCCTTGATAGGAAAGAACTGTGGCAAAGGTTTCTTGCAGGAAATGATTTTAATTTATTTTTTATATATGGTTCTGTTTCATTGGACATGGAATGACATTGTAAATGAGCTATCCCTAGGGATACATGAAGGGATATATTACGATATTGAATGAATACTAGTAATTGCATTTTTATCAGATTTTATGATTTTTATGAACTAATGTGGAAATGTATACCTGTAGACAATCTGGAAGGAGGGATAATTGTGTTGTTTTATGTCGATGTCATTTGTTTTTTTATCATGGGTGTTGTAAATACAAAGCCAAGTTGGCTATGCGAAATAATTCAGGTCTTCCATGGTGAGTGTCATGGAAAATGGGCCGGTAGTGGTGGATTTGCGGAATGGGATGTGTGCTGAGATTTCAGTTGTGGCATTGCTGTCTCTGAGCTGGCAGATCATGCTGATGTTGTTGATGAAAAAGGAGTTGGTTCGGTTCAAGTGGGTTAGGGAGAGGGCTTCATGGCTTTGAATCATTCTTGGTTCAATGATCCATGCACAGAAGGTTGAGGTCTGCAGATCCTACATGTCATTTATATAGAGGGAAAATATTGGGGTCACAGTTAAGCTCCTCCGGTGGTGATGAAGGGTTACCTCTGTGCCCCACTATGCAATCATCTTAGGTAGAACATGGTGTCTGTCTGCCTGGTCATTACGATTGCCAACAACAGGATGTTATCTATGAGAAGCTTGAACAGCTTCTTTTATAATCTTTCCCTGGAAACCAGGTACAAGGCGACTGCGATGCCTAATAATGCAGCAAATACTATTTTGAGTGAGTGTACTTATGTACAGTATGGGTGACATGGGCCATTTCATTCCCCCTCTTAATGAGTTTGGATACAGTAGATCGAGTATCAATATGCCTGGGGATTTCACAGCGGTGCTAGTAATGTGAAGACACGTGGGCCAAACTGTCCACCAATCCCTCCCCGGAATGAAAAGTAGGCAGAGAAATGTCATTTAGTCACAGTCCTTGCTAGGGTGCTAGTAAGGATGGCCTGCGTTCAGAATGTGGGACGATTGTCCATTGACTCATTCATTGTACAGGTTAAAAAGTGCATGATAACATACATAATAATATTATTAATATTCTGACGTTTACCTTTGAAAATAATATGTCACTATCAGACTGTGGAACTATTAAGCCCATAATTTCCAACGTTAATGCTACTTTATTATATTGGCAGGACCACATATTTTATGTCACAGAAACGATACTTTCTTATTCAGTTGTTTTGGAATAAATGACTAGGCTATTGTTATAAGTAATAACCATGCTAGCAGTTATAATGAATTTCTAGATAATTGACTTTTAATGAACACTTTATGTAAAGCGATCTCTTATTTCCATATTTTCACTTGAGTTTCCCCCCACCCTGCTCTGCAAACCTAATTGCAGTTTCTAGTTATCGGATTATTATTGTGATGACAGATTCGTTTCCTCTGCATTGTTTGGATTCCTTCAATGAAAGTTAATATGCCTTTGGTCATCAGTTCTCACCCCTCCATCTTCTACTTCTTTTTTCTACCTTGGAGTAGAACATGTGCTTATAGGAAGTTGGTCACTGGGGTGTCTGGGATCGGTCTCAACCATGCCCAATAGTTGACCAACACACAATGATGAAGACCTGCAAGAGGTGACAGCCACAAATGAGCATCAGTCCTAGAAAACATTGTAGCGTCCACAAGACAGGGGTGTTATCACTGCTGAGCCTTAAAACGTCCTGTGATAAGTGCACATTGGTGGGGGTCAGGGTAAAAAGAATGCTTAGCATCCTGAGTTCCTTGTTGATGTTCTAGACTTACTAGGTTAAAACACAGTCTAGCATCGACCGGTAGGCATGTACTCACTTGTTTATGTGTGTAAGGTGGGCACGCATTAACAAGTATGAGCCATGGGATGTCTTGTCTCAATGTGGCTCTGACCAGTGGAGGAATTGCTTCTAAGTTACTGATAATAACTACAATCATCTTCTGTTGGCGGCCCTTTAAATCGTACTCTCTTGTACTGCCCCCGCCCCACTGCCCGATTACTGTAGGTTGTGGCTTTTATTCACTATTGTTATTACAACTTTTCACTCCATATCAGTCTAATGCTAACCCTATGTGTCAGACACATGTGTGCATCACTTGCTTCATGTCACAGACTGTATGGATTGTGAACCACACATGCACTGGAGAGCAGCGTGCATGGGTGTATCTTGGAACATTCCACATGCCACCCTTTTGTGATTAACTCTGTTTTTAAGGAATATTTGCTAACACAAAGGTCTGATTTCATCCAATTTCAACAGTCCAACTTCACTTCCCTAGAGAGTTCGCCGTGCTGACACCTATTATGTACACAGGCATTCAAAACAACACATCCTCAGCAGACGGTGTTGACAGCAACACACCGCCCCAAACACATGCAATCCATCAACGGCTGTGCACCAGCTCAGAGAGGCCTTAGTAAACGATCGACTTCATCAGAGCTGAAATGATGACACTGGACATACAAGTAGAGTCTCATGTCATGTTGCTGTACCGCAGAACTAAAACTAAGCCTGATTCATGGAATTATGTGCGTGCAAAACGTGCCCGAAAATCCCTGTGTTTCAGATACACCCACCCATGACGAATTGGATGATGAGGATTCACAAACCTATTACCTGAAGTGGCTCAAACACTTTGGATGTATGATCTTAATGGAAAAACAGTGTCGGCTGCTCCTGTTGCGGAACATCACATTCCAACGCTGATGAAAAGTATAAGTAGTTCAGCACTCGGTGTATACCCAGCTGAAGCTGCCAACAGCACACCACTTCTCTCACTCTCCTCCTCCCCTCCTCCCTATCTTTTATATTATTATTACCATTATTATTATTATTATTATTATTATTATTATTATTATTATTATTGGGGTGTTTATTAAGCATAGACCTAGCTTTGCAAAGCAACAGAGAGATTTACAATCATAGGTGGAAGAACAAGGTTAGTGAGCAGAAATTGAAGGCACTGAGTATCTAACAGGGGAGGTAGGATCATTATCAGCAATGGGTCTTCAAGCAACCAGAGGAGAAAACAATGGTGATCAGATCACCCATTTGCAGGTATGGTGGGGAGTGGAGGGTGTATGGACCTACATGTTAGGTAGGAGCCATTCCTTGAAGACAAGGGTGTTGAGTTCCTTCCTGAATTGTGAAAGTGAGGGGGCGAGTTAGATGTTGATGGAGAGGAGGTTCCAGAGTCTTGGGGAGTAGACAGAGAAACCCTATCTTCTGTTTATTTCCTTCCTGCACCCCCAAAGTTCAAATCTGCACATGTCCTCACTTCTGTTGGATCATTGGCCTCTGCAGATGCTGAGTTTCGCAGTGAGGTTTCTTGGGAACGTCAGGCTGACAGCCTTGCAGATAATTCAGCAGGATTTGAAGATGATATGGGCTTGCAGCGGGAGCCAGTGCAGTTTGATGAGTGTCGGATGGATGGTGTTAAAATTGCTGCATCCTATGATGAGTCGTGCCACAGCATGCAGGCCACATATCAGGGGAACTAGGGTAGTGCTTGGATGGCCTTCCAATGGGGCATTGCCACCATCCAGGTGGGAGAGGACCAAGGCTTAGACAGCAGATCTGAGGTTGTGTTCACAGCTTAAAGGCTTTATTTTACTCAGGAGGGAAATGGTTTTGGGTTATACTTTATCAGAGCGCAGATCTCCACACCAAACACATGTTGGGTCAGGTGAGGAAGTGGCAGGTGGTAAATGTCTGTCAGTGGAAGGAATACAGACAGGTACGGGGCAGCCTACTTCCCCGATTTTACCTAGCAATGTTAAAGAAGACACATGTGTTAAGCAGGTGGTAGCTGCATGGGGAGGACATTGGATGATATGACTAGGCGTGAAGGTGCCTCTACTACCTCTAGCCAGGCATGACCTCATTGCCTTTCGGTCACATTAGGGGAAGCAGATGGACGCATGAAACTCTGCATACCATTGTTAATTAACAGTGCACATTGGGATGTAATCTAGTTTTGGTGTCTGTGCACTTTGGTTGTTTGCACCTTTCAGAGGATTATTGGAAGCCAGGCATAGTGACATTGTTATGCAGTATGGAGCAGGCTTGCAGTAGGACGCAGATCTGCAGATTAGCGACCTGGCAACGGCAGATGCATTTGTGCTGACCAATAACGCTTTTTTTTTAAATATGCACACTGAATTGCACGTTTCGTGTGGTCATACACCCTGTTCTAGTGCTTAGTCTCCCTCCTTGAGGATCTTTCCAATGGCACTATTTGTCATATCTTCACTGGGCATCCACTGTCATCAAGTAGGGGACAGAGTAAGCTTGTATTACTTGACAATAAAGCTTCTCTGCTTGTAAGTAAGCACATGCGGTTAGTTGTGAAGTTGATGTTCTGGTCTTCACGCATGTGTGTGTATCGAGTCATATCTAAGCATGCACAGTTCTTGCATCATTCTTTACATGTGCTCCTTGACACAGCGGAGTAGCCACGAAGACTCCAGTGCCATGCCAGATTTAGGGAACTGTTTGGAGTGGACTGTGACCTGTAGGTGTGCGACACATTCTAGATGTTTATTGTGACTAGTGACGCGCAAGAGAGATATTTCACTGGCCAGGTGTGTGCCACCAATGGCACTGGTAACAGTGGCTCACTTATGTGACTTCCCACATTGTGCTGCATACAGAGGGTATTGCCAAGGTTTTTACAGTCGAAAGATGCACTGAGTCCGTTGCATACAAGTGTAGTGCAATGAGTTCGTTTAGCACAGCTGACATGGTTTGCCAGTTTCTCTTTGTGGGTGTGATGTCATTGTCTATCAAGTGGTTTTGCACGAGGTCCTCACTGACGTGGTATCTCTCTATGCATATTTGGTTGGTGTAGCATGCCAGTATGTTGGGCTTCTAGAAAAGTCGGCACCTTTGCACACTCCTCCTGGTGAGAAGTGTCCTTGACTGGCATGGCAAGCTAGCGCATCGGTCCAGTCTGTTGCAAAATTAGGCGCTTGCTCAGTGTTTTCATAGGTAGGACGAGGGTTTTGCCTGCATATTACTTAAGATGTTGTGAAGGAAGACATATTTCCAGTGATGTCGGTGGCATGCATTGCCTCTTTTGTGGGTCTGCTCGTGCTTGCATGTGTTCATTTGCGGTGTCAATCACGTGAGGGGATTCCCAATGCCATGATGGCTCTAACGGCCTTTGTCTTTCGCAATCCGCTTGCACTTTACCACAAATACCACGATTGTGCTAATGGCCTTTGTCTTTCGCAATCCGCTTGCACTTTACCACACCGCATCAATAACACATAAACAGCACCTACATCACACAAGGTATCGCCCGATCTGATACTTGCACCAAAGTTCAGCACTCGGTGTATACCGAGCTGAAGCTGCCAACAGCACACCACTTCTCCCACTCTCCTACTCCCCTCCTCCCGAATAACTCTACCCACCCTCCTTCCTGTTTACAGATCCGCCAGAGCGCCTGGGGACCAATTCCGTTGGTGACGGTGCGTTATACAAGTACCTTTAACATAACATAACATACCATTTGAGTGGAGTAAAACAGACGAGCGCCACCTTACTGTTTCATGCCCTACATGTATCTCAGTTTCTAACAATCTTTTTTTTTTCCATGTGTTCGGCTACTTTATTTGTGTTAATCCGAGATGTACATTATTATCTATGCAGGTCAATGTATTTCCTGGTAATGCCGCATTGGTGATGGCATGTATTTTCCTGTTGCAATACCTGTCATATAAGGATAAGATCAGCACTGGTCAATGAGACGGCTCTTGCTGGGTCCGAGATCCGGCATCAGATGTCTCGCCGGATCTGAGACCCCGGTCTGCCTCAGTCCTGACAAGGCTTTACCGAGCTCCCAAGCCCCCAACTTCGCGGAGGAACTCTGATCTAATCTGCTCTGTCCTCCTTTCTCCAGCCTTCACCCGCGCGTTTGTACTTCAATTTGCTCAGCCTGTTTCTTTCTTCTGACCTGAAAAGGACACCACGGAAATGAATGGGCCATGACTATCACTGGGTAACGGGCCATCACTGTTAAAAGCAGGCTTTCTACCTTCTGGGCACACTCTTGTTTTTCAAATGTGCAATTTACACGTTCATATAAAGGTACAAGTGATGTCCAAACTCATAAATGTAGCTTAAACTTGCATTCAAATGTTTTCTTTATTTTTCTCTTTTTTGTCAGACTAGCAAACAAGTACCCTGTCATTTCCGTGCCCCTTCCTTTATGGAAGGGATTTCAAGTGGAATTGATGTACAGTGTGGAGTTTGGAAAGAAGCAGCATGAAATAATTTGCCCCATTTTAAAACTATTATTTTGAACATTTCCATTCAGTGTAGTTCAACTTGCAAATCCGCCCACTCAGAAGTGCACCCCCCTCCTCCAAACTCTGCCCCCACCTTGGCCTTTGTGTTGTGTTGTGTTTTATATGTGAGTTTTATGCTTGTCTTCTCATGTTGTAAGTTTGTTTATGTTGGGCCTTAGTTGGGATTGTGCTGAGAGTATGAATCAAGATTCAAGGTGCGCCATTCTCATGGCAGGTAGCACTGTGTGCATTGGCATAATTACATTTGGCTGTGGGGGTACCTACTACTGCCGGATAGCATAAGGATGCTGGCATTGCTGGACCCAGTAATTGTTTCAGCAGAGAATGTACAGGTCTCTGGCAAAATTGCACTGATGCACTAGTCACATATTTTGCCAACTTAGATTTTACCCGATAGAGCCCTTTATTTATACAAATTATCAAAGTAATAGAAATGTTTGGACTACATTACTGAACTTAAAGTTACTGTTTGAATGCATTTCATTTTTAAATGCCTACATTCACTCCTATTATAGCGCATGTGCACGCAAGGGCAACATATTTTGACCAAGACTCAAACCTCTCACATTTTGCGAGTTAGGCCAGGTCAAAAGGTTGGAGATTTTTCTGTAGAAGGAGGTCTGTAGAATTCATGCTTAATGTTTGAAGCGAAAAAAGCAATACACCAGCACTCTGGCTTGTTAGAAAAGGTCATGTGTATAGCTAGGGGTTGTTTAGTTTAGGGTTAGTAAAAGTGTGGGTTAGAGTAGAATTACATTGATAATAGTCCCCAGGTATTATTATTATTATTATTATTATTATTATTATTATTATTATTATTATTATTATTATTATTATTATTATTATTTATTTATTGGTTGAACAATTCTTATCACTGACAATGCAGACGATGTGCAGTGAGGGATTAGCTGGAGTCAGAACATATAAGGCCAGTCATAGAGGGTTACCTACTCTTTGGAGTTAAAAAGATAAGTCTTGATGGCCTTTTTGAGGCTAGAAAGACAAGAGATATTTCTCAGATGGGGCGGAATAGAGTTCCAAATGCCAGGTGCTCACGTATCGAAGCAGGTGCCACCAAAGGTTTAAATACACTGAAAAGGGACACCGGGATATAATGGTGCAAGGTCATTCCTGGTACAAAGTAAACCAACTTTAACACAACAGACCTTGAGCATATGTGCGTAGTTCACTCTTTGTGATATAGGGGAATAGCAATATTTTAACCAAGACAAAAATCACAAATGTCTATTTAACAAATTGTATCATAAACTCAATGTATTCACATCTTCAATATCACCTAAAATCTTACTCAAAGGTTCTGAGTAAGTATGAAGTGCAACACATAACATTTAGCACATAAAGTGACATGTGCTCCCTACAATGTGTATTACATGATATTATATGATAGTTTATTTATGTAGCGCCTATACACAATGTGTTTCAAAGCGCTTCAAGGCAAGGGAGGGAACAAGGGAAAATACAATGACATTCTTACAGGCCATGAATAGTAAGGATGTGAAATTAACTATCGTACTCGGCCTGACGACATTTCAGATAGTGCAAGAGCTAAGACATAGATAAGGAAGGGAGGTGGAGAGTGGGAAGGAAATGGAAACAGACAGGCGACTACCGTACTATACCTGACGACATTTCTGGTAGAGCTGAAGAAAAACAAGAGGTGAGGGAGAGGGGTGCAGAAAGGTAGGGGAGGAACAAAACAAACAACTATCACACTAGGCCTGATGACATTTCAGATAGTGCTGGAGGGGGGCTCAGGAGGGGAGGAAAAAAACACTAAGGGGAGGAGGGAGGAGACAGATGAGGTTGCTATCATACTACGTCCAGGGACAATTCTGATAGAGTAAGTGCATTGAAGAAAGTAAGGGGAGGAGATAGGAAAAGGGATAAGGGAAAGGAGGAGAGAACAGAGAGTTAGCAGTCAAAACGAGTGGAGAAGCAAGAGGGGACAGTGAATACAATTGCAGAAGTCAGTAGTAACACATAATGTTGCAAGCCAGGATACAAGATGAAGATTGGAACAGCATGATTCAGGGCCACAATTTGTACACACATTCAAATGTGTGTATATTGCAAGGAGCACATGTCACTTTATATGCTGAATGTGTTAAAGTTGTCCACCAAACATTTTCAATTTATATCTGGTCTGAAGGAGTTTTTTTGTGTATTGGGACAGAGACTTGTAATTTGGGTGTTATGCAACCTCAGAATCACATAAGCAAGCACCTTCCCTGCAAGACACTTGTGTGTAAGGGAGAGGATTGTATGTGAGATGCAGTGGTGGACAGGCAGCCAGTGCAGAGATCTCCCAGCCTGGATGATGTGATGTGTTCTAGCCAGTCCACACACAGCTCTTACAGCTCCATTTTGAGCTATCTGTAAAGTGTTTAGATGACCTTTAATGATGCCCACAAGAAAACTGTTACAATGGTCGATGTGGAGTTAATGTAAACCATTTAGAGAGTTTAATGGGCACGTGATATGTGGGTGGATGGGGAGCACACCAAAACAGTGATAGAGAAGCTGTTGTATGCACTTGTATTTTATAGGTGTTCGTTAAGGCCAGAGCAGTAAGAAACTCCTGTGTTTTTTTAAGGTAGAGAGAAGTCCAAGGCAGTGTTATGCACATGTGCATTTGGTAGGTGGAGTAGAATGGCAAACACTGTTAGTCACGCAAAAGAAGGTCTGCCAGCACAAATACAGCCCATTGACCTGTTCTTGGGTGGATGACACCCGGGAGAGTCTCAACTACGCTGATCTTTTTCACAGAGAAGACATTTCCATATGCATATCAGTCTTTGTCCCAGCCAAAGGCAGTCCAGCACCAAAATGCTAGGCAAATCTCCTCTGAACAAGAGTACCAAAAGCAACCCCAGACACGTGTTTCGGCTTAGTCGGGCCTCATCAGTGAGATGGAGCTGTGCCTCTCTGAGCACAGTCAGCAAGGAGTCCACGTCTGGTTTACTCTGTGTGTGTCTTGTAGGTTGGGAATCACATGTGTGTTTTGTAGGCAGTAGAGATGGTCTAATCACGGAGAACCCCATGTCTATTGTGTAGGCGGAGAACACCAAAACAAGTGTTGGGCAGTTTGCCTAGTTTTAAGGCAGAGTTGAATGAAATGAACATGTCAGAAAGTACAGGTTAGGGCCAGAAGACATTGCATGGTTGAGCGTTTGGGTGTTCATTTGCTACAGTGGCCACTGTATGTGTTGTAGAAGCCAAGCAAGTATGTCTGTTCAGGCACCAGACAAGCCAAGAAATCAAATGCATTAGTCTTCTAAAAGCAATCAGGACACGTGTCTCAAGTGAATTTGATGCAATGGGAAGACACCTTATCATGTTTGCACTGCTGTCCCACTTGCACCAAGCAACAGGGTGTGAAAACAGAAATAAAATATCGAGACTGAGTACCCCAAAAGGAAATACACCAAACACAGGTTTCAAAGGAACATACAAAGTACTTTATTCTCTATCGAATACAATTACAAAACAGTGCAAAGTCAGATAGCTATTGGCCCTCAGTACAACACAACAAACTCCAGCATGGTTTAGTGTATTCAGTGAGAGACTGTACATTAGAATGCATTCGCTTTTTATACATTTTGTGAGCGCTATGGCCAACCCCTCTTCGGGTTAATATTCTACTTTATACATCACCAATTGTACGGTTCGTTGCCGAGTCTCAAATAACCGCATCTAACTGGTTTGTTCTTTATTACATGTAACAATGAGCGTATGCATTAACTGTGTATTCTAAGTTTCGTATTGCAGGTCTTCATAAACATTAATACAATATAGTAAAACAGATGTTCTTTGTCCAATGTGTAAATACATTATCTTAATACATACTCGTGGATTGGTTTTCTTGCGCGAGTAATCCTTTTACACATAGGTCAACGTAGGACGAGGTCTCAGTTCATGACCTCAACAAGTAGCCTGCAGGCAGATTACACATTAGTGATGTACAGAGGTCAAGACGGCCATGTTATATTTTGCAATGACATCGTCCACCATTTTAGCTCACAGGGTGACTTTTCCACATAAATCCTAAAATGGCAGTTTGACCTAAAATGGCAGCCTACATAGATTAAAGGTCAGGACCTTGTAACACAGATCTCGCAAATGACTTTTGAGCAGCTTGGCGTAGGCCAATATTAATATATTTATTACAATAGGAGGCACAATATACTTTTTAATCCGACAAACCCTCCTTTTGGCCTATGCCAAGTGCTAAAAACTATTTTGGGTCTCCTTACGAATAACTCCATACATCAGTATCCATGTACCCTGAATCACTATCTGAAATATCTATTGCCATTAGGTTGTTTACTAATATATCTTTTAACACATATTCTTTGGAAGTTTTATCCAAGGCAGACACCTCATGCCCTATCGAATTTATCGCTTGTGCACAACATGCCCCTAGCATCGAACACATACCAGGCAGACACTGAATACAGCAACAAAGGAACAACAGAACTCCAAAAATAGCTAATAAAACCGAAAGTACCTTCCAACCCCAAGATCACAAGAAGTCCCAGAACCAAGCGCTTAGATCCCAGTTTCCCCTCAAGAACATGCACTTCGGAACCAAGGATGTGCAGATTTTGTATTGCCTTAAAGATAGTTGGGGAGGAATCTGGTACGAAAACACAGCAAGCGGACCCCACTAATTTACATACTCCACCCCACTCAGCTAGAATGACATCTAATGCCATTCGATTTTGGAGTGCTACTACTAATCTTATTGCTTTCTGCTCTAATGTCCTATTGTAGAATATATCTGTGGTCCGGTTGATGGTTCGCTCCAGTACTCTCGCTAGTTTTCTAATATCTTCTGAATTCGCTATCTGCTCCCAAAATGGCACAACTGATTTTGATAAATCTCCCAATACTTGTGCCGGGTATCACCATTCTCATCCCGTCGTGGACGAGCTTTCGAAAATTCTTTAGTACTCGCTATAAACACCCCAGGTAACAGGATCCCTAAGTAACAGGTGCCTTGCCAATCCCTGGGCAACCATGGAAATGCTATATTACCGCAAACAAAATAGACAGGTTCGCCTACATACAAAGGTCTGTCTTGCCCAGTGAAATTTGCAACATTGGCACAACCTTTAAAATCTCCCATTGACCGAGTGCCATTCCTCTGTATGCAGAAAGAAACTGAATCGGGGCGATGGTTAACAGTGTAAGAAGGAGGCATGGCATCCTTATTGCCTATCGGAGCCATTTTAAAGGAAATCAATGATTGAAAAGGTTGAGACAGTCCTAATAGAAGCAACATTCGGTCTACTCCTATTAGAAAAAAGAGAGCATCCCAGGGGAGTCAAAACACGTTTCTCAAGACTATTCAAATTGGTGCAATCAAAGTTCCCTGAGACGCTATCATTCCATCGGCCAAAGAACAGTGCTCTAAGAGAAGCATAGCAAGCAGTTGTCAATGGTAAAGGATGAATATACCAACCTAGCCCCTTATCCCCGTATTGCGGTAAATGTGAACAGACCCAGAAATTGGATCTATTAAAAATGGCATGTGTAGCGTTCATTATAAGTAACAAAGTATTATTATGATACTTTTGTCTGTGCTGGGAATCTCTAGGGGACAAAGTATGCAAATGCACAAAAGGTGTATGAACATTGGGCACATTTACAGTCGGTAGCGAAAACTCTAAAGGATAAGCTTCTTCTAAATACCAAAGGCCTACAACAGTGCCTATTATAAAACCAAATATGATTACAAAAACACAGCAGTACGTTTTCGGGGCCCAGGCATTTTGTCCATTGTCCCGGTTGGTCACCTCCTTATTTACAAGTCCAATATGAGAGGCGGTGGTAGCAGGCATTGCAGTCTTCAGATGGAAACCCCAATGTTCATTGCTGGCGACCCCCCGGTCGCGCGATTTCTGTGTCCTTCCAAAACCCTAGCCAACAGCATCCCTTTTTCTTAAATTTGGGCAAAAGTAAGCCCTCGATGATTCTTTTGCTTCCTTGAATGCACAGTCGAACCGTGCCGTATGTCTAATTTCTTGCACGTAAGTGGTATCTGGTTTTTGCTGGTACTGATTGATCCAGAAGCAATGTGTCGTCACTTCCCGTTGGAAGCAACGTATACGGGACAAATGAAGGGGCTGCGTTTGAAACAGCCGCTCCTGGGTGCAAAATCGGTGGAGAGTGTGGAAACAAAATGGCAGCTTCCCCAAGCCTCTCGGGCTTAGAGATGTTCTCCGACACACTCTCGGTGCTGTTTACTGCTTTGGGATCATTGGTTGCGTATCAGCAAGGGGTTCTATTTCTTCTGTAACATGTGGCACAGGGTGAGGAAGATTATTTATGTGTCACGCGTCAATCCAATTCTTTCAGCCAGCTACCTGCACCGCTGTTTGGGTGACCAACAAAGCCTGGAACGGCCCACGCCAGCGAGGCGCGAGGCAGGAAGTGCGCTCAAATGACTTAGTGAGCACCCAGCTTCCGGGTCGTATGCCGTGGCCCGGGTCTTCGTACAGCACAGGTAAGGCCTCTCGTACCTGATGGTAAATCAAATGCAGGTTTTTAGTCAATTGGCTACAATAATCGGAAAGTAATACATTTTCAATATCTCTTAACTTTCGACCGTTTGGCAAATTCCAGATATTGGCAGGTCTCCCCATTACCACCTCAAATGTAGAGAGCCCAGTCTTAGTTTGAGGGGGTGTACGCATCGCTAATAACACAATCGGTAAGGCGTCCGGTCATTTTAGTTTGGTGCCGGCACACGTCTTAGCGAGTTTGTTCTTGATGATACGGTTGTGTCTTTCTACTAGTCCGGCGCTCTGAGGATGTCTGGCCGAATGGACCTGTTTGTCAATTTGTAACGCTGTACATATCTGTCGGATTACAGCAGTGACAAAGTGTGGACCATTGTCCGACCAGATAACTCTCGGCAAACCGAGCCAGGAAAAGTATTCTTTCAACATAGTTTTCGCAGTGGTCATAGCTGTGACATCTTTAACAGGGAAAGCCTCGACCCACTTACTAAAGGCACAAATGACTACCAATACATATTTTAAATTATTGCATCGCTCCATTTCAATGAAATCAAAGTGAATTACTTCAAATGGGACAGAGGGTGGGCCAAAACCTCCCCTCAGGGTTGCTGTCCCCTTTCCCATATTATGTTGTAGGCAAATCATACAATTCTGGACATAGTTCTGAGAAATGTTTGAAATTGTGTTGTTTACCCACACTCTTTCTAACATTTTCATCATCTGTTGAGCACATACATGCGTAGGACCGTGTGCCATTACATCCATCATTAGCACATACGCATCAGGGAGTAACCATTTTCCCATCCACCGTGTCCGCCCAACACCCAACGTCATCAAGTTCTCCCAAGCCCTCAGCCCACCTCTTGGCTTCTTCTACTGTGGCATCAGCTTGATTATCCCGTACAGACCCCATTCCCTCATCCATCACATCAGCATTTTCAGTCCCCCTAGAAACATATATCTCCGTACAGAGATCAGTGGCAGTTTGTTTGGCTATTTGATCAACGAAAGCATTCCCTTTTCCAATGTTATCTACAATCTTGTGATGTGCTGCACATTTCACAACTGCTAACTGGGTAGGGAGCGCAAGTGCTGAGAGAAGTTGCACTATTAGGGTGCCATGTTGGATCTTGGTGCCATGCGAGGTTAGGAATCCTCTTTCCGACCAAAGTCTCCCAAAGTTATGAACCACCCCAAAGGCATACTGACTATCAGTGTATATATTCACTGCAAGCCCTTCGGAAAGTTCACAAGCTCGGGTTAAGGCTTTAATCTCTGCGGCCTGCACAGAATTATGTGTAATTCTCTTAGTTTCCACAACCGTGCTTAAGGTAGTGATTGCATAAGCGGCTGTGGATGTACCATCCGGAAGTTTAAAGCAGGAGCCGTCACAAAACAGCTCTCCTTGCGTATTATCCAAAGGGGTATCTTTCAAATCAATCCTGCCCTTTGTTTCTTGCTCGGTCGTGTACAAACAATCATGTGAATCTTCATCGCCGCAAATAATATCTTGCGGGAAAGGTAGGAGTTCACCCGGATTAAGAACACAACACCTCTTAATTTGAATGTGAGGGGCAAACAAGATCAATTTGTATCTCGTCAACCTCATCGACATCTACAGAGTGAGGCACCATCAGGGTCAAATCCTGGCCTAGGACCATTCCCTCACTCTGTTTTACAGACGCAGCAGCAGCAGCGACAGCGCGCAAACATCTTGGCAAAGCGCATGCTACAGGATCAAGGGCGGAGGAATAGTAACCGCACGGCCTATTCTTCCCTCCATGCTTCTGCATTAATACAGCCAAAGCACATACATCACGTTCATGCACAAACAATACGAAGGCCTTTTGATAGTTTGGTGTGCCCAAAACTGGTGCAGAGCATAATGCACTCTTAAGCAAGTCAAACGATTGCTGGTGTTCCGAACTCCATGGCAACAGCGAAGACATGCCCTTCTTCGTCAAGGCCAACATCAGTTTTATCACTTGTGAAAAATTTGGGATCCACAACCTACAGTAAGAAGCCATACCTATCAAGGCCCTAACTTCCTTCTGTGTATTTGGGACAGACATACCAGAAATGTGTTTTATTCAAGTGTCAATCTTCTTCCCTCCTTTGACAGGAGATAGCCTAAATAGGCGACCTCCTGGCAACAATATTGAAATTTCTTAAGCAAAGCTTTGTGACCATGCTTAGCTAGATGAATAAGTAGTAACATGGTGCAATCCTTACATAAACTCTCAGAGTCTGCAGCCAGAAGCAAATCGTCAACATACTGAAGCAAAGTACAAGTAGAGGGTAATTCAAGGGCATCAAGTTATTCTTTCAAAGCCCTACTATAAATACTAGGACTCTCTGTGTACCGTTGAGGTGCACGAGTAAATGCATTCTTTAGGTCCACAACACTAAAGTAAGTAGCTGTAGCTGGAATCATGGTTAAGATCGTTGTCACATCAGGCACAATTGGAAACTGTGGTGCCACAACTTTATTAATGGCACGTAAATCAATTATAAAACGGAGTGGAATTACATTATCGCCTTTCTTGTACACGGGTAACATCGGACTATTACACAAACTTCCTGAGATTTCTTCAATCACACCACGGTGCACAAAATCGGAAACAATACATTTCAAAGGTCGCTCGCCCTCAACCGAAATCTTATACTGGGGAATACGTTGTAGCTCAATTCCATGTTTCAAAACTATTTTAACAGGCTCAATCTGCAAAACACCGACATCATTGTCGTCAACAGCCCATAAGCTCTCTGGTACATCAATGAATTCTGGAGGCAAAGGTCTAGTCAGAAATTGCGAGGTGGAAGATTGCTGCGGTGAAATTGTCAAGCGTACTCCATCAGGAGAACAATAAATCACTGCATTTAATTCTTTTAACAAGTTTTATCCCAGAAAGTTTTCCCCGCAATCCGAGGTCAATAGGAAAGGACACTGGTCTGTAAGAGGACCTAAAGAAATAGGTACTGGCATAGAGACCGGACAAATAACTGGAGTACCGGAAAACCCTACAGAAACATTGGTTTGCCCTGACAGTGGAACGTTTGGAACCCGTAAACGATCAATGGAACACTTCTGCGCTCTAGTGTCTATCAAAAACTGATGTTTCCTATTTCCCACTATCATTTCAACGTAGGGACCTTTCTGATTGACGGGAATAGGTGTAGGTTCCAAACCCTGCTTCGTGCAATCCTAACGAAACAGAATATTGTCAAAAGGAAGCTCTTCAGACAAATTTGCAGCAGAAGGATGATTAAATATGTTTCTAGTATCCAAGCTCGGAGTCTGATTGTCCTGCGAAAAAGGTTGTTGATGGTCGTGAGTGAACTGACCTCTACCAGGGCCCCTTATGCCCGGGCGACCTCTAGATCGCCTACCCATGTTATTATTCGACCTCTGTTGAAGGACGGGCTTTGTGCTCGCCAATGACCCTCTCGTCAACAATACGCACATTGATTAATGTTCGCAGGACCCAAGGGCACATTCCCCTGTGGGACATACTGACCTCTAACCTGAGAGTTACCCCCTCTGGGGCCTCTAACAATTTGCTGCAATAGCACCTTTGTTTTTAAATCACCTTTCTGTTTTTCAATCCTATCTTTTTCATTGTTGACACGATTCTCATAATACTGAGCCATATGCAGTACTTCTGATTGCGATTTCGTCTGCCAAGCGCTCTCAGAGGACATAATCTGTGACTGGATGTCAGGCAGCAATCCACGTACAAATTTGTCCACAAATAACCTTTTCCCAGACTGTGTGCCTAAGTCTTGTCCACTGAAATCCGAAAATACCTGTTTGAACAGATTAAAGAACTCGGTAGCACCCTCAGACTTTCCTTGGACACAGGCCGTAAGCTTGTCCCATATAATTCTTTTTTCGGGAATTATGGCTTTTAATTTAGCAATGATTCTATCAGGCAAGGTTAATATCACCTGCTGTGGTCTTTCACGAGCTGGCCTTTCCCCATCGAATTTAGTTAAATTCGCCCATGTATCTCCCAACCCGGGTACATTGTCAATAGTTCTAACTTGTTTCCATAAATATACGGGCAGGAGTACTGGAAACAACAAATCAATGTCACCCAAGGTGAACACTGAGGATTGCAAAATGGATTCCATCTCTTTATAGAACCCTGTTGGATTTTTCCTAATATCAGGAATAGACTGTCTAATGGTGTTCACTTCCTGTCGTGAAAAGGGGATGTGAACAAACTGTGATACATAATGTGCGGGAATGTCCACAGCGACTATACCTCGTGCAGCATTGGCCGCAACCTCAACCTTCGGTACAAATGTCGGAGGAACCTCTCTCATAGGCAACTGAGATGTAGGCAACTCCGAACGCTTACTAAGCAACAGTGCCAAATCGAACGCTAAAGCAGTCAAAGAAGTGTCAAAAGAAAAAGCTCTCTTATAAATATTCAATAACTCTGTGGGACAACTAATCTTCCTCTTTACACATTCATCTTGCAGGTACTCTATCATTACCTGTATCACTGTTCTCTGCATTTACAACGTATATTGACTATATGTGTTATATACCTCAACTGGAGTTATCGATATGTCTGAAATCCATCTAATCGCATCTTTCTTACAAATTCGCATTTCCTCCGATATCGGTTTACGACACGGACGGTACTGTTTCTGTACATACATACTTCCCTCTTCATCTTCCTCATTCCGTATCCTTTCTAACTCCTTTCTATATTAAAATAGCCTTTCGACATGCTCATTTACCTTCTCCACAGTATCTCTGGAAAGTGCTAAAGTATTTAGATCCCTTAACCCTTGCGGAACATCCATATTATTTAATCTTCCCCACATTATACATAACTGAATCCCCAAACCTTTAATAAAAACATTTTTCTCAGGAAAATTATCCGTATTAGAAAGTGTGGAAAAAACACTAGCCTCATCATCCTTCTCCATACAATGTTTAGCCCATGTAATTAACTCACGTTTCTTTCTCCGGTGGTACAGCACTGCGAGTGACAACCTTCGAGCCTGCACCATGATCGATTACAAGCAGCCCAAGACCACTTGGAAAAGAGGGGATAAGCAAATTTGATGGAGGAGCTTTATCTGGTGCGGCAGGAAGAGGCAGAGGAGCAGGTGAAGGAACAACAGTCAAAGGAATAGGAACAACAGGTTGAGCAGGAAGAGTAGGAATAACAGCAGGAAAAGGTACCGCAGCAGGAAGATGAACATACGGAGGTGGCGCAGAGGCACCAGGCCTTCGTTCTTTTAATATTTTCTCAAAAAACTCATCAGAATCATGGAGATCTTTGGAAGGATAGATTTTCTGAATACCAAGTGAAAATGGCCTTTCCATATTTTTAGCCGACTCAGCCTGTTTATCCTGATCATATAATAATGCTTTTTAGGCCACCGTCTTATGACGGCGCGCATGTTTTTCTCTACTCTTAAGCTGTTGTAATGATTCTTTTTTTCCAATTCTGTAAAACATCAAATGCTGCAGGTCTAGCCTTTTTCTTTAACAATACTGACTCCAAATATTCAATGGGAGGGATCTCAAAACTACCATTGATTGGCCACTGAAGATCGGAGGTATGTCTGGTTTGTCTGCGCCAAATATCATTAAATACTATACTTCCAATGCCATGCTTACAGTACATAGTACATGCCGGCGACCCCTCCTGCGGTGCCGGACGGCTAAATTCCAAAGATTGTCTATCACTGCGGAATAATGCCCTAAAGCAGTTAGACAATTTCCCAGGCATATCTCAAATTCTTGGTGTCACCTGGTCAATAATTGTGTCTGCAGATACAATGCGCCAAAATTCAAATTGCCAGGGTTAATTTAAGAATCGGGTCACGACTCACCTGGCCAAACCTAAGGAGGACCGATCGGTACTTCTAAGAATCTTACCTAACTAATCTTACCTCATGTATGGGGATTTCGGCAAATCTGCCTGCCTCGATAAGTGGACCCTCGTCAAGATGCCATCTCAGATCACAGGCTAGTCATCCAGGGATCGGACCGTGCAGCGCTGCTGAGGTGTCGCGTCTCATCCAGGAGCCCCTCATTTTTGTACACCGTCCGATCTCGGTCCGATAGCAAGTGTCAACCTTCAACAATCTGGCATCAATCTTGAGGGTCCCTATTCGGGCGCCAACTGTGAAAACAGAAACAAAATATTGAGGCTGACTACCCCAAAAGGAAATACACCAAACACAGGTTTCAAAGGAACATACAAAGTACTTTATTCTCTATTGAATACAATCACAAAACAGTGCAAAGTCAGATAGCTATCGGCCCTCAGTACAACACAACGAACTCCAACGTGGTTCAGTGTGTTCAGTGAGAGACTGTACATTAGAATGCATTTGCTTTTTATACATTTTGTGAGCGCTATGGCCAACCCCTCTCCGGGTTAATATTCTACTTTATAGATCACCAATTCTAGGGTTCGTTGCCGAGTCTCAAATAACCGCATCTAACTGGTTTGTTCTTTATTACATGTAACAATAAGCGTATGCATTAACTGTGTATTCTAAGTTTCGTATTGCTCGCGCAAGAATACCAATCCACGGGTATGTATTATGATAATGTATTTACACATTGGACAAAGAACATCTGTTTTACTATATTAATACTATATAGTAAAACAGATGTTCTTTGTCCAATGTGTAAATACATTATCATAATACATACCCGTGGATTGGTATTCTTGCGCGAGTAATCATTTTACACATAAGTCAACGTAGGACGAGGTCTCAGTTCATGACCTCAACAAGTAGCATGCAGGCAGATTACACATTAGCGATGTACAGAGGTCAAGACGGCCATGTTGTATTTTGCAATGACAATGTTCACCATTTTAGCTCACAGGGTGACTTTTCCACATAAATCCTAAAATGGTGGTTTGACCTAAAATGGCAGCCTACATAGATTAAAGGTCAGGACCTTGTAACACAGATCTCGCAAATGACTTCCGAGCAGCTTGGCGTAGGCCAATATTAATATATTTATTACAATAGGAGGCACGATATACTTTTTATTCCGACAAGGGTATGGTATCTGGGTGGAGGAGGAAGATTGGAGGAATGTTAGCCTCCACTATCCCAGGCACACTTGGGAGAAGAGAAAGTGTCACCTCAAAAACAAAGATAGCAATACACAGATGACGAGCAACAGGTGATTCCTGGAAATATCCCACCTCTGATTTACTTTGAATCAGACAGCAAGGAAGAACATGGCAAAGATTATGATCCATCTCCACATTCAACACACCTTCTATGAGGAAACACAAACAGCGAAGAACACAAAAAGAGAGAACATCAGTGTAAAGACATTGGGCCTCATTACCATTTTTAGTGGCATGGCTACCTCCAAACTCAGGTCCGGGTCCCACAAAAGGGGATTTACCGGGCCATTCTGACCTTGGAGGGCCGGTAATTACCTTTCGCTGGACCCGGACCCGTTACATCCCCATTCCCATTTGATCCCCCATAGGGCTCATTGGGAATGGGGAGGATGCTATTAAATGGACTGTTAATGACGGGCCCGTTATTAGCATCCTGGTCTGCTAGCGGGTCCCGCTCTGCACGTCTGGTCTGACCAGGTGTGCAGACCGGTACCCGCTGTAGACCTCGTAATGTGGCAGCCCGGAATAAACGGTGCCAGTCCCTTACCGGCACTCTTCATTCGTGGCCGCCCACCTCGTAATAAGGCCCATTTACACACATATTCAATTGTCTAGGGCATGCGCCATACAAAGGAAGAAAGCTTCAGACACTCCCATGTGCCATTGAACAGACCTTTCAGAAAAAGATCAAACAAAATCAATGCTAGTAGTGCACAGCTTTGCAGTCATTCAATCAGCACTACTGGCACCTTCATCAAAAGCACCGACAGGTCATCCACTGAAAAGGACACTGAGTGGAATCCAAGGAGTAATGGAAAATGAGTAGGGCTCATATGACACCACAAATGCAATAAGACTGGTGGAGTTATTTTACAGCAGAGAAACAACCACCTTATTGTTCCACCTGATATATGCAATAAAACTTGTCATACAAGAGAAGCCTGGAACAAGTTTGGTTCTTCCCTGTGGAACCACATGAGGTGGCAGCATCCACAAACTTGTCAAAATGCGTCATGCCATCCTCCTACGCCTCTACTTCAGGTAACTGACACACTACTTTCACTATCTCACACTATGAAACCAGAAATTCTTGCAAATGCACATATTTTGGTAAGCCCTGATGGAACAGTGTTTTTGTCTACAGATCTTGTGGTATGCAGACAACTTAGTTCCACATACCTACACCAGCACAGAACTTCGGAGGCTTTTAAGCATGCTACAACATATTGCAAAAGTCACAAAACTCACCTTTTCTTTAAGTCCAGCAGCATTGGCATAAGTTTGGGTGTGGATTTACTGCCTGACTCCTTTGTTACAGATTCAGATTCATATGGCCCCTCAGCCGCATTGACCTTCAAAGGTAAAATAGGTATCAGCATTACATTAATTACAGAGAACTTCATAACTATGCCCCTATGCTCACATTCTTAAAGCAGTAGTATTGGTGCTTGAACACTGTGGGACCTGGAAATAGACACATGAATCAAAGCATAAGGGACAATTTCACGGCCATCAGCTGACATTGGGGCAGGTTTCCTGTACCTGTCATCTGCAAAGCCCAGAAGAGCATCTGTAGAGTACGATGCAGCAGCAAGTCACCTTGTGTCTGGTTGGTTTCTTCAGCAAGTTCAAGAAGGGCGTTTATCTCTTATAGAAAGTAAAGGAGGTCGCAGCGCAATGACTACCTCCAATGTCACAAACACTAGCATGGTATGTGAGTTTGAATCACATATACAACAACTCACAACGACCATCACTTTGGGGGACACAAATGTGTTTAAGCACATATGGCTTAGACTGCACCTTGAATGAACTTGTTTCCTTTGTGGACAATGTCTCATGATTTATTTTATTTCTTGTCTCTCATTTCTCTCTCTATCCCCTTTTGTAGCCATAAAACCTCATGCACTATTGTGTTACTATTTTTTGCAATTCATGATTTTAAATCATAATTGATGGAATGGTTTGTGTTACCAATTTGAATGTTAATCTTGATTTATGAGAACAGTTTACTCTGTGCCCATGTTTGATAAAGAGCAAAGACAGCTGGAAACATGTGTTAAAAGGGGGCACACTTCCAATAACATCACTATACTTTAATCTCATTATGTTACTCCATTTTTGCTGATTCTGGTGCGACATCGTGGGCTATCTATTTATTTATGTATTTCAATGTTTATAAAGTGCACATGCCCGTAGGCCCCAGAGCGCACACAAAACAAATGACAGACAAACAGGCAAGAGGCAAGGAGCAGGGTGAGTCAGCAGAGAGAAGGCAGGCTATGTCCAGCTCGGGTTCAGACTGAACAGGAACTTTTCTATTTCTTTTTTTTAAAAGAGCCGGGTTTTCGGCAATGCGTATATTTCCTGGAAGAAAATTCCACTGCAGTGGTGCTTGGGTATTGAATGAAGTACTTCCAAGGCGCACCAGTTTGTACCTATGTTGAATGGGTGAAGGGCAAGCAGAGGAGAGAAACTTTCTTCCGCCTACTTGAGGCTTTAGTCAGTCAATGAGATAGATTTAGGCATTTGTTCGACATTTGAAGGACAGGGTCAAGATCTTATGAGTGATCCTATCTGAAATAGGCAGCCAATAAAGTGCCTTCCTGGCCTTGGAGATATGAGCACATTTGGGCAGTCCCTGGGTGGCTCGAACCGAGTTGGTCTGTGCAGCTTGTAGTGATTGAATATTAGACTGTGAGGTGCCTGCTAGGAGACTATTACAATAGTCAAGTCTAGAGTTGACTAGTGCGGTGGCAAGCAAGGCACAGTTTTGTCGGAAAGAAAGGGACAAATATAATTAATTTGCTTTGTGATAAGGCTGCAAGATGAGCGAATAAAGGAGACATGTGCCCACATTGATAGCTAGTCATCAACGATAACTCCCAGCGTCTTCACCTTCTTTAATACAGGGATGGTAGTAGCACTAATAGCAAAGTTGGCATAGGCAGGATCTAATTTGCCCAGACAAGCTTTTGATTCCACAATCAGGAGCTCTATCTTTTTACAATTAAGGGCAAGTGAGTTGAATGCCATCCAAGCCTTGATGGCTTTATAGATGGTATTGATGGCAGCCGAGCCCTGCTTGTAAATCCTGCTGAGCTGGAAAACAATTTGGGTATCTTCGGCATAGTTTGTATACCAGACCCCTATCAGTTACAATTCCCCCCAGTCTAGCGTGTTGTGTGAATTAGGGCAACTACAATTCAGCAGCCCTATGGCAGAGGGAATGGTTTATGTCAAGGAGTCCATTTTTAAACAGCATACGTATCGGGGAACAAGAAAATGCAGGGGATTGACATTTCCTAATGGAATGCTCTACATGAGTAATGATGCACAAACGAGATGTTTGAAATCCTGGATAGAACAAGAAGAGAGGTGCAAAAGCCAGAGATCATCAAAATCATGTTTATTTCAGATATTAATTTCCATAAAAACAATACAATATAATTACCATGTTTGCATCAATATAAATAAATACAAACACACACTGGGAGAATTGGGAGACAAAAACTTTGCACCGGGATCTGCACTATATAAAGTGGAAAAGTTGTTGATACATATATGATCCTGGACCATTCTCTCCTAATCAGTCCCTTTGCGATCACCAACTCAGTGCAGGACTATACTTCAGTAAAGTAAGTTTCTGGGGAGTAAACACTCGTTCTGCTCCACTTCTGATACCACTACAAGGGGGAATCACAATGAGATTTCATACAGTGGACAAACATGCAAAGTTGTGGGACAGACTTCTCCAAATTTCTGGCTTATTTTTTTGAAACAAGTTACCAACAAACATTCAGCAGCCCCACTGCAGATCACATGGTTAATATCAAGGTTTCGACTTTAAAGAAGCAAGTGCATTGTTGGAATTGAAACAATATTATGCCTCCTATCACAGCAATTGTATGTGTATTGGCCTACGCCAAGTTGTCTAAAACATCATATGCGAACAAACTCCGCGGCAAGGTCTTGACCTTAGAGAAAGTAATGTAAGTCGCCATCTTGGATTAAGCCGCCATTTTAGGTTCTCTTGTAATGTGGAAGTCACCCTGAACATCAAAATGGAGGCCGAATGACATTCTGAGTAAGATTCTAGCCGTTGTGACCTCCGTACACACAAATAATTAATATGCCTGCAGGCCACTTGTTGGGGTCGCGAACTAAGACCTTGTCCTATTGCTGACCTATGTGTAAATGTACAACTATATAAGCGAAACTAATCAAAATGCATATATTAGAGGATTGACCTGGCTAGGAACCCATAGGCCCGATCCCTACAATGGTTAACCCGCGAGGGGGTTGGCCAAGGGCTGGACAAACAATATAAAAAGCCCAAGTATTCCAATGTACGGTCTCTCTTACTAATGCATCGAACCTTCGTTGAAGTTCGTTACGTTCCTCTGAGAGCCAAATAGCTATATATTTGTCAATTGACTTTGGTAACTGTTGTAGCTTTTAAATAAAGCACTTGTATGTTCTTTGTAACCTGTGTTGGTGTGTTTCTTTTGCGCTTCCCGGCCTCATATTATTTTTATGTTTTCACAGTTGGCGCCCGAATAGGGACCCTCAAGATTGATGCCGGATCATTGAAGGTTGACGCAGACTATCGAACCGGGATCGGACGGTGTGATACTGCGGGTTCGACCGAACGAGACGCGATACCTCGGCAGTGCTGCACGATCCGATCCTTGGACGATAGTCGTGTGGTCTGACACGGCATCTTGACGAAGGTCCATTTTTGAGGTGGGCAGATTTGTCGAAATCACCAAACACAAGGTAAAATTCGTTAGGTAAGTTCTTTGGTAAACCGTACGGTCCTCCTTAGGTTTGGTCAGGTGCAGTCATGACCCGGCTCTTAATTTAACCCTGACAATTTGAATTTGGCGTATTGTATCTGCAGACACAATTATTGACCAGGTAACACCAATTTTTTGTGAAATGCCTGGGAAATTGTCTAGCTGCTTTAGGGCTCTGTTCCGCAGCGATCGACAATCTTTGGAATTTAGCCGCCCGGCACCAAAGGAGGGGTCGCCGTCATGTACTATGTAATGTAAGCATGGCATTGGAAGTATAGTATTTAATGATATTTGGCACAGACAAACCAGACATGCCTCCGAATTTCAGTGGCCAATCAATGGTAGTTTTGAGAACCCCTGTATTGAATACCTAGAATCGGTCTTGCTAAAAAAGAAGGCCAGACCTGCAGCCTTTGATGTTTTGCTGAATTGGAAAAAAGAAGCATTGCAGCAGCTTAAAAGTAGGGATAAACATGCACGCCGTCATAAAACAAATGCCGAAAAGGCGTTGTTATATGATAAGGAAAAACATTCAGAGTCAGTTAAAAATATGAATAGGGCTTTTTCACTCGGAATCCAGAAAATGTATCCCTCTAAAGATTTCCATGTTTCTGAAGAATTTATTGAAAAATTGTTAAACAAACGCAGGCCTGGTGCCTCTGCGCCACCACCGTATGATCCTTTCCCGGGTGCTCTGCCCATTCCTGCTGTTGTTCCTGCTGTTATTCCTGTTCCCCCTGTACAACCTATTGTTCCTATTCCTCTAGTTGTTGTTCCTCCACCTATCGCACCACCCCTTTCTCCTGCACCGATAGTTGCACCCTTATTGAATTTGCTTGCACCTCCACTCCTGAGTGGTTCTGTATTGACTAAAGTTGATCAGGGTGCGGGGTCAAAGATTGTCACTCGTAATACTGTTTCTGCAGACAAGAAACGAGAATTATTTGCATGGGCTAAGCACTGTATGGAGAAAGGTCATCAAGATAATGTTTTTTCCACATTATCAAATTTGAACAGTTTTCCCGAGAAAAATGTTTTTATCAAAGGTTTGGGGACTCATTTATGTGTGATGTGGGGTAGATTACAAAATTCGGATCCCCCACAAGGGGTGAGGGATCTGAATGCTTTAGCACTTTCGAGGGACACAAAGGAGAAAGTACATGGTCATGTTGAAAGATTGTTTGAGTATAGGAGGAACTTTGAGAAATCACGAGATGAGGATGATGAAGACAACAGTATGTATGTGGAGAAAGGGTACCTTCCGTGTTGTAGATCGGCACCTGAGGAAGTATGAATTTGTACCAAAGATGCGATTTGATGGATCTCGGATTCATTGATACCGCCAGATGAAGTATATGACACGTATAGTCAGTATACAGTAGAAATGCAAAGGAAGGTCATTCAGGTAATGGTACAGTACCTGCAGGAAGAATGTCTAAGGAAGAAGGTTAGTTGTCCTATAGAGTTATTGGGAATTTGTAAAAGGGCTTTTTCGCCCGACACTTCTTCGACTGCCTTAGCGCTCGACCTGGCTCTGTTGCTTAGTAAGCGGTCGGAGTTACCTATATTTCAGTTGCCTATGAGAGAGGTTCCTCCGACATTTGTCCCAAAGGTTGAGATTCCCGCTAACGCTGGGACTGGTGCACCCGCTGTGGATATCCCTGCGCATTATGTATCGCAATTTGTTCACGTCCCGTTTTCACGACAGGAAGTGAACACTATTAGACAATCAATTCCCGATATCAGGAAAAACCCAACAGGGTTTTACAAAGAGATAGAGTCTGTTTTGCAGTCCTCTGTGTTCACCGTAAGTGATATTGACTTGCTATTTCCTGTACTCCTACCCGTAGATTTATGGAAGCAGGTTTGGACAATAGACGATGTGCCAGGATTGGGAGATACGTGGGCTAACATGACTAGGTTTGATGGGGAAAGACCAGCTGGAGAGAAACCACCTCAGGTAATACTTACTTTGCCTGATAGAATTGTCGCAAAATTAAAAACTATAATTCCAGAGAAAAGAATTATTTGGGACAAGCTTACGGCCTGTGTTCAAGGAAAAACTGAAGGCGCCACCGAATTCTTTAATAGATTCGAACAGGTATTCTCTGACTTCAGTGGACAGGACTTGGGTACAGAGTCTGGGAAAAGGTTGTTTGTGGACAAATTTGTATGTGGATTGTTGCCCGACATCCAGTCACAGATTATGTCCTCTGAGAGCGCTTGGCAGGCGAAATCTCAATCTGAAGTTTTGCACATGGCTCAGTATTATGAGAACCGTGTTAATAATGAAAAGGAGAAAATAGAGAAGAGGAAAGGAGATCTGAAGACTAAAGTATTGTTACAACAAATTGTTAGAAATCCCAGAGGAGGTACGACACAGACCAGAGGTCAGGATGTCCCAAAAGGAAACGCTCCTTTGGGTTCTGTGAATATTAATCAATGTGCCTATTGCCGCCAGGAAGGTCATTGGCGAGCACAGTGCCCCGTCCTTCGACAAAGGTCAAACAATGCGTTTGGGAGTATGGGTAGACGACCTAGAAGTCGCCCTGGAGCAGGGGGCCCTGATAGAGGTCAGTTTTCACAAGATCCTCAGCAACCTTTTTCACGGGAAAATCAGACTTCGAGTGTGGACGCCAGAAACATATTTGATCACCCTTCTGCTGCCTACCTTTCTGAAGAGCTTCCTTCCGACGACATTTTATTTCGTTAGGACTGCCCGAAGCAGGGTTTGGAACCTTCACCTATTCCCGTTAATCAGAAAGGTCCCTACGTTGAATTGTTAGTGGGGAATAGGAAACACCAGTTTTTGATAGACACTGGAGCACAGAAGTGCTCCATTGATCATTCCCAGGTTCCAAACATTCCACTGCCAGGGTAAACAAATGTTTCTGTAGGGTTTTCTGGTATACCAATTGTTTGTCCGGTTTCTTCACCAGTGTCTGTTTCTTTGAGTCCCTTTACGGACCATTGTCCCTTCCTTCTGACTTCGAACTGTGGAGAGAATTTGATGGGGTTAAATCTGTTGAAGAAATTGAATGCAGTGATTCATTGTTCCTCTGATGGAGTACGACTGACGGTTTCACCACAGCAACTTCCCAATTCTCAGTTTCTGATTCGACCATTGCCTCCTGAGTTTAGCGTTGTTCCGGAATGTTTATGGGCAGTAGACGACAATGATGGGGTACTACAGATTGAGCCCGTTAAAATAGTTTTGAAACGTGGAGTTCAATTACCTCGCATTCCGCAGTATAAAATATCAGTTGAAGGCGAGCGTGCTTTGAAGTGCATTGTCTCCGATTTTGTGCATCGAGGGGTGATTGAGGAGATTGAAGGTAGTTTATGTAACAGCCCGATTTTGCCTGTATACAAGAAAGGTGACAATGCAATCCCATACCGGTTCATAATCGATCTTCGTGCTATTAACAATGTTGTCGCCCCACAATTTCCAATTGTGTCTGATGTAACAACAATACTAACAATGATCCCTGCTACGGCTACGCACTTTAGTGTTGTGGATTTAAGGAATGCTTTCGTTAGCATTCCTATACACAAGGAGAGTAGATATTTGTTTGCGTTCACCTTGGGAGGACGTTCATTTACATTTACTCGGGCACCTCAAGGGTATACGGAAAGTCCAAGCATTTATAGTAGAGCTTTGAAAGAGCAGCTCGACACTCTTGAATTGCCACCTACTTGTACACTGCTTCAGTATGTCAATGATTTGCTTTTGGCTGCAGATTCTGAAAATGCTTGTAAAGAAGGCACTGTACTGTTGCTTGTTCATCTAGCTAAAAATGGTTATAAAGCTTCGCTCAAAAAATTTCAATATTGTTGTCAGGAGGTCGCCTATTTAGGCTACCTCCTGTCAAAGGAGGGGAGAAGATTGACACCTGAAAGAATAAAACACATTTCTGGCATGTCTGTTCCAAATACACAGAAGAAAGTCAGAGCCTTAATAGGTATGGCTTCTTACTGTAGGTTGTGGATCCCAAACTTTTCACTAGTGATAAAACCTATTTTGGCTTTGACGAAGAAGGGCATTTCTCTGCCACTGCCATGGAAATCGGAACATCAACGATCATTTGAGCTTCTCAAAACCGCGTTATGCTCTGCACCGGTTCTGGGTACTCCAAATTATGACAAGGCCTTTGTGTTGTTTGTGCATGAATGTGATGGATGTGCTTTGGCTGTGTTAACACAGGAACACGGAGGGAAGAATAGGCTGTGCGGCTACTACTCCTCTGCCCTTGATCCTGTCGCATGCGCTTTGCCAAGATGTTTGCGAGCTGTCGCTGCTGCCGCGTCTGTAAAACAGAGTGAGGGAATGGTTCTAGGCCATGATTTAATTTTGATGGTACCTCACTCTGTAGAGGTCCTATTGAATAAAACCCAAACGCAACACCTCACCTCTGCACGGCTAACAAGGTATGAATTAATTATGTTTGCCCCTCACATTCAAATTAAGAGGTGTTGTGTTCCTAATCCGGCTGAACTTCTACCTTTCCCGCAAAATACTGTTTGCGGTGACGAAGAATTACATGACTGCCTGTATAGCACTGAACAGGAAACAAAGGGCAGGATAGATCTTATAGATACTCCTTTGGACAATGCAGAAGGGGAGCTGTTTTGTGATGGCTCCTGCTTCAAACTTCCAGATGGTACATCTACAGCTGCTTACGCAGTTACTACGTAGAGTACGGTTGTTGAAACTAAGAGAATTTTGTATAACTCAGCGCAGGCCGCAGAGATTATAGCGTTGACCCGAGCTTGTGACCTCTCCGAAGGGCGTATAGTAAACATATATACTGATAGCCAGTACGCCATTGGGGTGGCTCACCACTTTGGGAGGCTCTGGTCGGAAAGGGGGTTCCTAACCTCACATGGGACCAAGATCCAGCATGGTCCCCTGATAGTGCAATTGCTCTCGGCACTCTCACTCCCTAGCAGTTAGCGATCATGAAATGTGCAGCACATCGTAAGGTCATAGATGATGTGGGAAAAGGGAACGCTTTTGCTGACCAGATAGCCAGGCAAACGGCCACAGACCTTAGCGCAGACATGTATGCTCTAAGGGAAACAAAAGATGCCTATGTAATGGATGAGGGTATTGGGTCTGTGCGAGATATTCAAACTGGTGCCACAATAGAAGAGTCTAAAAGGTGGGCCGAAGGAATGGGGAAACTGGATGATGATGGGTGTTGGGTGGATACATCTGAAGGAAAATGGTTGCTCCCTGATTCATATGTGCTGGCAATGGTTACGATGGCACACGGTCCTACGCATGTGTGCTCAGCAGATCACGAAAATGTTAGAACAAGTCTGGGTGAATGATAAAATTTTGAAGACTGAACACCGACATGTTCAGAATTGTATGATTTGCTTACAGCACAATGTGGGGAAGGGGACAGTAACTCCAAGGGGAAGCTTTGGGTCCCCTTCTGTTCCCTTCAAGGTCATCCACTTTGATTTTATTGAGATGGAACGGTGTAACAATCTAAAATATGTTCCTGTGATTATTTGTGCTTTTAGTACATGAGTCGAGGCTTTCCCCATTAAAGATGCTACTGCCGTGACCACTGCAAAGACTATGGTAAAAGAATTCTTTCCACGATTTGGGCTTCCAAAGGTAATTTGGTCAGACAATGGTCCCCATTTTGTTGCAGCAGTAATTTTGCAGATATGCACAGCGTTACACATTGAAAAACGATTTCACTCAGCTAGACATCCTCAAAGTGCTGGGTTGGTAGAGAGACATAACGGTATCTTAAAGAATAAGCTTGCAAAAACATGTGCCGACACCGAATTGAAATGGCCAGATGCCTTATCTATTGTATTATTAGCCATGCGTACCACACCTCAAACTAAGACTGGGCTTTCTCCATTTGAGGTAGTGATGGGGAGACCTGCTAACATTTGGGGTCTTCCGAAGCCTAAAGCCCTGAGGGAGGTAGAAAATGTATTGCTTGTAGACTACTGCAACCAGTTGACTAAAAACCTGTATTTCATTTATCATCAGGTCCAATCAGCTTTACCTGTATGGTTTACGGGCCCAGGACACAATATTCAGCCTGGAAGTTGGGTCCTAGTGAAGGCCTACGAAAGATCTTCCTGTCTCACTCCTCGCTGGAGGGGACCCTACCAGGTGCTGTTGGTCACTCGGACAGCAGTGCGGGTGGCTGGGAAAAAACACTGGATCCACGCGACGCATGTCAAGAAACTTCCTCACCCGACGCCACACGTTACAGAAGAAGCAGAACCCCTCGCTGATGCTACAATCTCTGATCTTGGAGTAGCAAACAGCGCTGTGAGTGTGTCAGAGAATTTCTCTGAGCCCGTGGAGCTTGGGGAACAGTCCATTTCGTCTCTGCACTCTTTGGAAAAGTTACTTCCGGAAAACACTGTTTCAAGTACTGCGACTTCCGTCGCCTCCGATATCTCGCTTCCCTCAGGCAGTGACGACGCCTTGTTTCCGGATCAATCAGTTTTGGGTACCACCAGGTACGACCTTCGACGAAGAAAATAGAACTACGGCACGGGTCTTTCCGTGCATTTGGAAAGAAGAAGTGATTGAAAGTTTTCTCTTGTAAAAGAAAGTTCCTTTTGAACAAAAGGAAAAAAAAAAGGGATTCTGCTGGCTAGGGTTGGGAAGGACTAAGAAGTCGCTCGACCGTAGTGTCGCCAGCAACGAACATTGGGGTCGTCGATTGAGAAACTGCGATGCCTGCCACCTCCACCGCTGCTCCCCGCACTGGACTTGTAAATAAGGGGATAACCAACTCAGACAACGAACAATGTGCCTGGGCCCCGAAAACGTATTGCTGTCTTGTGTTAATAATAATTGGAATTTGTGTAATTACTGCTGTGGGACTTTGGTACTCCGATGAAATTTACCCTCTAAAACCTCTACTGCCAATTGAGATTGTACCTACTGCTTTGACTCCCTCTGTACACCTTCACACTCTGTCACCTAGAGACTCCCAGCATAGACGAAAGTATCATAATAACACTTTAATGATGGTAATGAATGCAACGCATGCCATTTTTAATAAGAGTAATTGTTGGATTTGCACTCATTTACCGCAACATGGGAACAAGGGGCTAGGAAGGTATATTCACCTTTTACCTTTAACAAATGCTTGCTATGCCTCCCTTAGAGCACTATTCTTTGGTCGTTGGAATGATAGCATCTCAGGGAACTTTGATGGAACTAATTTAAATGATTTGGAGAAACGTGAATTGACTCCCCTGGGATGCTCGCTTTTTGCAAATAGAAGTAAACCTAATGTTGCTTCTATTAGGCTGTCTGATAAACTATCTTTTCCTTTTCAAACTCTAATTTCCTTTAAAATGGCTCTGATAGGCAATAATGACGCTGTGCCTCCTTCCTACTCTATTAATCAAAACCCTGATTCAGTCAACTTTTGTGTACAAAGAAATGGCACTCGGCCAATGGGAGATTTTGAAGGTTGTATAAACATTGTACATTTGACTGGAGAGAACAGGCCTCTGTATGTAGGGGGGCCTGTTTATTTCGTTTGTGGTAGTTCAGCATTTCCCTGGTTGCCCAAGGATTGGCAGGGAACCTGTTATTTAGGAATCCTGTTACCTGGGGTATTTGTAGCTAGTACATTGGAGGTTTCTAAGGCTCACCCACGGCGGGACGACAACGGAGATACCCCTGGGCAAGTATTGGGAGATATAGCAAAAATCAGTTGTGCCCTTTTGGGGACAGATAGCAAACTCTGAAAACATTAGGGGACTAGCAAGAGTACTGGAGAGAACCATCAACCGGACCACGGATATACTCTACAATATGACACTAGAACAAAAGGCAATAAGATTGTTAGCACTCCAAAATCGGATGGCATTAGATGTCATTCTGGCAGAACGTGGTGGAGTATGCAAATTAGTGGGGTCCACTTGTTGTGTTTTCATACCAGATTCCTCGCCGACAATTTTCAAAGCAATACAGAACTTGCACATCCTTAGTTATGAAGTGCATGTTCCTGTGGGAGATTGGAATATTAGCGCCTGGTTCTGGGATTCTTTACGATCCTGGGGTTGGAAGGTGCTTTCTGTTATCCTGGTTATTTTGGGAATCCTGCTATTCCTTTGTTGCTGTTTCCAATGTCTACCTAGTATATGTGCAATGCTAGGGGGGTGTTGTGCTCAAGCGGTGAGCACAGTAGGGCACAAAATGTACGCCCCAGATACAGCATCTAAAGAGTTTGTGTTACAAGAGGTTCTGATGAATGACCTAATGGCTAAAGACATTACAGATAATGATTCAGGATGTATGGACGACAATGCATGGAGTTATTTGCAAAAGTATTAGAAATTATATTAGCACTTGGCATAGGCCAAAAGGAGGGTTTGTCGGAATTGAAACAATATTATGCCTCCTATCACAGCAATTGTATGTGTATTGGCCTACACCAAGTTGTCTAAAACATCATATGTGAACAAACTCCGCGGCAAGGTCTTGGCCTTAGAGAAAGTAATGTAAGTCGCCATCTTGGATTAAGCCGCCATTTTAGGTTCTCTTGTAATGTGGAAGTCACCCTGAACATCAAAATGGAGGCCGAATGACATTCTGAGTAAGATTCTGGCCGTTGTGACCTCCGTACACACGAATAATTAATATGCCTGCAGGCCACTTGTTGGGGTCGCAAACTGAGACCTTGTCCTATTGCTGACCTATGTGAAATGTACAACTATATCAGCAAAACTAATCAAAATGCATATATTATAGGATTGACCTGGCTAGGAACCATAGGCCCGATCCCTAGAATGGTTAACCCGCGAGGGGGTTGGCCAAGGGCTGGACAAACAATATAAAAAGCCCAAGTATTCCAATGTATGGTCTCTCGTACTAATGCATCGAACCTTCGTTGAAGTTCGTTACGTTCCTCTGAGAGCCGAATAACTATCTGTTTGTCAATTGACTTTGGTAACTGTTGTAGCTTTTAAATAAAGCACTTGTATGTTCTTTGTAACCTGTGTTGGTGTGTTTCTTTTGGGCTTCCCGGCCTCATATTATTTTTATGTTTTCACAGCATGACGAAGAAGAAACCGTGAAGGATTGCAAGTTTGTATAGGAATGTCATCCTTGAATAAAGATATTATTAAAGACAATAAATATATGTTTTAAAAGCCCAGATGGAACAGGAATATAGTGCCAAAGGTCCGGGTTGTTTTATGAATCAAGGTTCCCACAACAAACCAAATGGTTCCCCACTGCAGACCAAATGGTTAATGTTTATGGTCTCAACAAACGCCAGCTGGGTAGTGATGATGATCAACTGCAATTGTGGCCTGGCAAGCGGTCAGCCAGGACACCTGTAATCGATCATTATATGTGGAATCCATAAGCTACCTCTCCCCCGGAGCAAAGTATGCAGTTTGAATGGGTACTTAGTCCTGTTGTGATTTTCACCTCAGACCACAGTAGAATACACTGGGCCTCATTATGAGTATGCCGGTCTGGTAAAACGGTGCCGGTAAGCTACCAGCACCCTTGTTACCGGACCGGCACACTCCGAATTCTGCATGCGGGTGCCGTCCCTCACGCCAGGTCTGACCTGGCGGGCAGAACGCACCCGCTCGTAGACTTTGACGTTGCTTCTGTCCTCCCCATTCCCATTGAGTCCCGTGGGACTCAGTGGGAATGGGGAGTCATTTTTTCTGGTGCCTGTCTTTGGGGAATTACCGGGACCGCCGGGCTGTAATACCTCAGTTATTCCCCAAAGCCAGACGCCGGAAGAAAACACGACTCCGGTGACAGCCGTGCCATTTTTACCAGCACGGCTACCACCTGGGTCGTAATGAGGACCACTGACAGAGAGTGAGAGAGAGAGAGAAAGAGAGAGAGAGAGAGATTACTTTTATTAAAATTAATGTGTGCCATATACCCGAGGACTACAGTAGGAGGGAACAACATGCCATCGTTTGGAAAATCACACAGGCGGGTTAAATGATTAAGATGTGTGCAATCCAGCTACACTTATATGGTTTGGGGGGTCACAGTGAAAGCTTAGGGTAAAGTTGACTCTTACAGTCATGGGTCAGTGCACAGGAAAAGTGAAAGTTGAGTTGTTCTTCGTTCTATTTTTTCAGCACACCCACCCAGAAAAGTTACTCTCTTTCTCTTTGTGATGTACTCATAAACTGGAGGTGCTACCTCAATTCTTTATTATCTACCAGCCACCTAGCCATTCTCTTTCTCCTAAAACCACAGTTAAGACCTGGAGCCTCCACATCAATTGTTTTAGCAGAGTTAATCTCGTACTCCTAGAAATGCACTAACAAACTGTAACTTCCTTGGCTCTCAGTCCGCAAAGGAACCCACTAGTCTATGTCTGACTCCTTGATCCTTTTGCCCAATGAACTACAAGAGAGTAGAGTGGAGCACACGCCTCTCCATGTCATTCATAGCTCCCATGGGATCCAGCTCCCCCTGTCTGACACATGCCAGTTAATCGGGGAAAAATGTGCCTGAATGCTTATCACTTGGTCTGTACTGAGCTGCCAAAAATCCCAAACTCACACCTGCATGACCACCTACAGGATGATGCATTTCTGGTGGTAGCAGAGCAGCCCTGCTAGAGGATGGCGCCACTGGCTCATGCTGAGCGTGGCTATACAAGGAGAATGAGAATGTTTTGCCTGGCCAAGAATGTTTGGTCTTTGAATGTCACTTGCAAAAGCGTATGTGTTATCTGACACCTCATTTTCGCAGTCACGGCTGAAGAGTGATGTAGTAGCGGAGTCAGTGGCAGGTGATCTGTGCTTTCTGTTCACATCCTCATGCTACACTTTAAAGTGCTTATGTACAACTATGGTGGCCAACATATTCTTCATTTTGTTAGCCCATTTGACTAGCTTCACAGAAGTGGCATTATGCTACACATTCCTCCCCCTGACAGTATTACCCTTTGGTAAACTGAGGTAGTCCCAGATCTCAGACCCATAACCAGAGGAGTGCTGTCATGGGGAAGCATTACTCATGACCCACCTGAATCTTCACAAGGCAAGCCAGAGGCTACCTTGCACCTTCATCAAGGGAAGGCAATGCTGCTGTGGCTTCAGTCTCTTCCTTGGATTCTGCTTGATGGACAATCTGTGGCTCCTCCGTCTGGTGCTCTTCCGTCCCCTGTAGCACAACTACCACCTGTTCTCTGTTGGTCACCCAGTGCACCTGTGTGTCCACCTTCCTCTGCTCCTCGGAAAACCCCACCTTCTCTGGAACTCTAAAGTTTACACTTCCTCCACCACCGGATTTTGACATGCTAGCCAGAAACACATCATTCACCTTGTCACCTTCTTGACAATCTGTGGCCTAAGTATGACTCTAGGCCCTGATATGGCTCCCTCCAATGGGCCTGAGTGTTCCACAACCTTCTCCAACTCCACGCCCCCTTTGAAGGGCTTGACCTGAAGGGAAACACTCCCCCCTTCATCTTACCCCCCTGATGTGCTTCAACCGCCCAGCCCATCCCCTCCTGCAGCATGGGTCACTCTAACAGGCCTGGCCATTCCACAGTCATTCTTCCTGTATGCCCTCCACCGACAAACCTGACTCATCCAGCCCTCCTCTTGCAGCATAGCTTGCTCCAGCATGCCTGACTCTTCAACCTTCTAAGCCTTTTTCGCTCCCTCCTCACAGACCTGGCTGCTTGCTTCATCTTCTAATGAGTATTAATCCAGTGCCGCCTCAGCTTCACATTCTGCTCATTCCAAAGTTAAAAGTATATATTGACAAAAATAGAAAATGCAAGAATTCAAGACAAAAAACAGATTCAAGGAAGAACCAAAGAAAACGGAAAGGGTTCTCAGTGAACATAAGAAAACGAAGGAATCTAGGGCTTGCAATGGGGTTTCTAAGGTTTCACTTTACATAAGGAAAAGTGTTAGGAAACATGGCTTTTTTGTTATCCTTTCTAGGTTTTACAAAGGGAAAAAGAAAAGGGAACGAACAGAAGTAACTGTTTATGTTTTTACGTACATTTTTTACATGAGGGCAAAAAAGGGAACATGAGAGAGGGCCCTAAAACACACAAACAGACAAAAGGGGGTTGAAACATAGATAAACAAACACCTGAAACACCAGAGCTACAGACAAAAAAAGGGGTTTAAAAAAGATCAACCGACAACACAATCATTCAACAAACTCCAACACACCTAAAAATTCCAAAATCACCCCAACGCTCCTCCAAAAGCAAAACATTGGAGGAAATTACGAGTATGGCAGTAGGGGCTTAACGGCACCGTTAAGGATGAGTGTGTCGTTAAGCCCCTACCGCCATATTCCGAGGTCCCTTAGCGGATCCCAGCAGGAACGGCTGGTCTGACCAGCTGTTCTTTGCGGGACCCGTTAAGGGACCTTGGAGCTAATAACGGGCCCTCAAATTGCGGGACCGTTATTAGCGCCTTCCCCATTCTCATTGAGCCCTATGGGGGCTCAAAGGGGAAGGGGGAATGGTTTACTTAATGGGGATTTACCGGGTCCGCATAGGTCAGAATGTCCCGGTAAGTCCCCATTCAGTGACACCGGACCCGGACCCGGGTTTGGAGGCAACCATGGCGCTAATAGCGCCATTGCTATCTCCAAACTCGTAATGACCCCATTTGTGATCCTCTACTGTCCAGTCCTCGATACAGTGAAACCAAAACCACAGCGCAAAGTGAGAAATTAGGACTGCTATTGACAGCCAAAACTCCCTTTATTAATTTTGAACCTCCCGATTGAACTACAGTACTCAAATCCCACCTCCAAATCCGGGACAGGGGTTGACCTATGAAAATTCTGCACAGTGCCTTTTCTGGAGGACTGCGTACATCCCATAAATTGTGAGCACCCCACAGGATTGCTCTGGAGAGGTTTTAGCACACTACCTCTGGGGCCATCTTTGTCATTCGAGATATTAGTCTTTTACCAATTTAGATTCTTTTCATTTTCATCATCAAATAACTTTATTCGGCCATCAAGCCATCACAGTACATCCTAGCATAACAATGGACAAATAATGTAGGTTACAAAAGATAATATCGATAAAAAAAACAATTGAGACATTTGCAGTAACCCCCTCGCCCCCAATACAGCTCAATGCGATAAGACGCAATAATTCATACAAATCGGCAGCCCACAAGCCCTGGGCCAGTACAGTTACCCTTTGACCTTTTTCCCAGTGGTAAGGCATTTGCGCCAGATAGAACAGGGTTGTAAGGTATATTTACAGGTGTATAAGTGTCACTTGGATAAGAATAAAGGCTGAGGATGATCGAGCTGTTTGTGGTCCAGCCATGACTTCCAATACTGGTCAGGGCAACACTGGCCACTCTTGCTGCGGCCCTCATTACAAAATCTGTGACAACACGCTATTGATTCTCTATTCACAAACAGGCAGCCCTTTACAGAGCAGAGCCAATGCCTAGATAGAAGTGTGCCCCTGCTTCTCGTTGATTAGGGGTTAGTTTGGGTACTCCATGAACGAACATAATAAATCCCTGCGTTCCCCCTGGCGCTTTGACACTGGTCCTACATCCCCTATTGGGAGGGCTAAATGATCCATTTTCTACAGTATTACGACCATACTTTCTCATTATGTTTTTTGCCATTTCCTCCCTTGTTTTATTCGTTGTTGTTTTGACGTTAGGCGACTTGTTTACTTCCCAAGGGATATGGTGTTGGGCAGGCTGCTCAGCCAGGATCTGTGTCATGGGGGGGTGCTCCTAGGGTATTCAATGAAGTGCTTTGGACACGTTATGTTTGTAGTGCTCATGCTTTTCTCCAACAATCAAAGGGCCTTTTGGTATGAGTACTGGTGGCTACTTGGGTGAATTACTAGGCCCCATAGGGACTACAGGCTCGATGTAAAGTTTCCCCATGGCTCCCTTCCTCCTCCTCCTCTCCTTTGGGCCTCTAACAATATCAGTAGCAGCTTCTTTATGTCTGCAAGCTCAACCTGTGTCGTTCATGCCATACGTTCCAGCAGTCTAGTGGTCTCTAGGAGCCACGGTAAAACATGAGCTTCCTTTTCAGGCCAGGAGTCAGCATGGATTCATAAGCCGTTGTGATTGGCGAGTTTCTAATCGGCATTTCGCCCTCTGGTGCCTGGTGAAACGGGTCAAATGCAATGAGGACTGGAGCTGCATCTCCCATCTCAGTCACTGATTTTGGTTCTGGCTCATGGCTAATCAGCTCGGGAGTAAGTTGGGAGTTCGCTACATGAGTGAGGGCAGGGAGAATAAGGGGAGATTTATGTGGCAGGAGAGTACCAGACAGGTCTGTCTGTAGGTTTAACAGTAGAGAGTTACTCCACATGGGTTTATCGGAGCAAAAGTCAAAATCTGAAGAGGGTAATGGGCCCTCATTTGTTGACAAAACAGCTTCAGGGGTTTTTAGCATGGTGTGCACCATTTGGGTCCCCTCTATTGTTCTTTTTGGGACCCTCTTTGCTAACATCACTTTCGGGATCTCTTCACATTTTTGCTACTCCCCCCCAAGCATCCTTGTTGGACCCCAGAAACTGATCAAAAAGTCAGCCTCTCCTGTAGACTGAATCAATAGGGCTGTAAACTGTTTCCACAGGGGCAATATCGATGACACGCTCCACACCATCAAGGGAGGGCAAGCTGTCAATTTACACCTTGGGCTCCAGGCAGACTTGCATGACTAAGACAGAGAGGCAGAAAATGTGTGAGGTATGTAATGAGCACTCCAACAAATGTCGCAGCACCTCGGGTTGAGGTTTTTCAATATAGCCCACGTAATTGTTAAATCAAACAGTCCCCACATTTTGAACTCCTCAGTCTCAACCCAAGTCTTCTGTGCACTTCCTTGCTCTCACCTGCTGATACTCCAACTGGTTCCAATGGGTCCCAGATGGTCTTCCAGTAGTAGTGCATTGCACGGGACTCCAAGATGAAATGTCTCCTCAGTGGTAGAGTGCCGTGCGCCCCTGTGTCACGCAACACCCCTGCGGGAGTGCAACACCCCGGCCCTTGGTCCCCTTCAGGCCTGGCGGGGAAAGTGCCTTACTTCAAGGTGGATGGGCGGTGGCCACAGCTCAAGGTGGAAGCCCTCCAGGGACAAAGCAGTTCCGTGCCCTGTGGGAGCGCCACACCCCTTGGTACGCAACACCTCTGGGTACCCACGGGATTCTTGAATTCACCAGCTCAATAACTTCAGGGTGAGATATTATCCCACGAAAAATATGCCTGCTGCATTCCCTATTCTAAATTTACAGAGATATATTTGATTTCAAACTGGATAAGAATGTTAAAGAGCCTATATTTTATTGTATTTTAAGTACTGCAGGTGACATCACATTTAAGGCAATTGCGTGATTTCTTGTTCGAGAGTGAATAAAATAATTGTTCCACCAATCTAGATTTGCAATCAGGGTTTCGTCCCCAGTAAGTAACGGAAACAGCCAGTGTGGACATTGGAGGGGAACTATATAAATGAGGGGATTTATCAGAAGCTAAGAGCATTGATCCAGCTCGACTTCTCAGCTGTATTTGATACCATTGATCACACAAATCTGGGCAATTACCTTTGCACCGGCTTGAACTGGCTCAGCAAAAGCAGGTGTGTATCTTTCCTGACTGACAAGGTGCTGCATGTGAGACTTGGAGAGCATTGGTTGGAGGAGATCTGGGTAACCTGCAGAGTGCTGCAGGTCTCTGCATTCTCTCCACTGTTCTTCAATAGAAACATGTAACACTGGTATCAGCTGCTCGAAGATGCTGAGATTGGCGTTCAAATCCATGACTGTCTATGTATATGCTAAGTTTGCTAAGGCATAAACCTACCCGCCAAGCATTGGAGGATCCAGCAAGAGATAGTAATACGGTGCCATTCCCTTTATTCTTTTCGTACTATTTACTTAGTTGTATATCTTGCCTTTTTTGCATAATAGGCAGTAAGTGGTATGCTTGCAAGGGCATGAAGGCAGGGATACAGTTGGTAACAAGCAGCGATTGATGGTTAGAGAGGGAAAGAAGGCCCAAGCTTGATTAATTCCTCTGTGGATTTTCAGATGTCCTTTTAAAGCTATATTCATGTGTTGCACATAATCAAACCTGATGAACTGCACTGTAGATCTCCTGTTTCTGGGTAAGTGCTTCCCACCCTTGCCATCTTCTATGCATGCTAATGAAACTCAGACGCTTATCAACTTGGTCACTGTCTCAATGGATAAAGTGGCAGTATTGTGTGGTTTGGAACCAGTCAGCGAGGGCAGCCTAATGGCTTTACCTCAGTGCAAGTCAAAGGTTCTACTTCAGGACTGTGATATTTTAACCAGCACATTCCTGTTTACTTGGCTTAAGATTCCCAGCTGTGTCCCTCAGCCAGTGAAGGTTGTTTGCAATCTGGGTGTTCTTTTTGATTCTCCTTTTACTTTCGGGACACAACCCAATTCCATTGTTTTGATGAGTTCCTATGATCATCTTGGACTCAATTCTAATCTCTGCACACTCAAACTCCCAAACATTCGGCAAGTATTGCCAGGCTCTGGGCCTTTAAGTACAATCATGTGTCCGATGTTTCCCCAGAGGTAGGTGACAGAGCCTTTTTAGTGGCAGTTCCTTCCCTTTGGAATACCCTTCCACCTGCCCTCCGGCTGATGGAGGACTACATCAAATTTCAGAAAGCTTTGAAGACCTTTCTTTATCTGCTGTACTCTATTTGAATCTAGACTATGTGTACCTTCTCCAAAAGCCTTTCTTATTTAGCGCCGCAATTTATTTTATTTTGTTTTATTGTATTAATTTATAAAGCACACTTCAGCTGTGGGCATCGTGGCGCTGTTAAAGAAGTCTTATACTTAAGTTGCATGCATGAGATGTGTACATATGGTTGTAATTGACAATCACATCATACGAACTGGTCTTAATTGAATAGCCACGTTTTGAGGGCTTTGCGGAAGGCCCTGTAGGAAGGTTGTGCTTGCTCTACAAGAGAAAATAACAGGGTTTACATTCAGAAATTAATAAAACTGAAAACAGTTACCAACCTGATGAAAGTCCGTTCCTCCCCAGCCGTCCAATATCTTGATTTATTGGTAATAGCTTATGTTTTGCTGACTTGTCCAACACCCTCTTTGAAAAGCAGTCATTTGGTAGTGCCACTTTCCCATAAAGACTATAGTCTCTGAGGATGATTGCATTCAAGTGTCACATGTTGCTATTTGGCACTCTTCAAACATGTTTACGCTTGCTGTAGTCACAGACCTACTTCACCAAGCAAGTAAAACTGGACCTGTATTGTCATGGCTAATCCTTGTGTGTTTATTCCACCACACAGCCTTCCCTGTGTCTTGGGGTGCGGGTCGTCATATCTTGATCATGCTACCATGGCTCACCAGTTCACTCCACTGTGCTCATGGCAGCATGGAGCAATTCATGGAAGTGTGGTGAGGGCAGGAGGTGAGATATGGAGTCTGCCCATCAGCACAGAAAAAGGAAGCGAGTAGAAAAGAAAGCGTGGGTCACATGGTTGTCCCCTGGTGCATTGTAGCTGGAGTACCCATGCCACCCCGAAAAAGAAAGACACACTGCTCACAACATAATTGGGACCTGTTTCAAGGAAATGGAAGGTGGTACAACAATTATGTGTTTGGTCCGGGTAGAGGAGAACACCACCCAAAAAGTCTGGGGAAGCCTAGGAGATTGGGTAGAAGAGTCGTGGATAGCCGAGGTGGGAACATGGAGCAGCCACGCCAGGCAGCATCTGTGAGGTAGAATGCGGAGGTCTAGCGAGCCGAGCCGTGGGAAGCTCAGCCACGAAGCCATGTGTCATAATAAGGTGAACCACCCACAGAAACATGAACCCAAACCAACATCTGGAAGCATGGTGGAATTTTCTGCGTTGGTGTTGGTACAGCAATTGCCATCATGTTTAATATTTGTAGTGTTCATTGGTTAGAAGCTGAGTTCATACCCCTCTCCTTCCCAGCGGCCAACCCCCCCTCGTCGTCCCCCCCACCCTGGGAAAAGCCATGCATGGTAAAAGTCCATATAATTTCAATGCAACTTCCTAAAAATTTGTCCACCGGCACCCACCAGAAAATCAAAGTCCGCTCAGCTGATGATACGATTAATAATGGAAAAAACCAAATACACCAAACCATGTTTTCAATGAATTATGAGGTTGTTTTTCTGGAAGAAATGACAGAAACACATTCTGCCCGGATTCTCTGGAGGCAGATGGGGGGGCCTTTTTGGGGGTCATCCTAAATATTTTGCTCCTACATCTAGCAGATGTGTTCAGCAAGCAATGCAAATGTGCTTTGCATTCACAGCAGGGTGGCTCCCGGACGGCTTGTTAGCCTGGTAAGCTTTTCACCAGTCGTTCCACTGCAGCGAGACTCAATGTCAGCGGGTCTATGATGTGTTTTGCAAAAGCCACACAATTGTGGTATCAAAGCAGTTAAACTGTGCCTTATTACCATTAGAAGTGCAGTCAAAACACATTATACTTGGCTAATAAATGCATTTTTTATGAAACGGAAATGCCATCAAAGCATAGTTAATCTGAATTGAATTAGATTATAATTGGAGCTCTTGTGCTCCGGCAAGAAAGATGATTCTTTATTGTTGCAGACTGACAATGCTCCATCCCTGTATTTCCCCTCAAACGCTCAGCAGCTGTATCATTAGGATGCGCTTTCCAGCTTCTGGCTTTCCGAGAGACGCCTAATGTTCCTCCATCTCACAAAGCTCTGAATTAACAAAGGACTGGGTGCGCATTATGCCGTTCAGATTGGGTTATTGTGTTTCTGGTGCGTCTGTTCCTTCGCTCATATGTGTGCGTGTGTTTTACTTCTTTTGAGTTAGACGCTTCCTTGGGTATTTTCCATTGTAGCACGTTGCTGCCGGTAGCAGACCTCCACAGCTTCATTTCAGAAGGGGCGCCATCTTTGCACGATTGCCTTCGGTCCCTCTGCCATTGTTTGCTAATCCGTAATATCGTTGGGAAAATGACTGCACCCTTCGCATTTTAAGTAGACACAAAATAAGAGGTACCAACTTCTGCTTCCTTCCACAATTCTCAATTTAGCACCCTGCTATCTTGTTATGTAAGTGGGGTGAGAAATCGAGGGGGGGGGCGGCTCTAACAAGGGGTCGTGGCCTAAATGCCGGCCTTTATAAGAGTGGGAGGAAGGGGCGGGCTGCCTGACCCAAATCATACATAATCTTGGGGATGGTAGATCACGCGAGAGCAAGTATCGTGCACACAAAATATGAACATGCAGTCATTTACAGAAACTAATTGGTGGTTTTCCGTTCAGAAAAAAAATGGCTTACTTCTTAATAGTCCAATCTACTTTAGTGTTTTTTTAGGGAAGTTGGGACACCTTGTTATCTACAGGAAAAGTGAAGATTAGCTGGGGCCTGTAACAAACAAGACAGGCCTCTCAGCGGTATGATGAGAGGCATTTAACACACTCAGAGTTTAATCTCCACCTGCAGCATTCACAGGCTGTTAGCAGGGACGTCATTTGGGGGTCTTCAGGGGTCTCAGCTGAGACCCCTGAGGTCTCAGATGCTACGCCTGTGGTCCAGTTGCTCCCCCTGTGGTCTCCCTTGCTACCCCCCCAAAAAAAAAAAAAATATATATATATATATATATATATTAGTTTGTTTTTCCTTTTTTTGAATGTAGGCTCCTGGGCTGTGGTCAGCACCATGTGGCTCTTTGTTTCTGGAGTGGCTGGCTTTTTTGTTCAGGCCTCTTAAAAAACAGGTGGTTCCAAAAGTGTAACAGTTTGGGCAATGGCCCTAAATAAGAAAGAACAGGAATAACAAATGATTTGTCTTTCTGGAATTCTATACAATAATTGCTAAACTCATAAATTTCAGGCACACTTCAGGGGGTGAGGCACTGATTTAGTCTGTTCTTAAACACATCAATTCAGCCTTTCATCCTTCTGAGGTCGATAAATGAGTACCAACACAGACTGGGTGGATATTTGTTCTATTTGAACCTAAGTGCTATATAATAACACATCATGATCATTTTTACTTGGAAGTCTGCTTGCATTCACAGTAATTTGGTAATATGGGTCTGTACACGCTGATATTAACGATGCGTATGGTGATTCATTATTGTATGAAATGTATATGACAATATAGTGATATCGTAACCTAATTTATCGTAGTGTACCTAGGAACAATGCTATGTGATGCCACTTCCTGTTTTGTCAAGGGATGAAAGGTTGTGTTCTATTGCTTCCCGTGATGTCACTTTGGGGTGGGGTCAAATGACACAATTTCCTGTGATGTCACCAGCGGTCAATGGTTGTGTGATATCACTTCCGCTACCCTTGGCATTTAAGTGAAATGACATCCCTGGCTTTTAGCTGGAGCAGACTACACTCATGTGTATATGCAGTCCAATTTAACTAACTGAGTTGGACAGCACATGTGATTTCATTCTGATTTGTGAACCCCCACCCATCACAGCCAGTAAGACCCTGCTTTGTCCTACAGACCACAACTAATCACTCCGGGATGTTGCTAAATAAGACTATGAAAGGTGCTCTGACCTGGAATTAATTGAGATATAAGTAATCCCTCCTATGGCCTGCCATCTGCCTTGTGAATCTCTCCCACCAACAGCTCTATGTTAGACTGCTAGCAACTTTGTGCTCATCATAGAGACCAACTCAAAAGTCTCACAAAAAGCAATCAATAAAACAACATTAACCCTATTTGCGCTCTTCAATTAACATTTATTCAAAACACATAAATCATGATATAAGCTTAATTATTTAACTTTTGCTTAGTGATGGAAAATATCTTCACACTGTCACAGTATAAATCAAACACTGAATACTGATATTCATTTGCCAACACGTGTTTTGCTTGGACTCAACAAAATCTTCCTGGTTGAGTCTACGGGGCTTCTTAAAGGCTGTACCAGTATCCTCATTCTGTTTACAAATTTGAACATTTACTTCACAATATACATTTTCCAATACTCCTCATCGGCAAAGAGCCAAAACACGTATCAAAAGCTGTTTCTTTCCATTACCAATGTTAGGATACATAACCAAATATCTTAGCAAAAGATCACAATTTAAAAAACATTTGAACAATAATACTCCTTTTTATTGTTCTCTCACTGTCAACCCTGAACATAACTCAGCCATATAGATCTCTTTCAATTGCTTTTACGTGTTAAGTATATATATAAGTATATACTCACCACTTCCAAATCCTAAATGAAACTTCTTATTCAACCAATCTTCCTAAAATTCAATGCGCGTGTCTCACAACGCATCTGTAAAAAAAAAAAACACTTAATGAATATCCAACTAGCCCTCCATTATTCTGTCAACTTTTTCCATTTCTATTTTACAGAAATTCTGATATTCCAATCTTTTTCAAATATCTGCAAATTACAAATCCACAATCAAACAAACTGTTATTTTTAAAATGACCATCGACCAACAACCATTCCCAATTTGCAATTTCCCCCAAGCCTTACCTTTCTTTAAAATGATTCTGGTAAGCACATTGTCGGGGGGAAATTCTGCCGGGGTCGGCGGGGCCGTCCGCAGACCTCCGGGCAGGAAGGCCCCAACTCCTCCCGTATTTCCCAAAAGAGATAGAGTATGAGACACACGCAAGAAGCAAGGTGACTCTGCTGTTTATTAGACAAAACGGCAGGGATGGGTCAAGGATCGTACGCGTCCGTCCTGACACACACACAATCGTGGGGCTCGCAGGCCCTTTTTACTCTAGTATGACGCGCTACTTGCGTCACCTTAGAAAGTTCAGCAAAAAACCTATTTCCACTCTGGATTGGTTACTCGAGTGGTAGGGTTAGTATAGCATACATATAGAGAACGATGTTAGTGGTTGAGGGTTAGTCAGGTGATATACTTGGGCTGTCCCTTCAATTTGATACATGAAAATTGTTACATGAAGACCTCTGAGGATTGGTCAATGTTAATGGCGTCAGTGATAAGAGCCCCATGTTCTGATTGGTCCGCTCGCGAGCCCCCCAGTCTGAGACTATCGCTGTTCTCAGCTTGCGGTGCACCTGTCATTTGCAACAAAGTTTTACTATGGGGAGGTGTAAACAATGTGAGGATTTATTCATATGTTGGGAAGTCGACTACTCCCACTGCTGCAGATGTCCAATGAGTCTTTTAATTGTATCTGCCTGTGTCTTGAAACGTGGGATTCAGGCGTCTCCTTCCTCCTGGGCTTGGCATCCTGTCAGGTTTGGCTTTTTCACGTGAGGTGGGACCGTGTTTGAGGCAAAATTCAGCACAATTAATATTGTTTTTCCCACTGTGTGCCTGGTTTATCTTGCAGGTGCGACCTTGGCGTTGGCCTGCGGCGTGCGAGATTGCAACATCGTGCCCTTGGCGGTGTGCTTTCGCCGGGCTCATTCTGCAGGGTCAGCAACCGAGCTCTTGCTCATTCAATGTTCATGGAAGCTTTTGCTTGCGGCCTACTTGGGCCTGGTGCGTAGGTGGAACCGTTTGATGCAGAGCGCTTTAGGTTACGGTATCATATTGCTCTATCCTCAGTATCGTGTCTCCGTTATATTCTTCATTATGGTGCATGGTTCTTAGAAGAAGCGTGAGCAAGCCTTTTTAGATAAGTTCATTATGCGTCTTGCGTTTCTGCATTTTGAGAGCCTATGTGGAAAATAATAAAGATGCACGTCCGTGGGAATGTCTGTCGCCTACGTCATAGCACTGAGTATGTTCTTCGTGTGGATTGGTGTGGGAGTGTCCGGTGTGCATGTTTGCACAGGTGTGCTAACCGTTGGCTAGGTCGTCATGGCATCTCTAACGACGTGTAGGTTTTAGTCGAGTTGATCCATGCCGCAGGTGTCGGCATGGACAGGGCGGGCTGCTGGGCAGGTAGGTGGGCACATCCGTATGTTCTTGTACCAGGGTATTTGGTTGTCTGGTAGGTAGGCAAACTCCTCTCGTGGCGGGTGTCTAGGCCGTGATCCTCTAGGCCAAGCGCGAGAGGGGGAGGGCGGGAGCCTGTTCTTCCATTCTTCCACTTCAGTCCCCCCTCTGGTCGACTTGTCGACCACAAACATATCCTTTTCTTTATCTCCTCTTACTCTCCATATTTTAGTTATTCCTCCCAAATGTCCATAGTGGTTAACATGGTCTTCAAATGACCAATACATATATGCACAGGTTCCTCCAGGAGTGCAGTATACCTATTTCCCTATGTAGCTCCTTGGGTTTCTTGGGTTTTCGAGCTTCACAGATGGTGGGTCCAGGTGGTTGGTGATGATCTGGTTGCGCAACTTCTCTCTCTCTTTTATGATTGTGCCTGTGTGTTTGCCATCATCTGTTGGCATCAAGAGGTGCATACCAACCATTTCGATCATCTCGTCTGTGGTGCGTGCCTTCCGGGCCTTCCAAAATCTTATTATGATCAGTGTAGCTCCAGCCAAAATAGTACATCCAACTATAATCTTCAGTCCATCTGACAGCCAAGATGGCATCCATGACCATAATATTGAAAACCAGCTCTCATCCTTTTTCACACCTTTACTTTCATCCATCATTTTTGAGTGCATCTGGGGCAATTGTAAAACTGCTTCTGTCAGTGTACCATTGTCAGCATCGTTGGCAGGGATGAATGTGCAGCATGATTGTCCTATCTTAGCGCAAACTCCTCCTTCCATTGCTGTGAGGAGGTCCAGTACATATCTGTTCTGAAGCGCTACCATCCTCACAGCTCGCAGTTCCTCTTTTATTGCGTTGAATCCATTCACTGTAGAGTTAATTGTCATCATTAGTTCCCACCTAGTTATCTGGAGCCATTTTGCGTTTGCGTAAGCCTGTAGTCCCGGATGTATTATTGAGGAGAAGAACATTGCTGCTCTGCTGAATAGTCTGTGTTCTGGTGGAATTGAAGTGAGTGCTGTTTCCGACCTTCCCCACAGGTAATTTCCTGTCAGAGGATCTCCTTGTCTTTTCTTCCTATTCAGGACGGTGTTGTTGCCTTTGTTCCTGTTCTCTTGCCCCTTCTGAAGCTGTGCAGATCTCTTCTTCCTCTTGTTTCCTTCATCCATTTTGGGGAAATTCGCCATATTCACATGTTTCTGGGGCACCACTAGTGATGGTACATTAACGTGTACTATTGTGCATACACCATTCCACAGAGGGGGCAGTTTGTGGTATGCCTTGTCTCCACAGGCCCAGTAATGGTCCATTACTACTGCTGTTCCTGCTCCCCCCTCAGGTAACTCCATCACGCTTTCACAGTTGGTGTTGTATCCTACGTCCACTGTTCCTTTATGTTGGTAGCATACCTTAGGCGCAGTTAGCGGCAGTATTGTTATTGGGTCTTCATCCTTCTCCATCCACGTGAGCATGGGTACGTACTTGACCCAAGTCATCCAACATCTATGGTTGTGTCCATCAATAGTTGAAATATTTTCTCTTGTTACCATGTTGCTGCCAACCACTCCTATGTCCCATTTGTTGTTCATGTACACCTTCCCTGTTATTATCATCAGTGGTCTTTCCCAACATCCGTTTTTACCAGGGACTTCAGTGGCGTACCAATCACATGGTAGGTACTGCAGTGTTACTTTCTTTGTTTCTCCTTTTTCAGGACCACTTGTTATGTATTTGAATCCTTCAGCATGTAAACTGCTCTTGTGGTAACTCAAATAAGTCTTGAGGAAGTTGTTTTCATATGGATATGTATCTTGTGTTTTCCACACCAGATGCACCACTGTCCCTTGAAATCTTCCTTTCGTCTGGAACAGTGCTAGGTATATTATACATCGTGCTATTTTTTCATCTATCTCCGTGGCAACAAATGTTCGAGAAGCGCTCTTGGCTTATGGAATTAATGAGCAAACGTAGCAGCTGTCTTCTGTTGTCTGTTTACCTATGTGGGTCATGTGTTGGTACCATATGTTGTTTGAGATGTGTGCTGAATCTTGTATGTAGTTGTCAATACCTTTATTATCTGAGTATGTGCTGCGTTTAACTCTATTTTCCTTGTGTGGGATTTTACTAGTACCACCTGACGTAACACCTGTTGCAGCTGGGGGTGGGGGTGTATTAGGTTTGGGTACAGCAATAATATCAATAGCATAGCTGTACTGCCATACAGAGTCAGCCAAGAACCCGGTGATCATTAAAATCCCCATCAATTTTATTACAGATGCTAATTTCACCGACATTTTGCTCTTACCTTGCTGCAGTCCGGCAGCTTATTCTTGCAACGTTACAGTTGCCCTCCTGAAAATTCTTAATATGCTTGTTATTAGTGTTAGTTGTCGTTTTTAAGCTCTCCCTATCAAGTAGTCATTCAGTGCCCAGGCGAAGAGCTGTTCCCACGCCAATCTAAGCGATCTATCTCTTAGGGCAGGCAAGTATGGATGGAGGTGGGGCATTGAATGTTCTATGGCCAAGAGGAATGCTGTGTAGTAGACACGTACCCTCCTTCTTTTCAGGTACGTTGGCCGTTTTATTTCATATACAAATTGGTGTGACAATACTTCCAGGTAATTATCATCTGAGGGTACCATCTACTCCTGGGCATTGAATTGGTTAGTTATCTACTTTCTTAGTAGTACAATAATACGCTGTACCTGCATGTGCGAGAGAAAAGAAAGAGAACATTCAGGTGTTTACATGTGTATATGTGCAAGACAATGTCCTTCAGTTCAGTTATTACTACAGTGGGTAGGGGGTCAATGGGCAGAGGGTTTGGGGCTCAACTGGCGGAAGTCTCTTTACTCTTTGATCGTGTAACCATGGGGAGGGCGGTATGGGGATCACCCCTTTCTTGTCTAGTAGTTGTCTCTGGGGAATCTGGGGGGTGGCAGGGTATGGGGACACTTAGGCCGTTAGTTGCGGTAGAAGTCTCTTCCTCCCTTGGTGACGCTGTTGTTGTTCTTTCAGTGGCCCTGTCGGTGGCGCTGGGGCGGGTCTGGAGTTTGTAGATCATTACGTCGTGTAGGTGGTTCCAGGCACGTTTGTCCTGTAGCTTTACTGCTCTCGTTGCTAACTCCTCTACCAGATGGGGGCCAGTGAAGCGTGGGCTGTTCCACTTTCTGTTGAAATTGCGAAGTAGTACGTGGTCACCTTTAGCAACTTTGCACAGTCTTTCCTTTTCCAATTCTTTATCCGCGTCTTCTTGTTGATCGCTGTTAGACCCGCCCTGCGTGCGCTCGAGCTGTTGAGACACAAACACTACACTAGTAATCAAAGAAGACACATATTGGTACATTTCATTGCCAAGGACATTTGCAGTACTCTCGTGGTCGGTAAATGCTCTTGATGTTGGCGTTAGGGGAAGGCGCATTTGACGTCCGGTAACCACCTCGTGAGGGGTGAGGTGGTGGTCGGGACCTGGTCTATTCCTTAGCTCAAATAGGGCTAATGGAAGGCAATACAACCAACTCTTCTTTGTTGTTTGCTGTATTTTTGCAATTGCCTCCTTTAATAGGCCATTCAGGCGTTCACATATACCGTTGGCCTGTGGGTGGTATGCACATGCAAATTTATGCTTGATGTTCAGTAAGGATGTGATGTGCTGGAACATTTCCTTTGCGAAATGTGGGCCATTATCTGACCGCAGTACCTCGCACACTCCCCACCTGGGGAAGACCTCCCTCACTAGGAATTTAGCTGCTCTGAATGCATCTGGGTGTGAACAGGGCCCTGCTTCAATCCACCTCGAGAATGGGCATACTACTACAATCATATACCTATTTCCTTGACATACGTTGATCATATCAACATAGTCAATATGGAGATGTCGGAAGGGTCCCTCTGGCCGGGGTATAGTACCTCTTATCACCTTCAGAGTGTAACCGGCCGTAAACTGTTGACATGTGAGACAATTGCTGATAAAATTTGACACATGAGAATTTAACTCGGGGCAGCACCAGTCTTCCCTAATCCGTGCTGCAATTACTTCCTTGCCTGTGTGGGCTGGGTGGTGTAGTTGGCTCAGGGCGGTGTTCAATAGTGCCAGTGGTATTACAATCTTCCCAGTGTCACTCTGGCGCCATAGTGCGTCAGTTGGTGACATTGTGCATCCTCTTTTTACCCATATTTCTTTTTCGGCCATTGGTGCAGCTGCTTGTAGCTCCATTATCTGTGTGGCTGGGAGATGGGTTTACCCTTCTCTTATCAACATCTCCTTAGCCATTCCCCTCCCTCTCCCTCTCTCTGACTCTGGGGGGTTCCATATCTCACCAAAATATGCAGCATACTTCGCATGTGCGTCTGCTGCTGCATTCCCTTTTGAAATGTGGTCTTCACCATTGGTGTGTGCGGTGCATTTGACCAAAGCTAATTCTTGGGGGTCATTTATTGCTTCAATTAGTTCAGCCAATAGGAGGGCATGTTGCACTGGAGTGCCATCAGCTCTCCTAAACCCTCTTCTTCTCCATTTCGACAGCGCTGAGTGGACAGTGGACGTAACATAGGCGCTGTCGGAATATATGGTCACTCGTTTGTCAAAGCTTTCCTTCAAAGCCAAAATGAGTGCAATTAATTCTGCTGCTTGAGCGGAATAATGCTGTGGTAGTTGTACACATTTCATTGCCACACACACCGGTACCTCCATCATTTTTACCACTGCTGCCCCAGTCCTCCTTATACCATCCCTTTGGTCGATAGTTGATGACCCATCAATGAACAGGAGCTCACCTCCCTCTAGTGCGTTTTCTTCAATCTTTCTAGTACATGAGTACATTTCAGTTATTTGCGTACAATCGTGGGCATAATCTCCTTCCTCAAGTACTTCTGCTAGGAACCTTGCAGGGTTGACCGTGCTACATCTAACAATTGATAGTTCAGCTCTGGATAAGATGATCTCATAACCTGATGCCCTTTGCGTGGTTAGGGTGGACTTAGGTTTATTCAATATTGCAAATAGTGCATGTTCCACAAACAGTGTAGTTGGGCACCCCATGGTGATTGCTGATGCTTTTTCTACCGCAAAAGCAGCTGCGGTGAGACCTTGTTTGCAAGGGAAATTACCTAACATCACAGGATCTAAGTGGCCACTGTAAAATGCTACTGGTTTGTAGCCCATGCTTGTTTTTTGAGCCAACACTGCTTTCATTACTGCTGAGTCGCAATGTGAAAATATAAAGAATTGTCGCTCATAGTCTGGGGTTGCCAGTACCGGAGCAGTTGATATTGCATCTTTCAGTTCATCAAAAGCCTCTTTCATTTCCATTGTCCACCCCAACTTTTTCTCCCCTTTATTAGCTTCCTTTAACGCCTCAAGCAGGGGTCCTATGTATGAGCTGTAATCAAATACCCATGCTCTACAGTAGTTGCACAGATCCAGGAACTGCTGCAGTTCCCTCACTGTTTGTGGCACTGGCGTTTTTGAAATGGCCTGGCCTCTTTGTGGTGCAATCTTTCTTCCATGTTGGGATATGAGCTGACCAATGTAAAGTACCTGTTCTTGACAGTACTGTAACTTTTCCATGTCTACCTTGTAACCTTTTTCAGCCAATATTGTCAGCATCTTTAATGAGTCCTCTCTGCATGATCTTTCGTTTGTACTGCAAATTATTATGTCGTCGACATACTGCAACACTGTGCTTTCCACTTCAATGTTACCCAAATCCATCTGTATTACTCTTTTGAATATTGAGGGTGATTCGCAGTACCCTTGTGGCAATCTGGTGTGTTTCCACTTTGTGTTTCTGTAAGTGAGGCTTGTCAGATCTTGTGAGTCTGGGTGCAATGGTATTCAGAAAAAAGCATTTTTAAGGTCGATCACTGTAAATCGTGATGCTTCTGCTGGAATGCCACACAATATTGTGGCCGGGTTTGCGGCTATGGGGTATTCTGCTTCTACTATGTTGTTCAAGGGCCCGAGATCCTGTATGAAGCGCCAAGACCCCCCTCTAGCCTTGCGCACTGGGTATACAGCCGTGTTACATGGTGATTCTGAGGGGCCCAATATGCCATTATCTATAAGGGCCGTTATGGTTTCATATATGCCCTCATCTGCCTCTTTTGATAGTGGGTACTGTTTCACTCTGGGGAGTATTGCACCTTTTTTCAATTTTATCCTTACCCCCCTATACTTTTTATGCACCCCACGTCATAGGGGCTAGTAGTCCATAATGATGTGGGTACTTTTGTCATATCCTCCTCAAAGAAGGGAACTGGGGTGGATGTGGGTGCCTCAAGTGCCATTGCCATTTTCTGTGCCACTTGTTTGTACGCCACTCTTAGCCATATTTCCACACTCATCATAAACACCATTTCACCTTCCTCCTTTTCTTCTGAGAACAGCTCCTCATCTGACACCTGGGTGAGTCTACATCCTTCTGCTAGTGCTATCACTGCCCTCTATGCTCTTCCTTCTCTGTCTTGGGCATGTACAGCAATGTAATCAGCTGTTGCTATAATGCTCTCAATGTCCACTGGAACCACCTTTCCTTCTGGTTCATTGACTGGTGTTTCTGGTCTGAACAAATAGGCTGCTGGCCTCCTCCAGATCTTTCCCTCTATCCCTGGCATCCATGCAAATGCCATGTCTGTCCCGTACTGGAAGAGTTCGCCATCTACTGGCTCAGCCCTAATCGCTGTCTGTCCGCAGTATGCTTGCATAATCTGTCGTGCTGTGAGCATGTTAATTCCTGGAGTAGAGCAAATTATGCCGTCCTCCGTAAAGGAGGTCGTCATATTCAACCTGTTCATGATGTCTCTCCCCAGTATATTTACTGGTGAGGCACTATAATTTAAAAGTGGGACTGACATGTCATAATCTCCTATAGATAAGGGAATGTTATCAGTAAAAGGAACCAACCCTCTAGCCCCAGAGAATCCTTGGGTGTTCATGGCTTTGCCCGACATCTTAAATTTACCTTCCCTTATGCAAGACCGGGTCGCCCCGGTGTCAACAAGGAATGATAATTTTTTGTCACCTATCGTTACCTCTATGCGTGGTTCCTCCGCATTATTAGGTGTTACCGACAGGATGGCACACACCAAGGCCGTCTGTGGGCTGTCCTATTGAGGGTACAACGATTGACCATTTCCTGTGTAAGGGTTGTGTCCCAGGACTTTCACCCTACCCAGTTGTGTTTGTTGTGCTTGGGGTTGTTGTGTTATCGCTACCTGTTGTTGTGGCAGTGAATATGTCCGTGGCTGTTGTTGTGTTATTAGTTGTTGCTGTTCATTTCCCTGTTGCAACGTCTGCTGTTGCTGTATGCCCTGCTGTTCCTGTGTGGGCCTTGGTTGTCCCTGTTCGCTCCATGATGGTGTACCTGGTCTTACTCTACACGTGCGTGACATGTGCCCTACTAATCCACAACTCCAACACACCGGTGGTTCCCTACTCTGCCATGGAAAGCTTCCTGTGTTGTCCTGGTATACTGGTTGCCCGGTGGGGTAGGAATTTCTAAGTCCTCCCACCTGCTGTTGTGTGTTATATCCGTATCCTCTCCCTCTCATAATTCCTCCTCTTCCCCTGTTGTAATTATAATACCCAGCTCCTGGCATTGAGTATCCTCCTCCCATGTTTATCGTGTATGGTTGTAGTGGCAGCACCTGCTGTGTTATTGTCTGTGAGGGTGGTATTTGGGGGGGATCTTGTGCAGCCACTACTTGTGTGGGGCTTTGGGTCATTGTTGTAGGTGCAGTTATTAGTGCCCCTTCCATTGTGTATTTAGTAAGTTTTTTCTGTACTAGTTTAGCCTCTTCCGTTTTCCTGTCCTCTTCCTTTTGTTTCATTTTCCTTGCCATGCCCTACAATGATGCACTATTGTCAGTTGTATTTCTGGCCATGCTTTTACTTCCATTCCCACTACTTTCTTCAGTTATTTCTGAACTCCTTCTGGGAGCCCTTGTACTAGTATATGATAAAATATTGCTGGTGTTTTGTCCCATTGTTCTCTAGTTTCCATGCGCCACTTCTCTTGGATTTCCTGGATGTAATCAACAGGAGCTTCGTTCTCACGCATCTTGCGTGAGGTAATTGCTCCTATGTCTGATGTGTCTGGGTACTGTACCCTCAATGCCTGCCATAATGCATGTCTGCAGTTTGCGAATGGTGCCCCATCATGCGATGTCTTTGCTATTGTTACCCCAGGGAATCCCGCTCTCTTCCAAATGTCATCCGCTGCATCCCCTAATATCGATATTAGAAGGCCCTTTACATCTCCCACTGCCAGTTTCTGTCTGCGGTGTGTTTTTCCATTTCATATATCCATTTACCTGTACCTCCACTTAATGATGGGAGCCTGCACTTTATATTCTCTTTGTCTGTATGCTTCCAAGGGACGTACTGTGGTCTAACCCCTCCCCTCTCCAGAAGTGGCATTAAGTTGTGTCTCGTTTTACCCCTTGGGTTCCATAAAATCGAGTCCTCACACCCCTCCTCTTCTTCCCTCTCTCCTACATCGTCAATTTTGTCCGTATTTCCCCTGCTCGTAACTCTTTCTTCTCCATCTTTTCCCCTTCTTCCATCATTTCCTGTATTTAATGTGGGCGTGTGTATTCGTCCTCCCTGCCTGCGTCTAGGGAGGTCTCTAAGCCGACATGCATAGGGTGTCAGTTCGTTTGTGAAGGGCGCAACTTTTATTATACGTAATGAGCGTGAGGTGGTTGAGCATGTAGGGTGGGATGGGAGAGGGTGTGATGGTGACGGTGTGGCTTCATGTGTCTGTCTTTCCGCTATTCCTTGCTCTTCCTCCTCACTTCTCTCCAGTTCATCCTTTCTCCTACAGATCCATGGTGAGTCTGTATTGATCCGGGTGGTGTATAGTTTATCTAGGCTTTCCCTTTCACTGTTTCTTCCTTCCTTCTCCATTCCTTCTTCTTCCTCACTACAAAAGTCATTCATAAACGGCACCCCCCACTCTGTCTTTTTCCCCTTGATTGTTACTGTTTTTAAGTCTATTAGGTCCGGTTCTCCCTTTTCTCCTTTATCAACCGCTCCCCTTTGCGCTGATGTTGTTGCTACTTCTGTGTCTCTATATACATCCCCCCTTACTTCACTCTCCCTTCTCCTATCTTCTCTTTCCCCTTCATTTCTCTCCTCCATCTCTCTACCAATTTCCTCTCTTTTCCTTTTTAATTCCTCCATTACTTCACTACTCATCTTTTCCAATATCCTTTCATCCTCTTTCTTCCTTTCCCATCTCACCCTCTCCCTTTCTAATATACTCTCTATCACCCTCCCTTCTTTGTATTTCTTAGTCGTTTCTGATAGTAATCTCTTCTTCCACATTGCCATTTCTTTTTGTTTCTCTTCTTCTTCCCTTTTCCTCTCTTGTAGCACTGCTCTTGATACCCTTTCTGCTGCTGCTTTTACCCTTTCAGCTTCTCTCCTTTGCTCCTCAGTTTGTTCCCTTATTTTTTCCAATTTGTTCTTACCTTCTTTCCTTTCCCTCGCTCTCTCTCTTTCCTCCCTCTCGAGCTGTTTGATCAGTTCATTCTGCTCATCCCTTAACTCTGCTAGTCGTTCCTCCAAAATCTCTTCCTTTTGACGTAACAGCTCTTCCCCTCTCATTCCACTCTCCCTGGTATTATCCTCATCTATTTTCCTTACTACCTCCTTCTCTTCTCCTGTTAATGAACCTCGTAATTTTAATAGTATCTGCGCAGCTACCCACTCATCATGTCCTATTTCCACAGTTTGTTCTTCTCCAGTCCTCTCCTCCCCTGCTGGCATCTTCCTATGAGCCACATATGGTGGCGGGCTGTATGCCGGGTTCGAGTACCCCTCAGCCGCCCTTAACTGTCCTCTTTCTATTTCTTCTAATTCTCTTAAAGGGTACAACCCCCCTCCCTCTGTTTTCACTACCTTTGCTAGGGGTATATCGTTGCTCTGTTCCTTTTTTATTTCATTTTCTTTTGAGTTATTATTCTTTTTTCCTCCCTCTTGTCCGTTCCCCGTGTTCTTTGGGTCTTCACTCCCCTTTTTCCCATTCTCTCCTTCCTCCTTAATCTCTTTTTCTTCCGGTATTTCCCCCACAGTGAACATTCCATTTGGTCCTGGTCGGGACCCCTGGAACATCCTCCATAAATTAAACACCTCCACGTGGTTTGTCAACTTCTTCCCTTTGTATGTATTATGCAAATGGTTTAATAGTGAATGTTGGGTATATGGATCGAAGCTACCATTAGGCGGCCATGGTGTTATCATTTTGTTGTCCGTCCCCTGTGTCCATTCTATGCTATACTTGATCAGTTTCTCCCTATGGGGTGACAGTGTTGTACATATGTGTTGTAGTGGGGTAGTGAGGGTGTTCCCCCACCCTCCCGATCCTGTCCCGTGTGACATAGTAGCGCTCCACTTGTTACCCTTCCCCTATTTGGTAGCGGTTATCTCACTAGCAGTTTACAATCTACAGCCTTATATCTTTACCTGGCCCCGTAAGTTTGGGGACTTGCGATAGTCCGCTAAGGAAAATTATTAAAATATAGTATTTACATTTGTATATTTTCTTCTGTCTTTCCTCCTTTACACAACACCCTTATGGCCCCCTGCGGCCGAGGCGCACGTAGCCCCCTGCGGCTGCGTACCCCTTGTGACGTTCTTATACAGTCGTCCTATTTTCACTTGTTCCTCCTCCTTCTTCTACACTTGCCGTGGCAAGCGTTCTCCGTGCGCCGCCACGTCCCTGTTTCGCCTTTCCTCGATCACCTCATTACCGTTTATCTCCGTTTCCACTCCCTTACCACAGTTCTCTTCCCCACCACTCCCAGAAAGAAAGATGCCTTGTGCTACTGGTGACGTCACCGATCTCTTTGAACTACTGGTAAATTCTTCATATATTCTTTAAGTCCAAAATACACTTGCAATCTACCCCCGTTAATCCTCACAGCTGTCTTCCTGTCACTCCTGGAACAAGGTAATCAATAATATAATCGGACTGCGCACACTGCGTCGCCTCGCGTGTGATACGCCCCTCGACAGGAGGGCTTAACCAGCCAATTATCTTCCGTATTGGGCAACTAACTAGCTACCGTCTACAGGGAAACGTCATCTACCTATCGAGTTTCTTGCTGGAACAATAGGGATCCTCATCTACTCATTGATCAATAAATGCCAAATCGTAGGAAACCACACACACACACCCTTACACGTAGTCGCGACCTAGGCCAATCAGTGTCTACGAGCGGCCGCACATGATGTTTTCGTGCTCCAACTCCCTTTCTCGCGTAACGTAGCCGACTGCTCTCGCACTCGTTCGGCTACCATTCATTTCATTACCTACACTAAATTGTCAAACCTTCGCCGCGCACCTGTGCAACACCTCCCACCTCCCGTATTTAATTCCTCCCCCCTCCCTCACAATTTCACATTGCTTGTTGTGCGTGGCATGCTCACCAAGTTCTCTTGATGCGGGGCCGCTCGACTGCATGCACCCCTCCAAGCGGCTCGCCACCTCCCCTCGTCTGGACCATGTCTGGACACTCGCCAACCGCGGGCGGGATACTTCTCAACCGGCTCCCGAAGGCCAATATCCGGATTGCGCTGTCCGGTCTTCTCGCAGTTCCACGATGGTCCTGTAGTCCTCAGAAGGGGGCAACGGCAGAGGGGGCCGCGCCGCCGGGCCTCCTCGCAACGGGATTACCTGGAAAAAAATAAAAATAAAAAAGCAGATCTTAAACAGATCTCAGCAGTGCCTCCAACTTGTCGGGGGGAAATTCTGCCGGGGTCATCCGGGCCATCAGCAGACCTCCGGGCAGGGAGGCCCCAACTCCTCCCGTATATCCCAAAAGAGATAGAGTATGAGACACACGCAAGAAGCAAGGTGACTCTGCTGTTTATTAGACAAAACGGCAGGGATGGGTCAAGGATCGTACGCGTCCGTCCTGACACACACACAATCGTGGGGCACGCAGGCCCTTTTTACTCTAGTATGACGCGCTACTTGCGTCACCTTAGAAACTTTAGCAAAAAACCTATTTCCACTCTGGATTGGTTACTCGAGTGGTAGGGTTAGTATAGCATACATATAGAGAACAATGTTAGTGGTTGAGGGTTAGTCAGGTGATATACTTGGGCTGTCCCTTCAATTTGATACATGAAAATTGTTACATCAAGACCTCTGAGGATTGGTCATTGTTAATGGCGTCAGTGATAAGAGCCCCATGTTCTGATTGGTCCGCTCGCGAGCCCCCCAGTCTGAGACTATCGCTGTTCTCAGCTCGCGGTGCACCTGTCATTTGCAACAATGTTTTACTATGGGTAGGTGTAAACAATGTGAGGATTTATTCATATGTTGGGAGGTGGACTACTCCCACTGCTGCAGATGTCCAATGAGTCTTTTAATTGTATCTGCCTGTGTCTTGAAACGTGGGATTCAGCCGTCTCCTTCCTCCTGGGCTTGGCATCCTGTCAGGTTTGGCTTTGTCACGTGAGGTGGGACCGTGTTTGAGGCAAAATTCAGCACAATTAATATTGTTTTTCTCACTATGTGCCTGGTTTATCTTGCAGGTGCGACCTTGGCGTTGGCTTGCGGCATGCGAGATTGCAACATCGTGCCCTTGGCGGTGTGCTTTCGCCGGGCTCATTCTGCAGGGTCAGCAACCGAGCTCTTGCTCATTCAATGTTCATGGAAGCTTTTGCTTGCGGCCTACTTGGGCCTGGTGCATAGGTGGAACCGTTTGATGCAGAGTGCTTTAGGTTACGGTATCATATTGCTCTATCTTCAGTATCGTGTCTCCGTTATATTTTTTAGATAAGTTCATTATGCGTCTTGCGTTTCTGCATTTTGAGAGCCTCTGTGGAAAATAATAAAGATGCACGTCCGTGGTTATGTCTGTCGCCTACGTCATAGCACTGAGTATGTTCTTAGTGTGGATTGCTGTGGATTGGTGTGGGAGTGTCCGGTGTGCATGATTGCACAGGTGTGCTAACCGTTGGCTAGGTCGTCATGGCATCTCTAACGACGTGTAGGTTTTAGTCGAGTTGATCCATGCCGCAGGTGTCGGCATGGACAGGGCAGGCTGCTGGGCAGGTAGGTGGGCACATCCGTATGTTCTTGTACCAGGGTATTTGGTCGTCTGGTAGGTAGGCAAACTCCTCTCATGGCGGGTGTCTAGGCCGTGATCCTCTAGGCCAAGCGCGAGAGGGGGAGGGCGGGAGCCTGTTCTTCCATTCTCCCACTTCAACATGGTTCTAAGTGTTCCTTTCTTAGTGAGCACCATTTTGCAATCCTCTTATATAAATATGCTTGTGAACAAAGAAAGAAGACTTAGTTAACAAAACATGAATAAAGGACTCATTTTAGCATCATTCCGTGATCAAAAGGTGTCTGCCATTTTGGAAGCACTTCCCTTCATTAAATACACTTGATTGCAAACATCAACAGAGAACTCAGTTTGCTAAATACACATAAAGAACTTATCTTAAATGCATTCCATGATTACATGCTTTCTCAAAGTGTGTCCACCATTTTCAAAGTACTTCACTACATTAATTCTCTATCACATTCATATCCATTCAACTTGACATCAGAATTTCCCACTTACACTGATGTTAATGTTTGTTTGTTTGTTTCTTTATTTGTAATGCGCTCCAGACCCAAAGGTTACCGGGCGCAGCAGAAGGTATATGCGAAGCTTACAATGTTACATAAAACGAATTTGCTATGAATAAAACATTTACAGTATTGAACACAAAATGTACAGTATTACATAATTATATAGTTACAAATTTACAGTGTGTTTAAGTCGTTACCGTGTGCACTCAGAAATGTGCAGGAACAATATATACAATATAAGACAGTTATAAGTATAATACAGGTAGCTAATAGTCTCTATATACAATTGAGAAAGGTTAGGCGTACAGTGGAGAGGAATCATATACAGTGTCTAGGCATTGTTATCAATGATATCTTTAATGAAGTTTCTTCTGAAGTGTGAGAAAGGTTGGTCTGGTCTTAGGTTAGGAGGCAAAGCGTTCCACAAATTGGCAGCTCTCACAGGGAAGCTAGTACCGCCAATTTTGGCAAGTCTGAATCTAGGTACTACCAGGCAGTTGTAGTTAGCAGTTCTTGTAGGTCTGTTGGACGTTGTTCTTATTATTTTGTCCGTCAAGTAGCTAGGGGCAGCATTATTGAGAGCCTTATGAGTTAAGGATATCATTTTTAGATGGATTTTATTGTCAGTAGAGATCCATTTATGTTGCCGTCTAATAGAGGAGATATGCTCCCCCTTCTTTATGCCTAATGCAGCTCTAAGAGCATTATTTTGTAGTGTTTGGAGTCTTTGGGTAGTGGCTTTGTTGGCACCACTATAGAGGGCATTGCAGTGATCGAGTCGGGAGAGTATTAAGGCTCTCGCCAGGGTTAGACAGCTGTTGTTAGATAAGAAGGGCTTACCTGCTCTTATCAATTTACAGGTGTAGGCTGTGGTAGAGGCAAGGGAGTTAACCTGTTTAGTGAAAGGAATGGTAGAATCGAGGTAAAACACAAGTGTTTTTACTTCCCTCGAGACTTTGATCACATTTCCATCAATACTGAACGCAGAGTAGTCTTGGCCCAGTTTGTTGATGTTGGCTTGTGTGCCCAGAATAATCAGCTCTGTCTTGTCATCATTCAGGCAGAGACCATGGGTTGCCATCCATGCCTGAATGATGAGGTACACTCTGTTCACCAACTCTCTGTCCTTGCTATGATCCCCAGAAAGCGGGAGGAGAATCTGTGTATCATCTGCATAGTTAGTATAGGTGATACCTAGATTATCCAGATCGTCGAACAGAGGTTTGGTGAAAATATTGTATAGAGTTGGGGAGACGCAGGATCCCTGAGGGACACCACATGTGATGGGTAATAATAATTTTAAAAAGAACTTCATGCATCATTTTGACTAAAAATCAACAAAGGACTAATCTTAACATAATTGTCTAGTTCCTTGCTTTCATCAAAATTGTCCGCCATTTTAAAATTAACACTCTGATGGCACTCTAATGCCTTTTTTCTATAAACAAGCATTTCATTGCATCCATGCCCGATTGTACTATATTTTAACATTAAAAAATCATGCCCAAAAAAATTGTCACTCATCTTCTTTTCACTTCATATTTAGGCAATAGGCCCTAAGCTGGGGGCAGAACATTAGCACTTCAGGTAATACCCCGGGGACCATAGTTTCAGGCCCGAGCAGAGAGAGTAATGCTCCCCTCCCAGTGAGTGGCTTATTGCTATTAGTACCCCAGCTCGATAGACCGGGGTACTTATAATGTCTTTTCTCAGTTGTGAAAAGCTACAGTGTTTTGCAACTGAAAAAACAAAGATGCCCGCCATAGTACAGGATACATAGTCCTTTCGCCATTTCCATGAAGGCCATCTAAAAAAGTAAATAGACAAGATGGCTGCCATGGAATGGGAGAAAGAACTACACATAGTCCCTTCTCACTTTTCATTGTAGCCATTAAAAAAGAAGAAAAAAAAGAAAACAAAGATGGCCACTGTGGAACGGGAGAAGGGACGACACATAGTCCCTTCTCCCTTTCCATGGTGGCTGGAACATCGAGGGGTGCTGCATTGACTGATGCCTTGTCAGCCACCTCTTCTCCTTCTCTCATTTCTGACTGTCTGTCTGCTATCCAAGAGTGGTGTGCCGTCAACAATCTGCCTTAATGCCAGTAAGACGGACATTCTCCTCATCGGCACACCAGCACCCTCCTTTCCTGTCATTCTCTGGCCAGCTTCTCTTGGCCCTCTTCCTGCTCCCACCTGCGAAGCTAAGAACCTTGAGGTCATCTCCGACTCAACACTCTCCTTTTCTCCCCACATCTCTGACGTCTCTAAGAAGTCAAATTACCAACTGCACCTCCTCAGAGGTATTGTTCCTTTCCTCTTCTTTGCCCAGAAACTCAATGTCTCCAGAGCTCTGGTTCTCTCTAGGCTGGACTACTGCAACAGCCTCTTTCTATATCTCTCTGCTTCTACTCTCCACCCTATGCAACTTGTCCAGAACAGGACTGCTAGACTTATCCTTGGCCTCAAGCCCAGGGATCATATCTCTCCAGCACTGAATTCTCTGCATTGGCTCCCAGTCGCTGCAAAGATTAAGTTCAAGACCCTCTGCATTGTCCACAAGGCCTTCTGGGGCCTGGGGCCTCAATAGCCCCAACAGTCTCTTCATAAATACCTTCCTACTCAAGATCTTTGCTAATCCACCTCCAACTCCCTCAGGGTCAGTCGCTTCTCCAAGCAACAAGTTGGAGGTAGATCTCTTTCTTTGGCTGGAGCCTCCCTCTGGAACATCCTCCCTGCCTCTCTGAAACCTGAGGAGAACCATATCTGGTTCCAGAAGCACCTCAGGACCTTCCTCTTTGCTTCTGCCTTCTCTCTTCCTCTCCCCTGCTGATTTCCTGCCTGATACTGCACTGGTCACCTGGCTATCATCTGATTTCAGGCCCATGTACCTGTATGCGCAGTTGCACACCCACACTGCCTCCCGGCAACCCTTGCACTTGGGTCTGTATCTGTAAGCCTACAGTCCCCGTATCTGCGCTTTTTGGACACCTGCTGTCTGAACCTACCCTTGCACCTGCCACCTGCTGGCCTCACTTCTTGTTATTGTATTGATCCCATTTACAGCACTGCCCCCTCCCCTTTGCCCTGGCACTTTTCCCTTCCCACCCTCCTCTGCACTTATGTGATCTCAATGTCACTTGGCCTAGTAAGATCGTTGTTTATGTCCTCCCTCTGATCCCCCTTCCTTGCCTCGTCGTGCCCTGAAACACTTGTGTATAGGTGCGTTATAAATGCCATATCATATCATATCAGGCTGACCCGGTGAGGGCTAATTAGATCGCTTGCTGCAAATTGATGGACTCTCGCCAGGTACTAATACAAGTTAATCCCCATCTTTAATATTTCTACCACAAATTTCCTTTCTTTCCTTCATCTTATAAAATATACTGTCTACCAGTCTCTCCAACATCATATCCACTTCTAATACTTTGCAAAAATCAGGCTTAGATGCTCAAGGTTGGTTCATGTAACAATCTCTGTGTACATGCATTCCGTATATCGGTACAATAACCATGAAATGTCAACTCCTTTTTTTTCCCTTAAATTCCTGGGAAATAGTGCCAGTCTCACGGATACTCCAAACATTCCTTACAACTTATTTTACCCTAAAAATGTGTGCAGTTCATGATTCTTGTTGAGACACTGGTTGTCTTAAATTATTTTCCATGTCCCCTTCTATCTCATCAATCATAATTCTCTTTATAACACAAATCTGAATTTTGTGTATAATGTTAATTGAAGGGTACAAATAAGGTGTCATTATTTTTCATTGATTGTATTTGGGAGCCCCTACAGGTGCGGCAGTGGTCGAAGTGGGTGGGAGCGGTTTCGAGCGGTGCTGCTCTACTTTTTTAATAAACACTTTTCTTCAAAAATTGTTCCTCTAATTTTATTTTAAAATGAGGCCATTCGGGAATTATTTAGGTCTAAAATAAAGGTGTATGTGGAAGTTGAAAGTTGTACTTCAGTGCACTGCACTTAGAATTCCCTTAAATATCAGGTTTGTTTTGGGGGGGTTTGGATTGCATGTGAGAGGGGGTGTCGCAATTTGGTCTGTGGGGTGTAGGGGCAGGTCTGCAGGGAACATTGCTCCTCTAGTTCCTTTCATACACTTCTGCCACTGGGTGGGGACATCATTTACCCAGTGCAGCCCTAGTGGGCAGAATAACTAGGAAGCAGTATACTATTCAGGCATAATTATTGTTCAAAGGGGGATCTACATAGGAACCTCTAATTGTATTTTATCTCACAAGAAACATTTAAAGACTGGTGGTGCTCTGCCCTGGCTAGCCCCCGCCCACTGAATGCCCTACCTTGACTTCTGTCCCTACGCACTCCTGTGATAGGAGTGTCAGATAATAAATGGCTAGTGCTGAATCAGTGCTGAGCCAGTGGATATGATTTTGCTCTTCAAGCCATGCATGAGCTAAATTGCTAGATGTTAGAATTGTTATCCTGCCCCCCCCATGACTCGCCGTCAGAGACCTCTCACTGTTTTACAGAATCTACACCTCAGTGCTAAACAGCAAGAGATCCATATCTGGTGCCACTAGATGGCAATATTCCCCTGATTCCTACACAACAAGAGTCCTCTACCTGAAATCCGGCCTTCACACTACTTCCCCAAGACTAAAACCTTCCTGTCACCGTATCACTTGTACCCCCTACCACAAAATAGGCCTATCCTGCATCCCATACTTCATGAGACCCCTAATTTCCCTCAAGGACCCATTGTAAAAAAGAAAAAAAACTGTCCTGCTTCCACCCACTTCACGAGACACCGGCCTGACAGCCTTCCTTCCCGCCCCTAAAAACCTGGGATCCCTACCATGTATCCTGCCTCTCTGCTGGCTGAATCCCTAACTCAACAGATCCATACCTGGCATTCTGTCTCCCTACCCCATCACATGACACAACTCTCTGGCATCCTGCCTCTCCATTTTAATCCCCCAACGCATGAGACCCTACTTGCAGTGTATAGACACATTACAATAAAAAGCTTGCCTAGCTGTGTATGAGCATTGTGAACCTCTTGTTGTTGTGTGTTTAAACGTGTTTGCTTGGTTTTCTTACTGTTTTTTATTTTTTTATTTATGTATTTATTTATAGTGTGTTTTTAGATGACTTGCATCTTTTGCACACTAGCAACTCAGAGTGCGTCTTATAATATTAGATAAGATATGCGCTTTTACATCTTATAAAGATAAACAAAATAAGATATGCACATTTACATTTTATAACGCTAGATAAAATATGCACATTTATATCTTAAAACAAATAGATAGTAATCCTACACGTGATAAAAACAAGTAAACAAGTAAATATGATTCACAAGTAAAAACAAGTACAAGTAAAAACAAGTACATATAACCAGCCTCAACTATTCCTTTAGTAATTAATCCCCACATATGGAATGCCGCATGATTTAGGACTGATGATTTAGCCGCAAACAGCTCACTCCAGAACAGGTCACTCTTAGGGTTGTGATACTTTTCATACGCTCGCTCATGTGCAACCCCTAGTTCCTCGCATTGAGTTAAAAGGTGTCTAGCCATCTCAATGTGTCTCCCACATAGCCTACATAATCTTTGTTCTCTGGGGATACCTCTCCAAGCACCCATATTTTCCAAAACCTTAATCGTTTGTAGTCTAAGAGACAACATAAACTGTGTCATTTACGGATTTTGTTTCATTATTAAGTAGGGACTAGGACTACTTCTATTAAAAGCCTATCTAACATACTCTTTGAATTTCTTTAGGGTGTCAAGATGCACAATCAATGTCATTGGTCCTTGCTTTATCCGGAATTTTGGCCAAGTTGTAGTCTAGCCATGATTCTGGTATTTGGGTAATTCCTATTTGTACATGTAGTTTGTTACCCTATCTTCGAGTTCTCTAAACCACTTGCTTGATTCGTACCTATTTGCATGTGCTATAGTGAGTGATAATAAACTGTCCAAACCAGCTAATTCAAACTTTATTCTTGCCCATAAATTGAAAGAGGCAATCGACCAACACATGTTCAAAGATGCCAGCCCCAATTCCAATCTGATGGCTTGTGCAGGTGAACCAGGAGGAAGGCTTAACATAGAGCGCAAAATCTTCCCTTCTAACTTCTCAATAGGCACCACCTGTTTCCAGGGGAAAACCTCTAATGCATACACGATTGTCGGGACAATTGAAACCCTGTAGGCTAGAATTTTTTCTTCCAATGATCTGCCTCCTTGCCTGTCAACCATTTTCTTTAGGGATAACCATTTCCCCCAAGATTTTTTAGTGGCCCCTCTAAACTAGTTCTGTTACTGTTGGTAGTCAAGCGTATTCCTTCCTTAGAAGTCTACCTCCTTCGTAGTGCTTTTGGGCAAAAAGGAAGTAGGAAGACAAAATTCAAATAGAAAGAGACCCAAAACGGGTGTTAACACAACAATAGTTTCATACTCACAATGCAAACAATGGGACCAGTAAGATTACAATTCAAGCCAAGTTCATGCCAGCCACTTGGTCTGGTCTGTGGCATACACTTCCTGTGACGAAACAACATCCGGGACACCAGTGGTCCAGGGATGAATATTGGTTTCTAAACAATCAATCAGCCCCACAACTCTAGTACACAAGAAGGGATACAAACAGATTAGGAACAAAAGCAAATTCTAAACCTCCTTGTCCAATATTGGAAACGTGGACAGTACAGCAGGCTTATCTCTGCAAGGTCGTGTATCATTGGTTAGTTGCAACACAGCAAAAATACAATCATTACCCAATGATGAAAGGGACGTTCCAGTCAAGGTTGTATAAAAATGTCTACTTTATTATTATTCATCAGACAGTTCTAGCACACTACAAAATACAACCCACCTTGTCAAGGAATGCAGAGGACAGACTGTTTCAAGAAGAAAAAGTGATGCACTCTGGATAATGACAGTAGGGTAATCGGTAAAGCAATTAACTGTAATAGTACAAGGATACTTGGTTTCAGCACAAAGGGAGCACTGGGAGATAAAATGTCACTAGGGGCCTTTTGTTAAGGACCAGGGTGACAGAACCACAATGTACCTTGTGCTTGTAGAAGTTCTTGGTGCTCTAGTGCATCAAGTCGGTTTCAGGACACTTTTCAGCTTCTGCGACCGAGTTCAAGATGGGAGACAGCTGTGGGTATCAAGCAGCAGGCAGTTTGTTGATTGAGGCTAGATGGATGGCTGCAGGCTGTCCTACACAGCGACTCGAGGTCAGGAATCATTGTCTCAGTACTGGTCGGTGGGCCTGAAGCACTGGTCAAGGCATCTCGGACAGAGTGAGCGACTGCGGCATAACAACAGTCAGCGGTGCAGTTGGTTGCAGCTCGAGGGGCTCGACTGGCTAAAAAATGACTTTTAAGGCAGATATCGTGGATGTTTGTTGATGCACTCCAAGCTTCTTCACTGGGCTTGTGTCGTCCTTTGAGGCGGATGGCCCAAAGCAGAGGAGAGTGTTGCAGTCTACTGTGTTGTCCTTGATTTGGGTTAGAGACTCTCTGGCATTTCACACCTAGGAAGCTTTCTGTAGAGCCTAGCTAAGCATGCTGTGGGCTGGCTGGGTACTGGTTCTGGATCTGCTGAAGGGGCCTCTGGATTGAGTATCTCCCTCTGTTCACTGGGAGATGTTTAGGGGAGGGATCTTGCTTCCCTCTTTGGGAATCCTAGCCTTCATTCACTGTCAGACTGTGCCTTCAGCCAGGGTCCAATGCTGAGTTTCTCTTGTTACTCTTTGCAAAGTCCTCAGATGATCTGCACAAAAGAGGGTCTCAACCCTCCTTTAAAGCCAAATGGGCCACAGTGATTGGTGTAGGGCAAGCCTACCTTAATGAACCAATCCTGGGCCCCCACCAAGAATCTCCTGTATGCATGAGGTCATAGCCATAGTGTTCTACAACAGAAATGGTAAAGGGGTGAAAACATGTAATACTAAGTCACCCCATCTTCCTGTCTGTTGTTGATCAAAGGGCCTCTCTAGTTAATTAAGCTCTCTGTGGTTCCTGATTAAAGCAGCAGGTCTCCCGTGAAGTTGTGGCAAGAACAGACGTTCTATCTCCATCAATCTACATACTCATACCTTCTGAATAGAGTCCACCTACAGGGACTGCCTTCTTCAAACACATAGTCCCGACATGACATGTCACTGCCCTTGATACTGAGAGGTGGGAGCTGGCTTCAGGTTGACACAGTGCCTATCAAAGGTTGTTGGGATTTCCTGTCTCTTTTGTTAAACTCTGCAGCTAAGCCCCATGTGGGCCTGTTTGAAGTACGCTCTATTAGTATGTTAATTATGTTAATTGCTGCCACCATCTGCAGTGCTTACACAAAAGGACAGGGCAGATCTATGGAGCCTTTGATACTTAATTAGGCTGGCCATGGCAGGAGGAAGGTTGTGCACTCCCCCTTCTGAGATGCCTTGATGTACACTTGGCGTCATATCCCAACTAAATAGGACAGGGGGGACATCGCCTGTAAGCTGTGTCCATCCAGAGTGCACAATTCTATGTGTGTGTCATGCAGTGAGCATAGGAAAATGTGTGCGGATTAGCCGCACATATTTTCCGGAGGTTCATCCATCATCATTCAATTTTTTTAACATTTCAAAAGTGCCCAGGTGAGCGCACAGCTACCCTGTGGATGGTCAAATTCCTCACACGTTCATGCCTCCAACTGTAAGCATCTACAATTCATAATTGGTCCGTGAGTAAACCTTTCTCTTGTTCATTTTGTAGAAGACTTCACTTTTCTTTGTATTTGTACATTTGATCAACACGATCTTTACACAATGTATATGAAAAATGCAAATAAATAATTTACAGCTTAATATTCACAATAATACCCTACAGAAAAAAAACAGCTTCTTTTCACTCTTCCAGCTTTTACTGAATTCCATGTAACACTCTAATAGCAGAAGAAATTATCACTTGATAGTCTCCCTTAATTAGGATACACAGTTGATCAGAAATCCGCAAATCGTATTTCACAATAAAATGATGTCTCAGGCCCGTCGTTCTGGTTCCAATGTAATAATAGGTATTTCATAGTTTCAACGGCATCTACACCTTTTGAAAGGCAACATATCCTGCCAGGCAGCAGAATGTTTGACTGTGCCTCCAACACCTCCAACATTGGCAGCATATTACATTTCAGTGGGAAGTGATTGCATCTTACAAGAGGACAGATACATGCCTGTACATAGTTCAGAATAGTCCCAAGCTGGGCATACATTGGCATGTGTTCTCAAGTGTGAGTCTTAGTACTTAAGTCAATCAGATGTTCATAATCGAGTGCCAAAAGTCTTGGAACCAATAAACCTTTGAAGGACTACTGATGCAAATCATGTGTTTAGTGCTTACGAGCTGAGCAGAAAAAGTGTCTGGTCATTGCAGGAGAGTCTGTTCTTGCCCTCTATTTTGAGAATGGAAGTGCCTCATCAAAACCGTTTACACAGCTCGGAGCACACCACAGAACTTAGCAGCAGAGGTTTGCAGTCATTGCTGGAGAATATGTTCTTGCACTCTATTGTGAGAAGGGAAGTGCCTAATCAAAGCAATGACCCAACGCAGCACCCCCCACCGAGCGGGCCGTGGAGCTGAGCAGCAGAGATGGGCAGTTATTGCAGGAAAGTCTTTTCTTGCTCCCTCTTTAGAAGGGAAGTGCCTCATCAAAACGCCCGACCCAGCTGGAGCACGCCGCAGTGCTGAGCAGCAGAGGTGTGCAGTCATTGCAGTCTATACTGCCTTGTAGGCGTAGTGGCAAAGTAAGATTTCCATTGTTTGGAAACTGGATATTCTTGTGCAGTGCATTTCCCCCCACCTGAGTGTAGAGGGAGATAAGGGGTACGTTTATTGAGGATGGAGCAGAGTAGTTTTGTTACCATCTGGTCCCTGTACTCGCCGCCAAGTGAAGAAGTGGGACGAGGTGGTGACTAGCAATTATAGTTGATTGGTGTATTCCCTGTTAGCCCTCCACTTGAAGGTTAAAATTGAAGAATCCATAGTGCATGCAAGAATGGGAGGTGCGGGAGTTTGCAACCTCTGCAAACTCAGCATGAAAGAGGATGTTGAATCAACATTGAAGGACCTGACGCCAGTGGATTTTGTAGAAGGGCAGGGCAAGCGAATTGTGCCAGTAGAACTGCTATCACTGACTGATCCGACAACAAGAGCCTCGGGAATGGGGAAAGCCAGGGGAACTAACTAACCCTCGGTCTCTGCAAAAACAAGACCCTAGTCGATCATCAAGGATCCTCCTTTTCATAGGGAAAGTGCAGGTTGGGGAAGGGGCAGTGCAATACATAGAATCTACCAGCAAGTGCGAAGATCTGGTGGGTACTGTAGGCATACAGAAACAGTCTCCAAGTGCAGGGGTTGCCTGGGAGGCAGTGCAAGTGTGCAGCTGGTGGGATAGGGCACCTGGGCCCAAGATCAGAGGGTAGTCAGGTGACCAGTGCAGTTTGTCAGGTGTATCGACCCACGTTCAAGTTATTATGCTGCAACATTTGGTGCAGTGGGCTTAGAAAATCCAAGATGGCCGAAAAGCCCACATTTGCGCCAGAATCCAGGAAAACCGCGCAGTTTTGCGCACACCAAAATGGTCGCCTGACCTGCCACCCACCAGTGCTACTGTGATGGGCCAGAAGCGCCATGAGTGAAACGTGGTGCCAAAGGAAAAACAGCAGTGCCTGTTAGCTCAAAAAGCGCTTTGAAATCACATTTGTTTCTCTGAAATGCAAGCTCAAAATGCCTAGTTCAAACATTGCAAGATATTCAAAAATCTCACTGAACACCAGCAGACATTTGGCAGAATGTAGTCTTGTGTGCATACAAAATCTGGAAAGATGAAGAGCCTAAACCAATGTTTATAACAAAACTGGCTGAGCTGTGGATGTCAGCAGCTTAAGTGAAATTGGATTTAAAACCACTAAAATCGAAATGTTTAAAATAAATGAGTGACCTACTTTTGAGTGTCACATAGGTTGCTACTGTTTAAATGTCATAGTTTTGAACTTAGAATCAGCGTTCTAGCTGCATGTGTAAAAATTGTAAGTTTGATTTGAATGAAGAAAACTGGAACAAAAGTGACATTTAGCTGAAGCCTGGCTTGAAGAGATTGAATTCTGCCCGGCAACTAACCCGACAGGAGTTGAAACTTGCCCAGCAACTGCATTCCCAGGCCTGACCTGTCCTCTCCTGCCCCCACCAAAAGGAGATTACACAGCTCTGATTGAATTAGGGGAGGGGTACCTGGGGCTGCAGGAAAACAGAACAATGAACTTTCCTTGGCTCAGGCAAATGCTAAATCAGGGGTCGTAAATGGCTTCCTCTTGGAAGGAAATGGGAGGGGCGCTGCCTCTGGGAGCCACCTGAGCTGGAGGCGGGGACAGACAGAAATTCCCCCATGTGCTTTGGAACCTAAACCACACCCATCTGGGCCAGAGCATAATTTTAAAAAGATGGATAATTCATAGTACGGAAGTGTCAAAATTAGGTAAATAATATCATTATTTCTGTGATTTTTCTGTGCACATTTTAAGAGGTGTTAGGACTCTGTGGTATGTTCTGGGGAGTAGTAGCGGAAAATAGGGTGTTACTCCAAGTGTCTGTATGTTAAAAATCTGACACTTCATCATCTGATGCCCATATTCCTTGCGCACATTTGTGTAAATTCTGGAAAAGTTTAGAGGTTGTGTTCTGGATGAAAAGGGCAGAATTCTGTCAGAAGGGGACACAACATCTTACAAAGACAGGGATCGGATGGTTTGGTGCTACAGAAAATATGTTAACTGGACATATAATATTAGAAAAATTGTACATAGATAAATACGCATTTGGATCAAAAATAGACTTGTGTGCAAAGTGACAAGGGGAGTGTTCTTTCTGTATGCCATAAAAATGACACCGGATGACTCACAACTCTGTTCTCCAGTGAGAGCACAGAAAATCCGCTAACCTATCAGGATCTTCAGAAGGTTGGGCATAGAAAGTCATCCTTCCCACCCACTTTCAAAAGACATAAAAAGGACCACTGAAACCCAGGTAGGGACACTCACTTCCCACTTCAAACTGATTTCCTGCGAAGCGCTTTGCCAGAAGACTCCAGATTCCAGAACTTTGTAGCAGAGAGGCCTGATCCACAAGCTGAATCCTTTTCAGCAGGCCTCAAAATCTTTTGCAACCTAATTAAACTCTTCAACAGCCGGGCTGTGCTGTTTGATTCTGGCTAGAACCCTGTGCCAGAACCCAGAAAGTAGTGCTGTATCCAGAGAGACCCAGACCAGACCGCTGTGCAGTGCCGAGAACTTTTGTCAGAACCAGAGACCAGACCGCTGTGCAGTGCTGATAGCAGACCCAGACCAGGTCGCTGTGAGCAGAACCAGTACCAGAGACCGTCCGTGGCGAGTGAAGCCCAAACCTGACCAGACCTTGACGGCCTATTTCAAATTTATAGTGTGAGTACTCAGCCAGAACTGTGCAAAACCAATCTCTTAGTCTAAAATAATCTAATTAAAACCATTTCCACCTATTTAGAACTGCATCATAGAAATTGTGTGTCCATTCTGTGATTTCAAACCTGTGAAAGTGTCAATTGCCATTCTGAATCATTATTTCATTACTGAAATCTACATCCACAAAATCATCCGTATCTTTTGAACCGCGTGTGCTAGGAACGTAGTTTTTCTGTAATCGCGCTCAAAGCACTCTGAAAAAGTGCCACGAATTGCAATTTGAATAAAATTTCTCCACCAGTCAAAATCGCTGTCCTTTGCTTGCTACTGCTGAAATCCGGTTTCAACCTGATAATCCCTCATGAATCACTAATAGTGTTGACCTGAACCAATCTCAAGTAGCTATCACCTACCATGAATCTCCTATAGGGAATTAAAATAATTTTTAGAATATTTTCACTTCTTTGCAAATCACATTTAAAGTATTTTTGCCTGTGTTGTAAAATCATCCCTGTTGCTCTAAGCTTGCTAGGGGGGTACTGAATTTGTATTGCATTTGATTGTATTCCTGAAAATTGTGTGCTCTCCTTCCAACTCCTTATATTGCATAGGGGGGGGGTGAATTGTCAAAAGAAAAAGTGATCATATTATCTCTTGTGGAAACCATCTCAGTTTATTTCTGTGCTGCATCCTTTTTCATCATTGCATTGCCTTGAACCCATAAAAGCATTCTCAGCTACCTTATCCTCTCTATACCAACTCCTAAGTAATTAAATAAGTGTGCTAGTGTAATATTATCCATTGTTGTTCACTGTCATATTCATAAGTGTGCTATCAAATATTAATTTATTTATAAAAGTGTGATATATATCTTGTTTAATTTTTTAATACATCTTTTAATTTGCAAAACAAACCTACTTATTGGCTCAGTGAGGTCAGGGGGATTCAAAGAGAGGGGTGTTATACAAGGGTGTATCATCCAGATCTATGAACTTGTCATAAAAATATATAATTAAGGGCTTCCCTTGGGCATCCCAGACTCGGCATTGACTTAGTTGGAGTGCTGAATTGAGGTCACTTAACAGAGTGGGGGCTCGAGCCGGGACGTCTGGATTAGATCTACCACTTGTGCAGCTTAATACAGTGTGCTAACTGACAGGATACATAAATCCTGTGGGATCACTACGCTGTGTTACACTGTAAAATCACCCCTCAAAAGAAGGACGCTCTAAGGAGACGGTCTGTTTTGCAAAATAAAATACAAACTACTGTAAGTCAGGAAGGAAATCAATTTCCAGAATGACGACATTGGTAGATATGAAGATAGCTAGAGAGCACCTCTTACATAAACTGTTTGTGAGAGGTGAATGGTCTGAACAGGACGAGAATGTGTGGCTGCAGGCGATCACACAACAGGTCAATGCGACTGGGTTAGACAGCTGGAAAGATCAGGGTCCCTTACACATGGCCCTGAGCGAACTATACATGGCCTCTAAGGCCAAAGATGAGCACATCAAGATTGTTAGGATAGCGACATATTTGTATTTATAATTGGGAGTCATACAGGACAAATGTGCTGAAGGCCAAGATCTGGCAAATCGGCAACAGATGGCATTAGAGAAGGCCCAATCTGACCTGGTCTCTTCCGAGCAGAGGCTGCCTAGGAGCCATGAGTCAGAAAATGATAGTAAGCAGTATATCATTAAAATAAAAGAGGATATGGGTATCCTGCAACAGGAAAAGTCTGACCAGGATACCAGATTTCTGGCCTTGCAGAAGGAGTACCAAGAAGGTTTGGACACCCTACTGCAGAGCCAGAAAAAGCTGGAGCAACAACTGGACTTCAGTAGGGTATGCGCAGAGCAGGTAGTCACCCTGCAAAGCCACCTAGATAGGGAGAAGGCAGAGAGCAACAAACAGATTCCGAAAGACCTGGATACCCAGACAGAATTTGAGGAGGAGCGCCAGAAAGCTGGTGCCTTTCAAAGGCAGAGGGACTACCTGGCGGCACAGATGCAGGCTCTTAGTCAGGAAAGGGACACCTTAGGCCGGGAAGTCTGCCATTTAAAAAGAAAAATGGAAGAAAATCACCTGGCCAACCAGGGACTGGGTGACCTCCAAAAAGAGCATCAAAACTTGTTGGAGCACACAGGAGGGTGGAAGATGCTCTGGCAAGAAAGGAGCAAGCCAGTAGGGATGGGACTCAGGAGGTAACCCTCCTGCAGCAAAGAATGGCCCAGTACTCCAAGACTAACCAGGAAGCACAGAGAGAAAATGAGGCTCTCTGTCAGCACAATGATAGGATCCAGCAACAGGTATCCATGCAGGAGAGACTGATAGAGTCTAGTAAGGCCTTAACGGAGGAACTGAAAGCACAGGCTCTTGCATGGCAACAGGGAGCAGGGGCTGATAGAGTTGAGGTTCGCTGAGAAAGGGAAACACCTGAGCATAACCCCAGGAGCCCTAGTACCAGAGGCCTTCATATCTCCCAGTCCTTGGACTCTGCCACCCCCATGTTCCATGGTGCACATGAGCACAGAGCCACAGGGATGGCAGATTACCATCCAGCCAAAAGTATGGGGCTCATAGGCCAGTACCACCCAGGAATGGATGGGCGGGCATCCGGGTATGGGCACCTAAGTACAGTGCAATTTAGTGGGGAACCCCAGGAGAGTAGGCCCAATAAGCGCATCCTAAAAACCTCTGCCCAGTTAGGTCAGTGGGGGGGTACTCATCAAATCCTGGCAGCAAGGAGGGATCTGAAGACTCCTCTGAGCGTCACAGGACACAGGAGACCAGGTCCCCACATTCTGCCAGCCGTTCCCAGGCTCACAGAATCCGGGAAAACCTGGAAGATCAGACGGGCACCTCTGGGAGCAGTGCTTCTGAGTCAGAGGATGAATGGACCAGGGTTACCTGAACCAAAAAGGCCAATAAGGCAAAAAGGGCCTTGCTTAATGACCCCTTAAAACAGATTAAGGCAATAAGGAGTGTCATCACCCCTTATCACAAGAACACCAAGTATTCTGTTTGGGAACACTTGGAGCTTTACGAACAAATGATGGAGACTTTCCAATTGAAGGACAGCAGTAGCTGCATTCAGTACATAAAATGGACATTCTCCACAGAATACTCCAGTTTCTTTGCGGGGCTGGAGGACCAAAACCATTCAAGATGGTCCACATATAGAGCGGCCATCTTGAAACATTTTTCAGTTCACCGGAATCCCCAAGAGGCTCGCAAGGCAGTCTACAATTTGCAATGTGGAGTGGATCAGGCCCCACAAGAATTTGTGCAGGAATTGAAGCATGCCTTTGCGCAAATTACCAGAAGGGTGCGCACGGACAGTAAAGTGTTTGTAAATACTTTTTTCCATGCCTTACCCAAATACATAACGACCCAGCTAGTGAGAGATTTTCATGAGAAAAGGTCACGAGACTGGGTCATTGAACAGGCTACCCGGATCTATGAGGTGCAGAAGCCCATAGAAAAGCCCCAAATCAACCAGCACCCCTGCTGCTGCCAAGGTGGCAGAGGTAAAGGTTGCCCCCATTTTAGATTTGGAGATGCGGGGGCCCAAAAACCTGCCTGCACCGAATAATTCTCAGCCCAGAAGGCCCTTGGTGCCAGTCACAGACAGGCAGTCAAGGAGGTAGTCCCACAAATGGGGTCCCTCGCTCCCCTGACTATGTAAGTCACCGCTACAAGGAAAATCAACCCATCCTGGGTTATGTGTGGACTCCTCCGGCACAAGGGGGGATCCAGCCAAGCACCTAACCCAGGGAACTCCCCTCCTAACTTCCCACAGGAGGGCAGAAATTCACCAAACCATGGGCAGAACTTTTTCCCCAGGTATCCACCCAACTTCCAGCCCCAAAATCATCCATCCTTCTTTCCCCAATTCCCTGACCACCTAATCCGGGAGGGGGAGGCCAAGGGTGGAGGGGTACCCAAATCTTCCCAACCCGGGGTACTACCAGAGAAGGGATAGCTACCCTTCCCGGGATCAGCCCAGGGGAGAAAACAGAACCCCGTATCAGCCTGAGCGGGTTTCACAGTTAGAGCGCCAGGTCCAAAATATGGCACGGGATCTGGGTCACATGCTGAGGGCTCAACACAACCTTCAGATGAGAATGCCGGCGCAGAATGCCCCAAACACTGGACCTGGTGCTCCAGAACAATGATGGGGGCAGCACCCCGATAACCCACCGGTTCCCAGGGAGGAGGCACAAGGGGAAGGGGGGTGTAAAGCCTTGGAGGAAGCTTCCTTCCCCACTTGTAAACAGCCCATGGAAACCCAGGAACCGGAAACAAAATCTCCTACCCCTGAAAATCTGCCACCCAAGGAGCAGAGAGGAGGTAGGAGAAACAAAGGACCCAAACAGACCCGGTTTGTGGAGGAGGTACAGATCTTGAGGGAGAGGGATCCTCAGAGGATCCTGGGAAAAGAATCTTCTCCTTCAGAGATGGGGGAACTCCTCCCAAAGAAAAATGGGTCCCAAGGGATTCAAATCTAGACTGCGTAGATGTGGGGACTTAGCTAGTGCCCCCATCATCTCATCCCAGAACCAACAGCATCAAAATCCCCTGGTTCAAACCCATTCTGGTGACTACCTCCAAAAAGGGGGGGGGGCGGCCCAGGACCGGAACCAGGGGAACTCGAATTTCCTATTTCAAGTTGCCAACTTTTTCTTGCAGATTCCCATGACTGTCACCAGAATTCTGTCCAAATCTCTTCTCTCTCAATGTCCAAAACAAAAAAATGTGCCCACCAGTTGTCCAAAAATGTGCATTATCTGTGCCCCCTTGCGGAGAAGGAGGGAAGATACTATGCCCCGGTACAAGTACAGGGGCAGGGTACAATTTTGGCACTGGTGGACACTGGATCCCAAGCTACCCTTTTGTCCAAAAGGGCCTTTGATGAACTAAATGCAGCGAGGGGGGAGAATTACCAAATTCCTCTCACCTCTCTTCCTGGACAACTTCAGAACTTTGACGGGAAGGAAATTTCCGTCAAGGGGACTGCAGATTTGGACATCAAAATTGGGCGATACAAGGTGAAACACCCGGTCATAGTATTGACTCCAGAGGGCACCCCTTGTTTACTAGAGAATGACCTCCTGAGAAGGTTGTCACCCCTAATAGATTGCGTAAACAAGGACCTCTGGACCCAGACTAGCCGACCAATAAAATTAAAACAGAGAGTCAACCATGTTAGTTTAAACGGCACCTGCCACATGGTTGAACAAAAATCTGACCAAGTAGAATTTCACTTCCAAAACAACCAAATTCCAGACATGACAGTAATAGCAGTAGGACAACAGACTGGTGATGGGGGGTCCTCCCTATTTCTGAAAATCAACCTTCCTTCCAGTTTAAGGTGGTATTCCACACTGGAAGGAAACACTCTGAAATTCTTTACTAATCCACAATCCGACATTCCCACCCCAATAGTCCAGAAAGATGTGAAATCAGCTCAGTGCCTGGCTGATATTCAGCAAATTGGAGAGCAGTTGTTCCTCCCTGTTCAGTTAAATGATGGGAAGGACTCTGTTCTCGCCCGAGTGTGTGTGAACAACGGTAAGAGCTTCATCAGCGAAGCCATGTTCCGCCAACTCCCAAAAGATCCAGCCATTCCCACATTCAAACTGATAGACAAATGGGAAATGGATCTGGAAACACCCAATTTCAAACATCTCCTGCCAAGCAGGTGTATGCTCAAAATCTCTATTGAAAACAAGAGCATAGTCCATAATTGTTGGGTTGTGCGAGACGTCACTGCCACCTTTTACTTAGGCAGTGATATTCTCAATCGCTTTGCCATTAGTTTGGACCTAATAAACTTCAAAGCTTGGTCCCGATTAGCGGATAATCCCATGGGCTTTGATTATCCAGAAAAAGCATTTAGGTCAGCTCAATTGCTACCTTATGCAGTCGAAATTCAGATTAAAGAGGAAGTCACCATCCCAGAAAGGACCTGACAATTCTCCCTGGAAGTGAAAGTTAAAATAGGACAAAAAATTGAAAAACCCTGATGCTTATATTCATCTAAATGCTTTTCTCCAACAGCAAGGGTTAGGGGTAAACCCAACACCATTAGGGGGGGCGTTGCTACGAGGGCCATGTAGGAGGACGCGATCTGGAGGAGCTCCCGAGATCCTGAAATGATCCTGGCGAAATAGTGCATAACAACGTGCCTATGACTGCTGAAAACACACATGTTGGTGTGTGAACGGACTGACTGCGCTTGGTGAACTTTTGGAATGCGTGGGAGGAATCGCGGTGGAGTTTTGTGCTAAAAGGATAAGGAACGCCGGAGACAGAAGACGAAACAAAATGGCCGATCAACGACCGGAACAAAGGAAGGAGCAGGCCGCACGCTCGTCGGCCGACAGGAGCGGACTGTGTGCATATTTGTAACTGGCGCGGAACGCAGGTCCCCTATGTTGGGATACTAGCGCGAATCGGCCTGTATTTCTAGAGTGTTCTACTACTGGCGTAGGACTTTGGGCATGTGATAGAGGGCTGAGGCCGCACTACGACGCATCGAAGTAGCGAGACACTGTGCATGGAAAGCTTGGCGTGAGAAGCTCACAGAGTTTGTGGACTGTGCGTGCCCCCCCACCCCGTGGAGCTGCCAGAGTGGGGCTTATGCGGCTACATGGGAAAGCACGACCCATGGTAGCGGACAGGTCTCGCCTGGGGGTGTCTCGAGAGTGGCCCCCTGCAACGTGCCCAGCGGATAGAGAATCATGTCTAATAGAACCGTAAGACCGAAGGCGAAGCAGCCCACGTTGGACGACTTCGCCAAGACGTCCCCTGGTCAGGAAAGTTCCAAGAGCAAGGATAAATCGCCTGCAGGCGGTATGCCTGTGACGGGCACTAACCAAGAGGTCCTGGCTGCGATTGCGGACCTGAAGGCCGCCTGGGAGGCTAAACTTGAACTGGCCGTTAATGAGCTGAAAACGGCATTGGACCTTAAGGTCGGTGAGGTGCAGGAAGAGGTGAATTTACTTCGACAGGACTTCAGCTCTCTGGCGGAGCGCACTGAGACCCTCGAGAAAGAGGTGAGCCCGAACACCGCGGATTGTGCCTCCCATAAGGCCGAATTGCACGCCCTGGTGCAGAGAGTGGGCAACTTGGAGAACAGGGCGGAGGAGGCAGAAGGACGCGCCCAACGGAATAACATTCGCATTGTGGGCCTGTCAGAAGGATCAGAGGGCCACGATCCCACAGAGTTCATCGAATCTATGCTGTTGCAGGAGATACACGGAGGAGCTTTATCTCAGGGATTCGCTGTGGAACGTGCGCATAGAGCTCTGACAAGGAAGCCGCCGCCGGGAAACCCACCTAGGCCAGTAATTGCCAAAATCCTTAATTATCGGGAGAGGATACTAGAACACTTCCGCAAGGGTGGAACGATTAAACGAGGGGCGGCAAACATAACGGCCTACCCGGACTATACCCTGATGGTGCAGCGTAGTCGTATGAACTTTGGGACGGTAAAGCGGAGATTGAGAGAGGCGGGTCATAAATACATGTTGCTGTATCCGGCAAAATTGAAAGTTTTTCATAAACACAGGACTTTGTTTTTTGAGACTCCGGAGGACGCCATGGGATGGCTCGACGCGCAGGGATGCCCCCAGGAGCCTGACGTTCGGACGGGAAGAGGAGATGGAGGAGATAAGTAGTGCACGAGGAGTGCGCTACAAGATGGCCCGGAATAGGACTCTGGGACTTGATTATAGTCATTTGAGCGGCCTTAGGCAGAGAAGGCCAGACAGTTAAACAACATGTTATGAGCACTGTGACTATTGCTGTTTTTTAGGGGAGCCTTGCAGAGCGGATCTCTTTACCCCATTTAGTAACCTTAGTTAAGTGGCCATTAGGGCGACTTCACCCTTCTGAGCTCTGGGCATTGGTTGGTGCTTGCAGGGCTAGATGTGGGGGTGCCTTAGTTCCATGGATGGAGCTGGGCAGCAGTTGGGGAGTGTGGTGTTGGGGAAGGGATGGGTGGGGGGTGGGAAGGGAAGTGGGGAATTTGGGGTGTACATAGTTATGGGGAGTTCGAGTTTGTATATGAGGCTTCAAGAAAGAGCTAGAGGGTTGTATCTGTATCGCATGGGCAGGGGGGATTGGCTGCACGGAAAGGGGGAGGATACTTATGAGCTATGGGGGATCTTAAGATCGTAACGTGGAATGTCAGGGGACTCAATAGTTACTTAAAGAGGAACAAGGTCATGATGTATTTGAAAAGACAGAAGATTGATATTGCACTGTTGCAGGAGACGCATCTGACGCGGGAAAAGTTGGAGCTGGTGGGGAAGAAGTGGAGAGGTATTGTAGTGGGTTCTCCATATTCTGCCTACGCTAGGGGAGTGTTGGTCTGGGTGGCACCGCACGTTCCGCTCCAATTTACACAGGAGGTGGTGGATACAGAGGGGAGGATGGTTATATTGAAGGCGCTGGTGGAGAATAAAGAGGTGTGCATTGTAAATACGTATGCCCCCAATAAAAACACGGCGGCATATTTTAGGACTCTGTGTACCAACCTGGGTACATGTGTGGGTGGGGCGGTTATTTGGGGGGGGATTTTAATTGTGTGCTGAACCCCAGGGTAGACAGATCTGATGATAAGATTGATAGGCCCACCCCAGCAGCCAGGGCGTTGCGGACGCTGCTCGATGATTTCGGGCTGGCAGATGTTTGGAGACTGAAACACCCTAATGGGGAGCAGTATTCGCATTACTCAGTCTCGCAACAACTGCATACGAGACTTGATTATTTTTTTGCCACGCCAGATGGGGTGGTAGAGCCCACCCAAATAGAATACAAAGCAAGGGTCCTGTCGGACCACTCGCCTCTGGTCCTGGGGTGGCAGTACTGCTGCCCCAGGGCGCGGATACCGACGTGGCGCCTCCGTGGTGAGGCGCTCAAGGATCCGGTCTTCGGAGAGGACATCAGAGATGAGATTATACATTATTTCGAAGAGAACACTGGCAGTGTGGACTCGGCGGGCACGCTCTGGGAAGCCTTTAAGGTGGTGTTGCGGGGTGCTGCCATCGCTAAATCAAAGGGCCTGCAGGGTGGGGTCCTGACGGAGTTAGGGGGAGCTGAGGATGAACTGGAAAGGGAACTCAACAGTGGAGGGGGGGTGTGGAGCTAGTACTTAAACTACAGCAGCGGTGTGCGGAACTTTGGGAAAGGCTCTGCAACCTTAACTATAAGAAGTATGTTGAGAGGCAGCATGTAGGTGGGGATAAAACGGGCCGCCTCTTAGCATGGCTATACAAGAGTGAAACCCCTAGGCCCCCGATTAGGACGATAACCAGAGAGGATGGAGAGGTAGCGGACACTCAAGAAGGAGTCAATGAGGCATTCTTGGATTATTACAGGGCACAAGATGAGGTCAAAGGGGGGGGCAGCCGAGAGGAGATAAGGGAAACTTTAAGAGATATTGGATTACCTAAGATTAGTGCCGAAGAAAGAGAAGAGCTGGATGCACCGATTACTTTGGAGGAATTGGATGAGGTGGTGAGGCAGCTGCCCACCAGTAAGACCCCGGGAGCGGACGGACTTCCTGGCGAATTGTATAAAGCATATAGAGAGGAGGTACTCCCCCCATGCTAGAAATGCTTAATGAATCGTTTGAGGTGGGCCGGTTGCCGGAATCGCTTAGAGAAGTGATCATAATACCGCTCCCTAAGCCCAACAAACCAGGGCATAGCTGTGGCTCCTACAGACCCTTGTCAATGCTGAATCAGGACGGCAAGATATTGATGGCGGTCCTGGCTAATAGATTGCGGAGAGTTATTAGTAAATTGATACATCCGGACCAAACAGGTTATGTCCCCAACAGGAATATAACCCACAACCATAGACGACTCCACCGGGTGGTTGAATGGGGGAACAAGAGCGAGGGTGAAATGGCGATTGTGTCCTTAGATGCAGTCAAAGCTTTCGATTCAGTCAGGTGGTCGTGGTTGCTGGAGGCCTTGAGGGAGTACGGGATGGGGCCGGGCTACATTAGGTGGGCGAAGTCGCTGTACAGTGAGCCACTAGCTAGGGTTCATACAGGAGCGGTGATATCCGAGAGGTGGCAACTTAGCAGAGGCACCAGACAAGGGTGCCCCTGGTCCCCGATGTTATATATTCTGGCCCTGGAGCCCCTGGCAGTATACCTTCGGCAACAATATGACATGATAGGCATCGAGGTAGGGGGAGAGAAACACCTAAGATCCCTGTATGCTGACGATTTGCTATTATATTTGAAATATCCGGAGGAAAATCTTCAATATATTCTGGAGGTAATGGAAAGGTATGCGGAACTGTCTGGCATAGCAGTGAACCCCCAAAAATCGAGCATATTCCCTTTGGGTAGCTACAGAGGAACCCTTCCGGAGCGGTTGCCAGTGTTGCCGATACCATGGGCGGTTGGTTCCTTCCCCTACCTCGGAATAGATGTGTATCACACGGTAGAGGGGGAACATTTGCATAACACCGAGGTGGCTGTGGGAAAAATCCGTAAAAGCATGAAGTTTTGGGAGAAGTTGCCGTTGGCAATAATGGGACGGGGGGCGATGCTTAAAATGGTGGTCCTACCTAGGCTCTTACATTTTTTCAGCAATATTCCGTATATGATACCTAAGAAGTTTTTTGCCAAGCTGAATAGTATGTGCAGAGACTTCCTATGGCATGGCACCCGGAATAGAGTGGCGCTATGGAAGTTGCAGAATTTCCATGAGAGGGGGGGTATTAAGCTGCCTAATTTTGAGGCCTATTATGTAGCTGGTCAGTTGCAGTATGTGGTCAAATGGCTCTCTGATGAGGCAACTCCCGAATTTAGGCTGTTTGGACAGGACTGCACTCCGTTTTACCTGAAGGAAATTATTTGGTTGCCTAGCTCAGAAATGAAGGAGCGCCCGGGAATGATGTTGCTGGGGTGGAAGATGTGGCGTAGAGTATGTCGAATGATGGAGGATCCGTACCCGTGTTCCCCGCAGGTGCCGTTGGTTGCTTTGGCAGGGGAAGACAAGCAACTAAGGATGATAATCAGGACCTACTGGGAGTCGGTCGGGCTGGTTACATTGGGGGATGTTTAGCAAGAGGGGACCATTAAGGATTTTGAAGGACTAGGGGAAGAGGCGGGCTTGCATAGGGGCCAGTATGTCACGTACCTAAGACTGGTGCAGAATATTCGTAAAATGTGGCCTGAGACTGTATTGGCGGAGGAACCAGCAGTCACTATGGGGACAATATATGACACATCAGAAGGGGGGCATGAGATCTCTAGATTGTATGAGATGGTGATGACCCGGGTTGGGAAAGAGTTGACGCACTTGAGGTTGGATTGGGAAACAGAGGTGGGAGCACAGATGGAGGATGGGATGTGGGAGCGTGCTATGGGATACCACAAGAAGGTGTCAAGAAATGCCAGATTACAACAAATACAGTTGTATATAACGCACAGAGCTTATATGACCCTGATGAGAATATCTAAGTTTGGAAATGCGGGACGACAAGCGTGCCCAAAATGCGACAGGGAAAATGCTGATATGACACACATGTCTTGGTCTTGCCCAGTGATTGAGAGTTTCTCGGGAGAAGTGGCGCAAAAACTAGCGGACAAAGGGGTCACACTCATTATAGATACGGCCTGGGCCTGCCTCTTGGGAGGGTTTCCCAGAACACGGAAACTTAAACATGTTGGGAAATTGAAGGACTTGGCATATGTGCTCGCAAAATGGAGGATTGCCATGGGATGGAAGCAGTGTCATAAGCCACGGGTGGAGGTATGGTGGCGGGAATTGCAGAAATGGGCGGAGGCTGAAACGGTGGTATGGCAGGAGGCATGTAGCATGAGTGGGGAAGAAGAAGTGGGTACCCTGATGGCATGGAGAGTATTAATAGCAGGACTGTTTGGAACAATAACGGATTCTGCAGACTCAGAAGGAGGTGATATCCTGCCACACGTAGCAGATACGGAAAGCGAAGGACAAACAAGCTCTTGAGGGGGGAGGGATTGGGGGAGCAGTGGTCTTGACTAATTGATGCTCATGTGATTGTTGCAAAAAGCGCTGCCAGTTTGGTTTGTATTGTTTGTTTGTTTTAAAAATTAATAAAAACCGATTTAAAACCCAACACCATTAGTCAACATAGAACATGACACCATTCCAATAGAGGTGGATAACAGCGACTTAAAGAGTATTACTCTAGCCGCAGGCACCATTATTGGAATGGCGGTTGATGACCGATATTTCTCCATTGATTTAGGAAATTATCTGTTAGGACCAATCCCCAAGGACTGTTTTGACAGTGATAGTGATGACAATACAACACCAGACAGGATCTTTACCCGGCATGGGGGGAACTTCCTGGTGTACACTTCCTGCCCTTATGGTAAGGAAGATGTGACTTGTGACTTCAGGAGGGATGAGGTGATTTTCCAGGTCCATGAGGGCTGCCTTTCCCACCTGAAGCCTCCAGTCCAAATCAGCACATTAACCAGGGACTTCTCCACCCAGCTGGAGGAGGCCGCTGAGATAGCAAAACCAGAAGTCTTTCCAGGCTTCAGGCAGATGGTTGAAGAGAGAGTCAACCTAGCTGATGCCTGTGTGACTCTGGAGCAGAAGCAAAAGTTGAAACAAGTTTTCTTGGATTTCCAAGATATCTTTGCGGTAGACTCATATGACTGTGGTCGCACTGACATCCACACAACAGCAATTCCCACGGACCCTGGCATGACTCCAGTGTTTGTGAAGCAATATCGATTGCCTCTCGCATCCATGGAGTCCCTTACTGAAATAATTAAGAACCTTGAGTCCCGGGGGATAATCCGTCCAGTTCACAGCACCTTCAATAATCCGGTGCTGGGATTATTGAAGCCAAACAGCCAGTGGAGACTCTGTGCCGACCTTAGGGAGCTCAACACACGGGTCCATACTTCCTGATGGCCTCTTCCCTACATTGACCAAGGGCTGGCCCAGATCCAGGGGTCACAGGTATTCACTGCAATAGACCTGGCCAACGGATACTGGACCGTGCCTGTCAGTAGGGAGGACCAATACAAACTGGCTTTTACCTTTGGGGTCCAGCAGTACACATGGACCCGGATTCCCTTCGGATACCTCAACTCCGGCAAGGAATTCAACATTTTCCTACATAAGGCCATGCCCGACTTGGGTGCGAGGGGTAACTGGCTTATGTAGATGATGTCCTCATCAAAAGGTCATCTGTGGAGGAACACATAGCGGTGATCCGTTATGTTCTGACACAGTTGAGGGCCGCCGGAGCAAAACTTTCCTTTCAGAAAGCACAGTGGTATAGAACCCGTGTTAATTTCTTGGGGCATGAGATTAATCCTCAGGGTCTCTGTCCCCAGGAAAAGAAAGTGGAAGCACTCCAGAAACTGAAAGACCCCACAACTCTGCGGGAACTAAGGAGCCTCCTTGGACTGACTAATTACAGCAGAAAGTTCATTGAGGGCTATGCAGAGATCACCAGACCCCTGATTCATCTCTTGAAGGGGGGGTCAAGTGGGAATCGGGTCCAGAACAATCCGAGGCAGTAAGACAGCTCAAAAGAAGCCTCTCACAAACGCCCTGCCTAGCTTACCCTGTCAGAAAAGAGGAGTTTTTCTTGGAGACAGGGTTCTCTAATACATGCTTGACTGCAGTATTATATCAAACACATGACAAGGTCAATAAAGTAATCTCCTATGCGAGCAAAACTTTATCCTCTGTGGAGGAAAAATTCAACGATTGTGAGAAGGCACGCCTGGCATCGGTGTGGGCATTGAAGAATTACGGCCCGTTTATCCATGGGGAACACATAACAGTGGAGACTCCACACCAGCATCTGCAATATCTCCAAAATGACAGAATCCGGGCCGGAAATGTGAGTAATTCCCGAATTACTTCCTGGATTCTGTCAATGCAAGGCTTTCCTGTGGAAGTCAGATATGGCCAAAACAAGAAGAGTCCCCTTGCGCAAGGTCTGGCTGACTTGCATGATTGTGCCAGAGAAAACTGTCTTGAGGACGAAAGTCTAAAAATCAAGGGCAACATGGTGGCATACCTTAACTCCCCACACAAAGTCTTTGAAGAAGACAAGTGTGAGGGAATGCCCACTGTCTATGTGGAAGGATGCTCTTACCATGTTGACAACAACCGGGAAAAAGAACCTGTGGCCGGCGCAGGGAATGCATGGGTGAATGAGTCCCCAGAACCCTCCGCTGGGTACAAAATTGGTCCGCGAAATAGTCAGGTGGCAGAGTTGATGGCTGTGCATCAAGCCATCCTCACTGCTGTCCAACATCAACTCCATGAACTGGTCACAATTACAGATTCGGATTATGTACAGAATGGGTTCGTGGAGCACCTGGTTAATTGGAAAACTAGAGGCATGTTATGTACTAATAACAAACCCTTGAAACATGGGAAGTTAATTCAAAACATTGATGATCTGGTCACCGTGAATGGGATGACCGTCTACTGGAAAAAGATCAAGGGTCATTCCAAAGTAGAGGGACCAGACAAAACTGGAAATTACTTAGCTGATCAGCTGGCCAAAGCCGGGGCCATCCAAGGGGATCTAATAGAGATTGAGTCCCTGTTGGGGGAAATCCAGGTCACTGCTATCACTAGGACCCAGACAAATGCTCACAATGATCTTTCAACTGCACAATGGAGTAAGGAGACCCCAAATGCTGATTTCATTACGGCTCAGAAGGAGGATCCAATAATTGGTAAGTTTTACCAACACATTGAGGACCCTGAGAACTTTCCCCTGACGGATACCGATTACATTGGGAAAGAGGACCTTAGAGTGTTGATGAAATGTCCAAAAATGTTACAAATCCAAGACGGTTTGTTGGTAAGGAAATCCTGAGCTGGCCATGATCAGTGGGTGGTCCCTACCTCATTCCGAAGCCTGGTGTTAATTCATGCCCATGATGCCGCCACCGCCGGTCATAGGGGTTTCATACAACACTTGAGATCTTAAGAGCGGTTGCATACTGGCCACACATGGGGCAGGACCTCGACCACTACTTGAAGGGGTTCCTGTGTGTGCACAATTCAGCCAACATCCCTCATACACCGTGCACCTCTCCAAAAGAGGGGGATGACACTTCCATGGTCAGATTTGCAAGTCGACTTCATAGGCCCAATGATTCGCTCCTCTAAGGGAAATAAGTACATGTTGACGGTGACATGCTTATTTACCAAATGGGTGGAATGTCTCCCGGCCCCAAACTGCAAGGCAGAAACAGCAGCTGCCCTGATGATCAACCACATCTTTTCCCGTTTTGGTCAACCCCAAAGGATTGAGTCAGACAGAGGTAACCTTTTACCAGCGAAGTAATGACTAAGATGTGGGAGATACTGGGGATTAAAAGGAAGCTACACATTGCTTACCGACCAGCTTCTTCTGGGGCAGTAGAACGTTACAACCGAACCATTGTGAGCATATTAAAAAAGTTTGTGGCAGATTCTGGGCCAAGTTGGGATATTTGATTACCTCTTGTCCTAATGGCCATCAGATCTACCCCTTCATCTGCAACTAAGAGGTCACCGTTTGAGCTGATGACTGGACGCAGGATGGTGCTTCCCAAGCATTTGCTCTACAGGACCCAAGATCAAACCTTGATCAATGCCTCCACAACGCATGAGTATGTTGAAAATTTAAGGGAACACCTCCAACATGCTTTTGCCTATGCTCAGCGAAACCTAGAAAGATCAGCCAATAGCATGAAGACTCATTATGATTTGAAGACTACTATGAAAGAATACAATGTGGGAGACCGGGTCTATCTATACAATTTCCAGAGGAACCAGGCCAAACAGCAGAAATTTCTGCCTACATGGAAGGGACCTTTTGAAATTGTAGACAAGATCTCCCGAGTCGCCTACAAGATCTGCATCCCTAAAGGTAGTTCGGCGGAAGGGGAAGACAAGTGGGTCCATATTAACAGCTAAAGTGTTGCCATCCCAGGCACACTCTGCAGCAACTGGAGGAGTCCTTTGTCATCCTAGGAGAGATAAACCATGGAGATTGACCAAGGAGGACGACCCAGGGACCGGGAGCAAAGATCCGAGGGGCCCCGGGTACCACCCGAAACTCCCATCAGGACCGGCAAGGAGAACCGACTGATCCACCCTGATGGAGGAAAAGATGCTGAACTGTGCCATCTGCGGAATCAAAAGAAGATGATGCAGACATCCCATTGCGTGGATGAAAACATCCTTTGCACCCGACTCCCCATCGACTTGAAATCAAAGTGCAGTTGCGCAGGGGGGCTTGTCAGGTGTATCGACCCACGTTCAAGTTATTATGCTGCTCCATTTGGTGCTGTGGGCTTAGAAAATCCAAGATGGCCGAAAAGCCCACATTTGCGCCAGAATCCAGGAAAACCGCGCAGTTTTGCGCACACCAAAATGGTTGCCTGACCTGCCACCCACCAGTGCGAGCGTGATGGGCCAGAAGCGCCATGAGTGAAACGTGGTGCCAAAGGAAAAACAGCAGTGCCTGTTAGCTCAAAAAGCGCTTTGAAATCACATTTTTATCTCTGAAATGCAAGCTCAAAATGCCTAGTTGAAACATTGCAAGATATTCAAAAATCTCACTGAACACCAGCAGCCATTTGGCAGAATGTAGTCTTGTGTGCATACAAAATCTGGAAAGATAAAGAGCCTAAAACAATGTTTATAACAAAACTGGCTGAGCTGTGAATGTCAGCAGCTTAAGTGAAATTGGATTTAAAACCACTAAAATCGAAATGTTTAAAATAAATGAGTGACCTACTTTTGAGTGTCACATAGGTTGCAACTGTTTAAATGTCATAGTTTTGATCTCAGAATCAGCGTTCTAGCTGCATGTGTAAAAATTGTAAGTTTGATTTGAATGAAGAAAACTGGAACAAAAGTGACATTTAGCTGAAGCCTGGCTTGAAGAGATTAAATTCTGTCCGGCAACTACCCCCGACAGGAGTTGAAACTTGCCCAGCAACTACATTCCCAGGCCTGGCCTGTCTTCTCCTGCCCCCACCAAAAGGAGATTACACCTCTCTGATTGAATTAGGGGAGGGGTACCTGGGGCTGCAGGAAAACAGAACAATGAACTTTCCTTGGCTTAGGCAAATGCTAAATCAGGGGTCGTAAATGGCTTCCTCTTGGAAGGAAATGGGAGGGGCGCTGCCTCTGGGAGCCAGCTTAGCTGGAGGCTGGGACAGACAGAAATTCCCCCATGTGCTTTGGAACCTAAACCACACCCATCTGGGCCAGAGCATAATTTTAAAAAGATGGATAATTCATAGTACGGAAGTGTCAAAATTAGGTAAACAATATCATTATTTCCGGGATTTTTCTGTGCACATTTTAAGAGGTGTTAGGACTCTGTGGTATGTTCTGGGGATTAGTAGCGGAAAATAGGGTGTTACTCCAAGTGTCTGTATGTTAAAAATCTGACACTTCATCATCTGATGCCCATATTCCTTGCGCACATTTGTGTAAATTCTGGAAATATTTAGAGGTTGTGTTCTGGATGAAAAGGGCAGAATTCTGTCAGAAGGGGACACAACATCTTACAAAGACAGGGATCGGATGGTTTGGTGCTACTGAAAATATGTTAACTGGACATATAATATTAGAAAAATTGTACATAGATAAATACGCATTTGGATCAAAAATAGATTTGTGTGCAAAGTGACAAGGGGAGTGTTCTTTCTGTATGCCATAAAAATGACATCGGATGACTCACAACTCTGTTCTCCAGTGAGAGCACAGAAAATCTGCTATCCTATCAGTGTTGGGCATAGAAAGTCAGCCTTCCCACCCACTTTCAAAAGACATAAAAAGGACCACTGACACCCAGGTAGGGACACTCACTTCCCACTTCAAACTGATATCCTGCGAAGCGCTTTGCCAGAAGACTCCAGATTCCAGAACTTTGTAGCAGAGAGGCCTGATCCACAAGCTGAATCCTTTTCAGCAGGCCTAAAAATCTTGTGCAACCTAATTAAACTCTTCAACAGCCGGGCTGTGCTGTTTGATTCTGGCTAGAACCCTGTGCCAGAACCCAGAAAGCAGTGCTGTATCCAGAGAGACCCAGACCAGACCGCTGTGTAGTGCCAAGAACTTTTGCCAGAACCAGAGACCAGACCAGACCGCTGTGCAGTGCCGATAGCAGACCCAGACCAGATCGCTGTGAGCAGAACCAGTACCAGAGACCGTCCGTGGCGATTGAAGCCCAAACCTGACCAGACCTTGATGGCCTATTTCAAATTTATAGTGTGAGTACTCAGCCAGGACTGTGCAAAACCAATCTCTTAGTCTAAAATAATCTAATTCAAACCATTTCCACCTATTTAGAACTGCATCATAGAAATCGTGTGTCCATTCTGTGATTTCAAACCTGTGAAAGTGTCAATTGCCATTCTGAATCATTATTTCATTTCTAAAATCTACCTCCACAAAATCGTCCGTATCTTTTGAAACGCGTGTGCTAGGAACGAGATTTACCTTTTATATTAACGGTAAGATCCTAAACCGACTGTCTACTCCTTATAGTTTTACTGTAATCGCGCTCGACGCATTCGGAAAAAGTGCAGCGTATTGCAATTTGAATCAAATTTCTCCACCTGTCAAAAGCGCTGTCCTTTGCTTGCAACTGCTGAAATCGGGTTTCAACCTGATAATCCCTCATGAATCACTGATAGTGTTGACCTGAACCAATCTCAAGTAGCTATCACCTACCCTGAATCTCCTATAGGTAATTAAAATCATTTTTAGCATATTTTCACTTCTTTGCAAATCACATTTAAAGTATTTTTGCCTGTGTTGTAAAATCATCCCTGTTGTTCTAAGCTTGCTAGGGGGGAACTGAATTGGTATTGCATTTGATTGTATTCCTGAAAATTGTGTGCTCCCCTTCCATCTCCTTATATTGCATAGGGGGGGGAGTGAATTGTCAAAAGAAAAAGTGATCATTCTATCTGTTGTGGAAACCATCTCAGTTTATTCCTGTGCTGCATCCTTTTTCAACATTGCATTGCCTTGAACCCAGAAAAGCATTCTCAGCTACCTTATCCTCTTTATACCAACTCCTAAGTAATTAAATAAGTGTGCTAGTGTAATATTATCCATTGTTGATCACTGTCATATTCATAAGTGTGCTATCAAATATTAATTTATTTATAAAAGTGTGATATATATCTTGTTTAATTTTTCAATAAATCTTTTAATTTGCAAAACAAAACTACTTCTTGGCTCAGTGAGGTCAGGGGGATTCAAAGAGAGCGGTGTTATACAAGGGTTTATCATACAGATCTATGAACTTGTCATAAAAATATATAATTAAGGGCTTCCCTTGGGCATCCCAGACTCGGCATTGACTTAGTTGGAGTGCTGAATTGAGGTCACTAAACAAGTTTCAGTCAGGAGTTCAGCAGGGGAGAGGAGGAGAGAAAGCAGAAGCAAAGGGGAAGGTCTTAAGGTGCTTCCAGAACCAGAGATGGTTCTCCTCAAATTTCAAAGAGGCAGGGAGGCTGTTCCAGAGGGAGGCCCCAGCCGAAGAAAGAGATCTACCACAAACGTGTTGCTTGGAGAACCGACTAACCCCAAGGGAGTTGGAGGCAGATGAGTGAAGAGCTTGAGAAGGAAGATATTTAGGAAGAGAGAGTTGGAAGTATTGAGGCCCAGGCCCCAGAAGACCTTGTGGACAATGCATAGGGTTTCAAACTTAATCCTAACAGCCAGAGGGAGCCAGTGCAAAGATGTCAGTCCTGGAGAGATACGATCCCTGGGCTTGAGGCCAAGCACAAGTCTCGCAGTCCTGTTCTGGATGAGTTGCAGAGGATGGAGAGTAGTAGCAGGCAGATTTAGAAAGAGGCTGTTGCAGTAGTCCAGCCTAGAGTGAACCAGAGCTTTGGAGACAGTGAGCTTCTGGGGGAAGGAGAGGAAAGGAAGAATAACTCTGAGCAGGTGCAGCTGGTAGTGTGACTTCTTAGAGATCAGAGATGTGAGGAGAGAAGTAGAGAGTGGAGTCGAAGATGACCCTGAGGGTTTTAGCCTCACAGGTGAGAAAAGGAAGAGGGCCAAACAAGGCCAGCCAGAGAGTGACAGGGAAGGAGGGAGCAGGTGTGCCGATGAGGAGAATCTCAGTCTTAATGGCATTAAGGCAGAGATCATTGGCAGCACACCACTCCTGGATAGTGGACAGACAGTCAGAAATGAGAGAAGAAGAAGAGGTGGCGGAAGGGAGCCTGAAAATGAGCAGAGTGTCGGCGGCATAGCACTGAAAGTTGGGGCATAGAGCTGCAATGTGGTGGGCAAGAAGTGCCAGGTAATGGTTGAAAAGCCAGGGAGAGAGGTTAGACCCCTGGGGAACACCACAAGTAGAGATAGAGTTAGAGGAGAGGATTGACCCAAGTTGGACCTGGGATGGTGGATCGTAGAGGAAAGAGGTCAGCCAAGCCAGGGCCTGATCAGTGATAACCAGGTTATCACGGAGATGGTTGAGCAGGATGGCATGGCTGACTGTGTCAAAGGCAGAAACGAGATCAAGTAAGATGAGGACACAGGTGGTATTGGAGTCAAGGCTGGAGAGCAGGTCTGCACATATGTTAAGAAGAGCAGTTTCCTTGCTTCTGGCAGCTCTGAAGCCAGAATGATGGTCATGGAGATAACCAACCAATTCAGCGTGAAGATTAAGCTAGGAGATGGCCAGATTTTATGGGAGTTTTCCCAGGAAAGGTGTGATGAAGATTGGGCAGTAGTTAGCAGGACAGGAGGCGTCAGCTGAGGGTTTCTTTAGAAGAGGGTGCACAAGGGAGTGCTTCAGGATGAAGGGAAGACTCCAGTGGCGATGGAGTGGTTGCAGAAGTCAGCCAAAGCAGGAGCCAGGGTGTCAATGTGGTCCTTGATGGTTTTAGAGGAACAGGGGAGAACCTGCTTCGACGAGACACTCATAGATCGGACTTGTCTAGAAACCTTGTCTGGGGAGAACAGGGGAAATGCAGAGAAGGAGGGAGGAGAGGTGGCCACCGAAGGGTCAGAGGAAGAGATGGGAGTAGAGGTAGGAGGAGGAGACAAAAATAGAGACGACAGGATGGCCTGAGTTTTAGAAATGTAATGAAATGAGAAGCCAGGGCCGTGCAGAGGGCCTGGTAGGGGACAGGCGAGGTAGAGACTGCAGCAGGATTGGCCAGCTCCTTGCAGATTCTAAATAGTTTGGCTGGGTTGTTGGATGCCGCAGAGATGTTGGCTTCGATGAGGGCTCTCTTCTTGGTGCAGACAGAGAGCCGGTATTGCCTTTGGAGCAGGCATCAGGCCAGTTTGTCAGAGGATGTACAGGAACTATGCCATTTCCTCTCAGCCACCCTGCACTTGCGTTTAAGGGTTGCGAGGTCTTAGTCATTCCAGGAATTGCACTTGGCTTTGGGCTTCAAGCGGATCCTCATGACAGGGGCAAGAACATCAAGAGTAGCATATATAGCAGAGTGGAGCATGGAAAGGTTTCTGTCAGGGTGTGAGTCAGCTGAAGGGGAAGGGAGTGGGTGAGTAAGTGGCAGCAAAAACCTCAAGTGACTCACGCTTCATGGGTCAGATAACTGAAAAGGTAGGTAGCAGTGCTAGAGTTGGATTTGCCTGAGGGGTGGAGGGAGTGACATGAGAGGAAAGGAGAAAGTGAGAGGGATCAGAACATCCATAGTGTGCCCTGCAGAGTGAGTCAGAGCCAGAGGGGAGGGAGATTTGCAGAGGTCTCGAAAGATTCTATGGGAAGGACATGGAGCATCCAGGTGGATGTTAAAGTCTCCAGGAAGGAGGAGTTGAGTAGTCAAGACCAGGAGGGAAGAGGAGACGTCCGCCCAATCAGAGAGAAGGAGGAGTGGCCGATAGATGGTAATCACAGTAAGGGAATGGCTAGGAGAGAGAGAGAGCCTACAGACAAGGCAAATCGAAAGAGGAGTAGGCCTGCATAGGAATGACAGAGGCAGAAATCCGCTCAGAGAATATCAGGGCTACACCCCAACTTTAACGATTGGACCTCGGCGTGGAGAAGGTCTTGTGGCCATCTGGGAGGAGAGTGTCAAAGCTTGTGACAGAGCTGGATGTGAACCTTGTCTCAGTGAGACTGAGGAGATTGAGGTCAAGTTCGTCGAGGAGGCGGAAGATGTCAGAGGATTGTTTGACAGTGTTAAGGATTCTAATCGGGCATCACACACTGGACCAGGACCCTTGCCCTTAGCCTAAGATGTAGTACTCAATTAGAATACCTATTCTTTATTTCTTAGAATTCAGATTGATCTGGCTCACATCCCCTTTTACAAATACCCCAGGTTTCAATGGACCATGGTCCAGGCCGGTTGGTGGGAATACAACATTTATTTATTTATAATTCAAAGAAAGACACACAATTTTAATATTGGGCAGCAATCACCAGTGGGGTGATAATTACAATGTAAACTGGTGAAATACACTTGGTTGACCTTCTACTAGAACATATCCAAAACACAGATGAATAGGAGCAATTTTACTGTTCAGGTAGATAGCACACAAGTTAAGATTTCCCCCTGCAATGCTCCCTCAAACAAATCGAATTGGAGTGGATAGAAAGGAGCAGCAAGGAGTCAGGGATACTAGGCAGCAAACATAATTTAAATCTGACCTTCCATCACAAAATGGGAGGCAGAAACTTTGCAATTGCGTAAATGACACTCGGAATTGGTAAGTAATTCATTTAAATGTGCGGTTGAATAAATGAGTTCAATATGAGTTATGACAATAACAGGGATGTAAAAACACTAGCAACTACAAAGCAAGGTACCCACAAAGTACATACAATTCAAAAATCAACTTTGAAGTGACAACACAGTGCAGCCAGAATCACAGGCACAGAATTTGCATTTGCTAAATTACACATGTTTAAAGTGAAATAGACATAATCGGAATGTGGTTTTTAGGCTGGGTGATAGATGCCTAACATAGGGATAATAGGAAAGTGAAAGAGTGACTCTAGCTGAAGAACTGGATGAGATTTTCTAGGTGAAAGGAAATTCCCTTTTGGAAATAAAAGCAGTTAAAAGAGAAAATCAGTTTAAAAAAAAGGAAAGGACAAGTTTCACTTTAACTAGATTCAGTGGCTAGATTGTTAAAGAAAGACACATTACGCTCCAAGGTAAATTTGCAAGGTTAGCCTTTTCACTCCGTGTTCAGCTCTAAGTGGGAATTCATTAAATTATTCAAAATATGACTAAGGACTTATGCAAGACAGAAATGAATGGAAGAATCACACTAACACTAGAACATCAAGGAACAGAATATGCAGAGGATTCAGACTGTCTTCAACAAGTTATCAGGGTATGGATAGGATTACTTAGAAGGTGGAACAAAGACAATGTATCAAGTTGGGGTATATTATGTGTTGCTATGGGATGGGGTAATACTCAAAATGAGTGCTTGAGTATGGGATTTTGGGACAGCCAACTGAGTTACTGGACAGCGAAGCAATATCTGGTCACTGGTCACAGTGGCAGGCTCTTCTAACAGAAAACAGCTGGGCAAAGGTCTGGTCACGGCACAGCGGCATGCAGGTAGTGAGGCAAAAAGCCAGTCTGGTCATAGGATACTCTCAAAAAGGGTAACACAGCTTTTCCCCCTTTCTCCCTGAGTTAGTGGGATTTTGTTTTGGGGTTTTAGTTCTGAAGGATGGTTCTGCCTGGATAGGAGGGCCTGGATCAACTATCCCTTTCCTGGCAGTTGAGTCTGGAATCTTACAGGATGAATATAAAATGTCTGGATACGCAGGCGATGGAAAATTCAGAAGAGATTGTCCTTTGTCTCTGTGAGCTTCCATTTTTTATAAGGCAGATGACATCACAGGATTATACTGTGGGGCAGGCTTAGGCTGGGCGTGCCTCCAACAACTGGATTGGTCGGGGTGATTGTTACCGCCTTGCTGTCAGCCGGTTGGGTTTCAGGGGCATGACATCAGATGTACGATGTGTGCTTTACAATGCTTAGGATCATCCCACAGTTACTTTTGCTAAAACCAGTTATGGCACAAACATGCACCTTTTTACAGTTGTGGCACTTTTGAAACTTACATAGGCAGATTTCATATTTCATACAGAGCGTGGCAGTCCAACTCCAAGTTTGTAGGACTTTGTTTCGTCCTTCTAATAATTTTTTGTGATTTTCTGTGGGATATATTTTACCTAAAATTCTATAACTTTATACATGTATACCTATTATCACTAAGCATGTTTGCATTCATTTTTAACATTCCAAAATGTACACTTTTCCCATGCATCACATTTTTCTGCCACATGCGTCCCATAAATGCTAGGGAAAGCCACAAGATCTTGTTTCAAAGCCACAAAAAGTGCATTTAAACTGTTAAACGTTTGCATTCCTGCGTTTCCTGGTTACAGAAATACAATTAAAGTTTATTAATCAAAATAATCTTTTGAGCCAGTTGGCCAAAATTGTGTCGCAAATAAGGGCATAATTTCCAAGGCTTCTCTGGAGTTAGCTGTGAAGCCCCCCCAGTTGAAGTTGAGGGGAGGTGTTATTTGCAATTTCACACTTAAGTGTCCTGGAACTCTATTGTAATAGGCTAGAGCCCAGACACAAAGTCTGACCAGCGTGTGATATGCTTCATCTTGGTCCATTCAGAGTTTCCATGGGGCTGGCCCTTTTGGTGGGAAGTAAATTATGTTCCCAGAAAGCAAATGTACTTTGAAGCGAAGGGCCTAAAAACCTGTTTTGCTGGTTCGCCAGTACAGCAACTGAATTTATTTATTTTATTATTTTTTTATTTTTTCCTGAGCCAAAAGCAAGGCTGTTGGAATAAAACATTATATTAGATTTCAAACAAAACCCCCTTATGTTTCTAGGCAAGGACAGGGCATTATTCAGCATTACACTTTTAAACAGACATTTTTCTTGTTTGCAAAAAGTAACCCTTTTACACATGGTTAATTCTGCTGGGATGTCACTTTCAAATGCAGCCTTCTTACATCCATTTTCTGAATCTTTCCAAAGCCTCAGTCATGTTTCCAATGCACAAGCATCTGTCAAAATAAAGGTCCCTTGAAACTGACATATCCACGGAGAGATAGGGTTTCTTTTGAAGAGTTTATCTGGGATATTTTGTTGCAAAAAGTCAAGTGTTTTCACGTACATCTGGGAGTAAAGTAGTTTGTGATTTTACAGATTTTTTCCTGACACAGCCGGTCATTCAGTGAGAAATGCTATCTTTAGCTGGGGTCCAACCTGAATATGGCTTGGCATAGCTGGATCTCACTGGATCAGGACTGTGCATTGTTGAACAGATGAAAAAGGGCATCAGGGCGGCATCATTTTAAATGTAAAATATATTCCTTTCAATGGGAAATTCTGAGCTAGCAGCAAAGCATTGCTGCTTTTCAAGTCTCTTATTTGGTGCACATCAGGAAACACACTGACAGCATTTCTTGGTGGGTTCCTGGTTCCATCTTGCCCAATATATGCTTGGCTTATTTTAGTGACTGCAAAACACAGTTTTAATGCAAGGCGATAGTGCTCAACAGTGCCAGCACAGCCATTTTGCTGGTAACTGCGGAGGTGCAGATTGGTGATTGAGGGAATTATGCTAGATGGGTAAATGTACCCCACTAATTCCCCCCCAACTCTGCTGGGACATCTTGTTGAGGGAGAGTAGGGCAAAGTGGCGTTCATCAGGTGGAGTCAGTTCTTCCATCAGTGAGTGGTACGCTACGATCCTCCCGTTGTCTTTCATTGGAGTGTGGAGCGACACCCTCAGATTTTCCATCGGTCTTTCCTTGGAATTTGGAGCGACACCCCCAGATTTTCCTTCGGTCTTCCTTTTCCGGGTCCCCGGAGAAGTCCTACTTGGTAATCAAGAGCAGAATCAATACTGATATAATGGATGAATAAAGACAGGTTACAACATTTTCCCACCTACTGTCTTCCTGCAAGGTTGACAGCAGTGGGATACACATACCTTACGGTCATTCACGCACTCGGATAATAACGACAAATAATTTCTTACAAGGCAAAGTTAACTATTGATATATTTTTACTAGAATTCTTGGTGATCCCCGTTTGCACTGACAAAAAAGAAAAGTGCTCCCTGTTAAATAGATATACCTATGAGCCTACCTGTTCCCTTCTGGTTCTTCCTTTTCCTGTTCTCATTCTCCAGATGTCTCCTCTATTTGACTTTCTCTTGGCTCCTCAATCAGCTGCAAAGTGTGTCTGGGGTGACAACTCTTTAACTGATTAATATGGACCCATTTATTTTCTGCTCACTCTCCTTTGGGGATGCGGATTCCGTAGGTGACAGGTCAAATTATTTCTAGAATTTCAAAAGGACCACGCCAGTTATGGAGAAATTTCCGCTCCTGGTCTGGTTCCTTTGGAAATTGTACAAGTAAACATTGTCTCCTACTTGTCTCCTACTTGATATTCCTTTTGGGTTGTTTTTAAGTTATATTGGATCTTGATCCCCTCTGCAAATTTTTCCAGATTCCGCTGAGCGTACACAAAAGCATGTTGAAGGTGTTTTCTTAGATTCTCAACATACTCATGTGTTGTGGAGGCGTTTATCAGTGTAAGCTCTTGTGTTCTGCCACAAAAGTTTTTAGAATTCTCACAATTGTTTTATTATACCTCTCAACTCCTCCATAAGAGGAAGGCCAGTATGCGATGTGAAGTTTTCTTTTTACCCCCAGTATCTCTCACATCTTTGTCATCACTTCGCTGGTGAAGTGACTTCCTCTATCTGACTAAATCCTTTGGGGTATGCCAAAATGCAAGAAGATGTGGTTGATCATCAGGGCAGCTGCCGTTTCTGCCTTGCAATTTGGGGCCGGAAGACATTCCACCCATTTTGCAAACAAGCATGTACTTGTTCCCCCTAGAGGAGAGAATCAGGGGCCCGATGAAATCTACTTGTAAATCTGACCAAGGCAGTGTCAATCCCCTCTTCTGGAGGGGTGCTTGGTTTTTGAACGAAGTTGGCTGAAATTGTGCACACACAAGAGACCCCTTCAAATATTGGGCGAGGTCCTGCCCCATGTGTGACCAGTATGCAATTTCCCTCAAGATTTCTAGAGTAGTGTGAAACCCCTGATGACCGGCTGTGGCTGCGTCATGGCCGTGACTTAGCATCAGGCTCTGGAATGAGGTAGGTACCACCCACTGGTCACAACCAGAGATGGGTCTCCTTACCAACAAACCCTCTTGGATTTAGAACATTTTTGGACACTTCATCAACACCCTGTTTTTCCTCATTCCCAATGTAATCGGTACACATCAGAGGAAAGTTCTATGGGTCCTCACTTTGTTGATGACATTTTCCAATAACAGATCCCCTTTTTGTGCCCTGATTAAATCAGCATCTGAGGTCTCTTTACTCCACTGGGCAGTTGAGAATGTATTTTTAGCATTTGTCTGGGACCTAGTGACAGCAGTGACCTGGATTTCCCCCAACAGGGCCTCGATCTCGAGGAGATCCACCTGGATGGCTCCGGTTTTGGCCAGCTGCTCAGCTAGGTCATTTTCAGCTTTGTCTGGTCCCTCTATTCTGGAGTGATCCTTGATCTTCTTCCAATAGATGGTCATCCCAGTAAAGGTGACCAGATCATAAATATTTTGTATTAGCTTGCCATGTTTGAGTGGTTTGTTATTAGCACACAGCATGCATCTGGTTTTCCAATTAACCAGGTGCTCCACGAACTCGTTTCGGACATAATCTGAATCAGTGATTATGACCAGTTTGTGGAGTTGGTGTTGAACAGCATTGAGGATGGCCTGATGAACTGTCATCAACTCCACCACTCGACTACCGCAGGGACGGATTTTGTACCCAGCAGAGGGTTCCGGGCATCATTCACACAGGCATTCCAAATGCCGGCCACTAATTCCTTTCCCAGTTGTTGTCAAAATAGTAGGAGCACCCGTGCACATAAACTGTGGGCATTCCCTGGCACTTGTCTTTTTTATAGACTTGCAGGGAATTCAGGTACGCCTCCATGTTATCCTGGGTTTTAAGACTTTCGTCCTCAAGACAGTTTTCTCTGGAACAAACATGCAGGTCAGACAGACCTTGCGCGAGGGGGCGAGAGGGGACTCTTCTTGTTTTGGCCCTATCTTATCTCCACAGTAAACCCTACAGTAATTAGTCAGTCCAAGGAGGCTTCTTAGCTCACACAGAGTTGTGGGCTCTTTTAGTTTTAGGAGTGCTTCCACTTTCTTCTCCTGGGGACAGAGACCCTCAGGAGTTATTTCATGTCCCAATAATTTGACACGGGTTCTGCACCACTGTGCCTTTTGGAAGGACAGTTTTGCTCCAGCAATCCTCAACTGGGTCAGAACATAACAGATTTCCACTATGTGTTCCTCCGCAGTTGAGCTTTTTATCAGGATATCATCCACATAGGCCAGGTTACCCCTTTCACCCAAGTCAGGCATGGCCTTGTGTAGGAAGGTTTTGAATTTGTTGCTGGAGTTTATGTATCTGAAGGGAGTCTGGGCTTCAGTGTACTGCTGCCCCTGAAGGTAAAGGCCAGCTTTTATTGGTCCTCCCTACTGACAGACACGGTCCAGTACCCATTTGTCAGGTCAATGGCAGTGCATACCTTTGACCCCTGGATCTGGGCCAGAACTTGGTCAATGTTCCCGGGAGGATAGCTCAGCGGCAGCATGCGCGTCTTGGAAGCAAGACGACACGAAGCAACAACAGGTTCGATCCCCGGGTCCGCGCTTAAACCTCTGGGTGTTTAAGCGCGTTATAAATACGTAACTAAGACAAAAAACACAATTACGCAACTAAGAAAAAAAAACAACTATTCCTGTAACAGCACCTCGATGCCTGCGGGCTGTGTGAGCGCTTTATAAATGTAAAAAAAAAAAAAATGTAGGGGAGAGGCCATCGGGACATGTGGACCCATTTGTTTAGCTCCTTAAGGTCTGCGCAAAGTTTCCATTGCCCAATTGGTTTTAAAATCCACAGCACCAGATTATTAAAGGTGCAATGGACTGAATGAATTATCCCACTGGACTCAAGGTTTTTGATTATTTCTGTCATGGACTCCATAGATGCGAGAGGCAAGCGATATTGCTTCACTAATAGTGGAGTCATTCCAGGGTCCATGGGAATTGTGGTAGTATGTATCTCGGTGCGACCACAGTCAGGATCTTCAGAGGGTTGGGCATAGAAAGTCAGCCTTCCCACCCACTTTCAAAAGACATAAAAAGGACCACTGAAATCCAGGTAGGCACACTCACGTCCCACTTCAAACTGATTTCCTGCGAAGCGCTTTGCCAGAAGACTCCAGATTCCAGAACTTTGTAGCAGAGAGGCCTGATCCACAAGCTGAATCCTTTTCAGCAGGCCTTAAAATCTTTTGCAACCTAATTAAACTCTTCAACAGCCGGGCTGTGCTGTTTGATTCTGGCTAGAACCCTGTGCCAGAACCCAGAAAGCAGTGCTGTATGTTATGTTATGTTATGTTATTTTGCATTTATATAGCGCCTTATATACCATTGGTATGGTCTGAAGGTGCTGGTAGGTTGAACACCCTTGGGAACCGAAGTTCATATCAGTAGAGAGAGTAGAGAGAGTCAAAAGGTGCGTGTGAGCACCGGGTATGTGTACAGCTCGTGCGGCATCGGTGTGATAGCTGTTTTCTAGCGGTGGGTGTGGTGGTTGAGAGGTCAGGAGTATGTGTTCTTTCTGGCCGGATTTATCCAGATCGGATGTGGCTGCGTTAGGCCTGAGGAGAACGCCTCGCTGGGGGGTGTGTAACCAGCAGTGATTACTTAGAATGATGTGGAGTAAGCGGCGAATGTTGATATGAGAACAGTTATACCGAATGGTGTCATAGTATCTCTGTGTTCTAGTTGAGTGGTGATGTAAGGAGAGAGTAAGCGTGTTTGTGAGATATGATGGGTTACATGCCCTTTCGGAGACTTCTAATTCATAGAGAGGCTATTGGGCATGCTTCTAAAATTCACAGAGAGTACATTTCTGAATTAACTTTCACAGAGAGGCTAATGGGCACATTTCGGAGTTCAGCTTTTCACAGAGAGGCATTGTCCTGCAATTTACAGTACAGTGGCATGACAACTCGCACAATGACTGAACACAAACGCATTTCGCAAACACATCCAGACTCTGCTAGTCATGCACTACCATGAATACTCACACAATGAACAGGACCTTAAACCGGATCATTGAGGCTATATGCCCAGACATAAGCAACTTTTAAACTGCCAAACAGACTTTTCAAACTAGAACATTGAATTCACGGACTCCCAGCACATGCACATGGGTTTAATGACCACCTACACTGGGCAACACACTTACCGAGATAATCAGCTGATTGGCCATAACCCACATCTACCTGCACAAACCACCAAACAGTTATTGGTTCACATGTGTGCCCAACCCTATACTTGGCTCAGTAGTTTAAAACCTCCATCACTGCCACAGCATACCTCAGCTTTACAATAGCCGCAACCACTGTCCAATTATCAGAACTGCCTCCTTCAATGAGACTGCCGCAGCCTGCGCAGCACCATAGAAGGAGCACCACAACAGTGAGTCCACATCTGTCTTGGCATACACCGAAAGGTAGATGCTGCAGTGGTAATTCTACACATGCAATATCGTTAGCGAGCAACAGTCGCACATGCACCTTGAACTTGGATTTGACCGCCATTGGTTTCCCCACTAGGGACAGCTACTCGTCTCTACCTATTGAATATAGGTAATTATTTAGGCCCCGTGACCACACCATGCATTCTGCCTCTTCCAGCATAGGCCAAAGACATGAACCATTAACTGGATGCAACTAGCATCCAGTACATAGTAAGCCTCATAGCTCTTTCGACACTTACTGCATACCCACAGTAACTGACAAGTTGGTGGAGTGGTGCCCACGCACCTGCATTCCAATGCAGATTTTACTTCTATTACACAGAACTTTGACCCAGCACTTATGTCTGCACTTGCCACCAGTGGCAGTTTTATCTTATTTATTCTACTATCCCATGTACTGCACTTTACCCTCTCCCTTCCCCGCGCACTTTTCCCTTTCCCCCTGCCCATGCACTTGCGCAATCTGAAGGATACCTGGCCTATTAGGATCATTGTTCTGTCTGCCCTTTGTTCCCCCTCCCCTGCCTCGTCGTGCCTTGAAACACTTGTGTACAGGCGCATTATAAATGCTATATCATAACCAGGAGTGCTCATTACAAATGTGTATTCCTTTAATTGGAACACAAGTTATTAACCTGGAGCTAGCGACGTGTGCAATGACCAGAATTCAACTTTAAACTGTTCATTATCTGCATGCACATCACAGGCACCATAACCTCAAATATAAGCTACTAGCACTCACAAGGAATCTTGCGTTTTCTTCTCTACAGAGGTTTCCTTCAGCATCACCCCAACACAATCCAGAATTGTTGCTACCTCCACTTGATTTTCGTCCTGATGTCTGGGCTCTCTTCTACACTCAAGCATCTCGAGTCGACTCATCAATCACCAATTACCATTTTGTCTGCACCGTTCCCTTTATAACCTGATTTTGCTCAAGTTGAACCTACACCAAACTACTGGTGTACTAGAATTGAGAATTACATGTGTTCAAGATTTGCTATTGTGCAATTGTGTGAAAATGAACATGTGTTATGCAGGATAGAATATATGACAATGCATTACTTACCGTAAAAGCATTTCTGATGGTTGTATCTGCTTAGATTCACATGCTGTGCATAGGTCCGATATCCAGTGGTCACTGCGGAGTATTGCATTTTGTTTTTCGTAGTCGAAAAAGGGGACGTCGACAAGGCGTGTCTGTAACACTATCCCTATAGTGACGTGCGTTGCACCCACAATATGCTCTAGCCAGCGGCCTGCAACCTGTAGCTCTTCAGATGTTTTGAACTACACACCCCATGATCCCTTACCATTGATTATGCTGGCTAGGGCTGATGAGAGTTGTAGTCCAAAGTATCCGGAGAGCCAAAGGTTGTAGATCTCTGGCTCTAGTGCAATAAATATATGCACAGCCTGCAACCTGAAGCTCTCCAGATGTTTTGAACTACACACCCCATGATCCCTTACCATTGATTATGCTGGCTATGGCTGATGAGAGTTGTAGTCCTCCCAGGCATCTGGAGAGCCAAAGGTTGCAGACCTCTGGCTCTAGTGCAATAAATATATGCATGTATCTCATCCTAAACCTTGCACTAATTTAACCCATTTCCTCGTTCCCTCACTCCAGCTCCAAAGGTTCCTAGGGGTTTTTCATGGAATGAGCATATTTAAGAGCATCCACGCCCTTGGCTCTGGGTACCCACATATACAACTCCTTCCCTGTTCCACACTTTGCACTATTTTCCTTACACTATCCACTCTATAATCCTTAGCAATGGCTCAGACAACGCTGGCTCACAACTCTGCCAAAAGATGGATGAACGATAAAGAGAAAAAATGTACACCACATATTCAATTCTTTCTCAACATCTGCTACACAGGCCCAAAGTGTAATGCTGCCCCCACGGCCCCATTGGCAGTCCTAAATGAGGGCAGTCTGGGATAAAGTTTATAATTGTGGTCTGCTCAACAGAGGCTGCGGAATGCAGGGCTAAAGTTAAGGGGAAATCGTTGTACACACTAAAGCCACACCAAAGAATACTTTCCCAATTTGAATAACAGGATGGTCTCTGACTAGCAGAACCAGCACACTGTGGGTTAAATCTATGTACCTGTACTCACAATAAACTGGGGGCTTGGCCTCTCACATGACATGTCCTCCCTTTTAACTCCTGTCGCTTCTGAAGGCACAAGCGAAGCAGCCCGTCCAGGAACAATCACAAACAGGCTGCAGATCTCACAGGGAGCTTTCCAATTCCACACCCCACCACGAGTTAACATTCTGCAAGACGTTATCTTTTTGAAATATGAAAGTTGAGAGCTTGGAGGAACAGTGGACCCCTGCGCTATAGTTTGGTTCAATCGAATAATTGATTGGATCCTGCAGCCAGGTTTGGTTGGTTTGCTTGGGACAAGCTCCGAAATTCCCATGGCGAGAACGTACAAGACTAAATGGGTAAACCTTTTCTGTAACGGCGCTGGACCCGGCTCGCATCCCCGCACATGGACTGGCCAGGAAGAAGGTCAATACACCTTATGTTTTTTTGTGCACGGGAGTGTTAACTGTTATCACAGCACGTATAGTGCAGGCCACATGCGAAAGAGCCAACACGTGTCTCGACCGAAGTCCCCACCAAGGCGAGGTAACTGGACTGCAGAGCTCCTTGAATAAGCTCACCTTCTCCTTATTCAAGGAGCTCTAAAATCCATGTACCTAACCTTGATAAAGACCTCGGTCGAAACACGTGTTTGCTCCCCCACATGTGACCCGCACTACACGCGCCACGACAACCATTAGCACTACTGTGCAAAATTAAAAACAAAATTGGCAACAAACATAAGGTGTATGGACCTTCTTACAAACATAAGGTGTGTTGACCCCCCTCCCAACCAATCCACACACAAGGATGCGAACCAAATCCAGCACCACTGCAAACAAGGTTTGCGCATCGAGTCTTTTATGATAGCTTTTTAGGATGGAGTTTATTTGATATTGTGAATACCAAAACAAAGGATTTGGGGTTGAGCCACATATCGGTGTCTGCCATAGAAACATCTCTAAAAGTACCATGAACTTGGCAGGTGGGCATGTGTTGGCGACTCGTGGTTAATCTTACTTCGTTTACTTTCTCTTACGCTGACACACTTTCCTGGATTAGCCGCTGACACTGGCTTAGTATCTGAACAGTAGAACAGTTTATGTAGTGAAAAAAGAACACCAGTTTGCAAACAGAAGATGAAGAAGAAGCAAGAGATTGTTCTTTTGTGTTATCCTTACCATTTAGGAGAGGCTGTCCTTCGTGAACGTTCCTGTAGACGGTGGCGTGGTAAACATCCCTTAGGAATCCCACTGTGCATGACGTGGTCCCACCAGAGGCTTCTGCTGGAGCCTGCTGCAGAGAGACCCTGGAGACGCTGTATCCAGAGAGACCCAGACCAGACCGCTGTGCAGTGCCAAGAACTTTTGCCAGAACCAGAGACCAGATCAGTCCGCTGTGGAGTGCCGATAGCAGACCCAGACCAGATCGCTGTGAGCAGAACCAGTACCAGAGACCGTCCGTGGCGAGTGAAGCCCAAACCTGACCAGACCTTGATGGCCTATTTCAAATTGATAGTGTGAGTACTCAACCAGAACTGTGCAAAACCAATCTCTTAGTCTAAAATAATCTAATTCAAACCTATTTAGAACTGCATCATAGAAATCGTGTGTCCATTCTGTGATTTAAAACCTGTGAAAGTGTCAATTGCCATTCTGAATCATTATTTCATTTCTGAAATCTACCTCCACAAAATCGTCCGTATCTTTTGAACTGCGTTTGCTAGGAACGAGATTTAACTTTTATATTAAAGCTAAGATCCTAAACCGACTTTCTACTCCCTATAGTTTTTCTGTAATCGCGCTCGACGCACCCGGAAAAAGTGCCGCGAATTGCAATTTGAATCAAATTTCTCCACCTTTCAAAATCGCTGTCCTTTGCTTGCAACTGCTGAAATACGGTTTCAACCTGATAATCCCTCAAAATTGTGTGCTCTCCTTCCATCTCCTTATATTGCATGGGGGGGGAGTGAATTGTCAAAAGAAAAAGTGATCATATTATCTCTTGTGGAAACCATCTCAGTTTATTCCTGTGCTGCATCCTTTTTCATCATTGCATTGCCTTGAACCCATACAAGCATTCTCAGCTACCTTATCCTATCTATACCAACTCCTAAGTAATTAAATAAGTGTGCTAGTGTAATATTATCCATTGTTGATAACTGTCATATTCATAAGTGTGCTATCAAATATTAATTTATTTATAAAAGTGTGATATATATCTTGTTTAATTTTTCAATAAATCTTTTAATTTGCAAAACAAAACTACTTCTTGGCTCATTGAGGTCAGGGGGATTCAAAGAGAGGGGTGTTATACAATGGTTTATCATCCAGATCTATGAACTTGTCATAAAAATATATAATTAAGGGCTTCCCTTGGGCATCCCAGACTAGGCATTGACTTAGTTGGAGTGCTGATTTGAGGTCACTTAACAAGTTTCAGGAGTTCAGCAGAGGAGAGGAGGAGAGAAAGCAGAAGCAAAGAGGAAGGTATTGAGGTGCTTCCGGAACCAGAGATGGTTCTCCTCAAATTTCAAAGAGGCAGGGAGGCTGTTCCAGAAGGAGGCCACAGCCGAAGAAAGAGATCTACCACAAACGTGTTGCTTGGAGAAGCGACTGACCCTAAGGGAGTTGGAGGCGGATGAGTGAAGAGCTTGAGAAGGAAGATATTTAGGAAGAGAGAGTTGGAAGTATTGAGGCCCAGGCCCCAGAAGACCTTGTGGACAATGCATAGGGTTTCGAACTTAATCCTAACAGCCACAGAGAGCCAGTGCAAAGATGTCAGTCCTGGAGAGATACGATCCCTGGACTTGAGGCCAAGCACAAGTCTCGCAGTCCTGTTCTGGATGAGTTGCAGAGGGTGGAGAGTAGAAGCAGGCAGATTTAGAAAGAGGCTGTTGCAGTAGTCCAGCCTAGAGTGAACCAGAGCTCTGGAGACAGTGAGCTTCTGGGGGAAGGAGTGGAAAGGAAGAATAACTCTGAGCAGGTGCAGCTGGTAGTGTGACTTCTTAGAGACATCAGAGATGTGAGGAGAGAAGTAGAGAGTGGAGTCGAAGATGACTGTGAGGGTTTTAGCCTCACAGGTGAGAAAAGGAAGAGGGCCAAACAAGGCCAGCCAGAGAGTGACAGGGAAGGAGGGAGCAGGTGTGCCGATGAGGAGAATCTCAGTCTTACTGGCATTAAGGCAGAGATCATTGGCAGCACACCACTCCTGGATAGCGGACAGTCAGAAATGAGAGAAGAAGAAGAGGTGGCGGAAGGGAGCCTGAAAATGAGCAGAGTGTCGTCGGCATAGCACTGAAAGTTGGGGCATAGAGCTGCAATGTGGTGGGCAAGAAGTGCCAGGTAATGGTTGAAAAGCCAGGGAGAGATGTTAGACCCCTGTGGAACACCAAAGTAGAGATAGAGTTAGAGGAGAGGAAGGACCCAAGTTGGACCTGGGATGGTGGATCGTAGAGGAAAGAGGTCAGCCAAGCCAGGGCCTGATCAGTGATAACCAGGTTATCACGGAGATGGTTGAGCAGGATGGCATGGCTGACTGTGTCAAAGGCAGAAAAGAGATCAAGTAAGATGAGGACACAGGTGGTATTGGAGTCAAGGCTGGAGAGCAGGTCTGCACAGATGTTAAGAAGAGCAGTTTCCTTGCTTCTGGTAGCTCTGAAGCCAGAATGATGGTCATTGAGATAACCAACCAATTCAGTGTGAAGATTAAGCTAGGAGATGGCCAGATTTTACAGGAGTTTTCCCAGGAAAGGTGTGATGAAGATTGGGCGGTAGTTAGCAGGACAGGAGGCGTCAGCTGAGGGTTTCTTTAGAAGAGGGTGCACAAGGGAGTGCTTCAGGGTGAAGGGAAGACTCCAGTGGCGATGGAGTGGTTGCAGAAGTCAGCCAAAGCAGGAGCCAGGGTGTCAATGTGGTCCTTGATGGTTTTAGAGGAACAGGGGAGAACCTGCTTCGACGAGACTTTCATAGATCGGACTTGTCTAGAAACTTGTCTGGGGAGAACAGGGGAAATGAAGAGAAGGAGGGAGGAGAGGTGGCCACCGAAGGGTCAGAGGAAGAGATGGGAGTAGAGGTAGGAGGAGGAGACGAAAATAGAGACGACAGGATGTCCTGAGTTTTAGAAATGAAATGAGAAGCCAGGGCCATGCAGAGGGCCTGGTAGGGGACAGGCGAGGTAGAGACTGCAGCAGGATTGGCCAGCTCCTTGCATATTCTAAAGAGTTTGGCTGAGTTGTTGGATGCCGCAGAGATTTTGGCTTCGATGAGGGCTCTCTTCTTGGTGCAGACAGAGAGCCGGTATTGCCTTTGGAGTAGGCGTCAGGCCAGTTTGTCAGAGGATGTACAGGAAGTATGCCATTTCCTCTCAGCCACCCTGCACTTGCGTTTAAGGGTTCGCAGGTCGGAGTCATTCCAGGAATTGCACTTGGCTTTGGGCTTCAAGCGGATCCTCATGACAGGGGCAAGAACATCAAGAGTAGCATATATAGCAGAGTGGAGCATGGAAATGTTTGTGTCAGGGTGTGAGTCAGCTGAAGGGGAAGGGAGTGGGTGAGAAAGTGGCGGCAAAAACCTCAAGTGACTCACGCTTCATGGGTCAGATAACTGAAAAGGTAGGTAGCAGTGCTAGAGTTGGATTAGCCTGAGGGGTGGAGGGAGTGACATGGGAGGAAAGGAGAAAGTGAGAGGGATCAGAACATCCATAGTGTGCCCTGCAGAGTGAGTCAGAGCCAGAGGGAAGGGAGAGTTGCAGAGGTCTCGAAAGATTCTATGGGAAGGACATGGAGCATCCAGGTGATGTTAAAGTCTCCAGGAAGGTGGAGTTGAGTAGTCGAGGCCAGGAGGGAAGAGGAGACGTCTGCCCAATCAGAGAGGAAGGAGGAGTGGCCAATAGATGGTAACCACAGTAATGGAATGGCTAGGAGAGATAGAGAGAGCCTACAGACAAGGCAAATCGAAAGAGGAGTAGGCCTGCATAGGAATGACAGAGGCGGAAATCCACTCAGAGAATATCAGGGCTACACCCCAACTGGAACGATTGGACCTCGGCGTGGAGAAGGTCTTGTGGCCATCTGGGAGGAGAGTGTCAAAGCATATGACCGAGCTGGACGTGAACATTGGGCCTCATTACACGGAAGGCGGTAATCCAGGGTGCTATTAGCACCCTGGACCATGCCGGTAAATTACCGGCACCGCCTTGGCGGAAAGGGGATTTACCGCCCCATTCCAAGGTTGGAGGGGCGGTAAATCCCCTTTCCGCCATTGCCCTTCCCCATTCCCATTTCTGCCCCATAGGGCTCTATGGGAATGGGGAAGGCGCTAATTACGGCACCGCAATTTTGCGGTGCCGTAATTAGCTCCGAGGTCCCTTAGCGGGTTGGTACTTAACGCCTGCAAGAAGCAGGCGTTAATTCCTCCAACCCACAAAGGGACCTCGTAGTACGGCGGTAAGGGTTAACGGTCACCGTTGCCATTAACGGTGACCGTTAACCCTTACCGCCGTCCGTGTAATGAGGCCCATTGTCTCAGTGAGACTGAGGAGATTAAGGTCACGTTCGTCGAGGACGTGGCAGATGTCAAAGGATTGTTTGACAGTGTTAAGGATTCTAATCGG